>NC_069386.1:102338106-102641136 GCF_027475565.1 Acinonyx jubatus
TGACCTAACCTTGGAAATCACATAGCATCACTTCTATAGTTATAGTCCTGTCTAGATTCAAGAAGGCAACATGGACCCTACCTCTCAATGTGAGGAGTGTCGACATCTCATTATAGGATAGCAAATAGTGGCCATCCTGGAAAACACAAGTCTCCATGTCACCTTTTTGTAATTCTCCCCCTAGTGTGATCTCCTACTTCCAGGATTATTTCTTCTTAGTCTCCTTTGAAGGCTTTTTCTCCCTGACCTATTCTCAATCTAATCCTGTTCTCAATCCACTTACCAGTATTAATTTTAAGAAGCTACTAATCTTTTTTTAATTTAATGTTTTTATTTATTTTTGAGACAGAGAGAGACAGAGCATGAGCAGGGGAGGAGCAGAGAGAGAGGGAGACACAGAATCTGAAGCAGGCTCCAGGCTCTGAGCTGTCAGCACAGAGCCCAACATGGGGCTTGAACCCACGGACTGTGAGATCATGACCTGAGCTGAAGTCGGATGCCCAACCGACTGAGCCAGCCTGCTGCCCCAAAAGCTACTACTCTTCTAATGGCATTCTTCTAAGAAGTTCAAACACCAATTTGTTTAATCTTAGAGATAACTCTCTAAGGTAGGTACTATTACTATCCTCATTTTACAGATAAGAAAACAGGTACAGAAAGGTCAGGTAACTTGTCCAAGATCATAAAATAGTAAGGGATAAAGCTGAGAGATGTCATCCATTCCCAGGTCTAAACAGCCACACATAAAAGATGAAGATCCCCATAATAATTTGTTGTTATCTCCACCTATGGTGTCTTTCTGAAATACTAATTCATATTTCCAACTGCCTTCTGGACTTCTTCACCAGGATGTCTTACTAAAAACTTAAAATATAGGTTTAAAAAATGAATACATGATCCCTTCCCTCTGAAAGGGTCCTTCCTATTTTCTCTGTCACAGTTAATCAATCACCAACCACCTACTTTTTTAACTTCATAAATTTGGAATTAACTCCTCAGTAATCAAAATCTTTTGATTCTTCTTCCAAAATGTCTTCCCAAATTTCCTGCTTTCTCTGTCCCCACCGAATTAGGTCAGAATTTCACCTGCCTAGACAAGAACTATGCCTGGCAGGGTATGACTTCTATTTTACCAGCTAACAATTTCTTCCTCATTGAAGGCCATTCTTCACAGTAACATTAAAATTATCTGCCTCTCCACTCCTACCCGCCTCCAACAAAAGTCATGGCAGCCCCCATAAGCATGGCCTATAAGGCTTTCTCAAAGATTCCCCCAAACTGCCTCTGTGGTCCAAATGCCTTGCTATGAACCACCATTCCACATGCCTAAAACATGCATACACAGACCCGATCTCTTCTCAACTCAATGTTTTCCTGAACACAGCTCACCTTAAAAATTAGTCACTTCTCTCTCTGCCTTGGAATGCCCTTCTTCTGCTTGAGAAGTTTCTAGTCATCTATCAATACCCAGTTTATATGTCAATACTATATGAAAGCTTTCCTAATTATCCCAGAAAGAGATTGTGTACTTGTACTACACTGTATTATCTGTCAATATATATCTCCCTGTAATACTGCAATATAACAAATACATATATATGTATATAAAATATACATATTTAAAAAAATTTTTTTTAATGTTTATTTATTTTTGAGAGACACAGAGACAGAATACAAGTGGGTTAGGGGCAGAGAGGGAGACACAGAATCTGAAGCAGGCTCCAGGCTCTGAGCTGTCAGCACAGAGCCTGATGCGGGGCTCGAACTCATGAGCTGTGAGATCATGACCTGAACCGAAGTCTGACACTCAACCGACTGAGCCACCCAGGCGCCCCTAAAATATACATATTTTAAGAAATATACATTTTAGACTTTGTACTTAGCTCCTGACTATAGTTTCTAAAGCCCTTGTTTTTTCCTAAGTGAAAAATGTGCTAGAGGCATCTTTTGTTCTAATATTTGGTCTTTAGCTCTGGTTCCAGATGCAGAGCTCCTAAAACCCTTGTAATTTCTTGAGTGATGTGGTTGATAGGAGCATCTGACGTAGAGCACCTAAATCTTGGAATTTCCTGGGTGTCTTTTGTTCTACTGAAGCAACAGGGCTCCTGGATGGGGGCTGGTTGCCAGAAAGATCAAGCATGATTAGAAGCCCCTCTACTCCTGAATTAACTGAGTTAATAATTGGTTATTCCTAAGTGATAAAGCCTCTATAAAAATCTTTAAGAAATATCTAAAGTATGGGGTTCAGAGAACTTCCAGGTTGCTGAATACATCAAAGTGCTGGGAGGGTGGTGCACCCAGGGAGGGAATGAAAGTGCTATGCTCTTTCCTCTATACCTTGCCACATACATCTCTTCCATCTGGTTGTTCCCAAGTCACATCCCTTGGTAATAAACTCATAATCTAGTTTGTAAACTGTTTTCCTGAGTTCTGTGAGCTGTTCTAGCAAATTATCGAATCTGAGGAGGTGGTCATGAGAACCTCTAATTTACAGCTAGTTTGTTAGAAGCACAGGTAACAACCTGGACTGCCACTGGTATCTGAAGTGGTGGCATTCCTGTGGTACTGAGCCCTTAACTTGTGAGATCTGATGCTAACTCCAAGTAGACAGTGTCAGAATTGAACTGAACTGTAGAACACCCAGTCACTGTCTGCTGGAAAACTGCACTGTTGTGGGTAAAAGCTGTACACATCTGGGGTCAGAAATGAATAATTGAGACTAGTGATAGAGTGTTGAGAGAACAGAGTTCTTTTCCTTTCATTCCCCCAAGTAGGTTTTTAACTCAAACCGTCTTTTAACTCCAGTACTTGAAATGACTTCTGTCCTAGTACTCAATAATTGTTTGGGGAATAAACACATTTCATAAGATACACGATAATTAATTAATCGGTAGCCAGGTTCCACAAACACTTATCTAACAGCTAATATGGCTAAAACAAGAAGCATTTCAGCAGCGAGAAGGTAAAGGAGTGGTGCTTACTTGCATATCTCATGTTGACTTATATTTAGCTAGTTAATTGAACAAGAGAGATTTTTTACTACATTTAAATAACTTTTGTAACTTAGTTTCAAAATCCAAGAAACATAAATGTGTTTGTGTGCAAAAAATGTGTTCTTGGCTATTTAAATTCTAATCTGGAGGTCGAAACAAACATTGTTACCACAGTTAAATTACTTGACTTCAAACACAATTATCAAGATACCTACATTCACAGGAAAGAAAAAAGTCAAATTCTTAATCCTGGCATTTAGGACCTCCACAATTAAACCCCAAATTACCTTACATGCCACTCCTCTTCTTCATGCATGCTATACTCCAGCCAAAGTGGAACTCTTCCCCTTGCCTCAAGGATCTACACTTGCCTCCCTTTGTGTGTTGGCTTTTATTGTCTACTTTATTAGAAAGTCCCTCCATGCAGTTGCACAAACTCAAATCTAACAGATCCTTTATACATCATTCAGATGCCACCTCTTAATCCTTTCCCACTTCTAGAGGTTATCTTTCCATCTTCTCAACTCCTACAGCACTTTATCTTTGACACCATTTACAACTTTGTTTCAAGTGTACATAGTTATGCATCTATATTCTCTCCTCATATTTAATAATAAGGGCAAGTTCTATATGTCATTAAACATTTCCCAAAGTATGCTCCATGGAATTCACAAAATTAACAAGCAGTAGAAAATATAACAATCTTTAATATATGGAGGTATGTTGTAAACCTCTAATGAAACAAAGTATGCCCATTTCCAAAACTTATTTGGCCTCTAAACCATTTGGGTTATTTTGCAGCACATCTCATAGGATTAATATTTCTATGGCATTCCTTTTGAGACATGCAGTCTCATTAATCTTGGCATCTTCTCTTGAACTTAATAGGAACTCAACAAACATTTGTTGAATGAATGGGTAATGGACCCTGGTTAACAAAGAACTCCTCCATAAAGGTAGCCTGCCCAAAAAGAAGACTCCAAGAATGACAGCAGAGAAAAACAGTAAGAGTACAATGTCCTTGGTAATGCAGTAAGAGAAGAGAGGAATATCTGTGACAACAGAAGAAGAATTTACTACCTCAGCCACTTTTTACATGCAGAGGACATAATTAACCCAAACCACACAGGAATTCCTATTTACAATGCCCATCCTGAGGTAAACATGGAGATAGAACTTTTCAGCAAGTCTGTCAAAAAGGGTTGAAACTATGAAGATATTCTGGTCAATTTCCAGGACACATGTTATTAAAATAACTGAAACATCTATTACTAAATCATATCCTGGAGTTTTATTTTGTTGTATGAGGGTGTTTACATCATAAGAGGAAGTCTCATAGGATCAACAATAAGACTTTAAAAGAAGAAGAGTTAACACTTTATGAAATTTCATGGATTGAAAGCATAATTTTGTATTGATTTAACCTCATCTCCAATGTGGAAAAATAAAAGCAGAAACCAGGATGCATAAAAACAAAATATCCTGACTACATCCTGACCTGTTTCCTACAGTTCTCTAGCTATGTCTAAAAAACGGGAAGAGAAAAAGACCCTCCCTAACATGTCCTACAATCTAGATCCTATGGTAGTAGCAACAGGAAACGGCAGCGATGACTGGGGTTTGTTTTTTGTCTTCCTCCTCACTCAAAAGCAGAGAGACCAACTTTTCACTTAGGGATGAAAGCTTACTCAAGAGTGGAGTCCACTGCAGGGCTGAAAAGATAAATACATTTCTTAATCATAACTATTAACATTTAATTGTAACTTTTAACACAATATGCTTTTAATTTTGATGAAGCAAGAAGAGAAAGTCACATGAATTAAGATCTATGCATGTGTAAGGCTGTCCTATTAACCCTGTGGCCACAGGACTAGTCTGCCATCACTGATCAGTTAAGTGAATGTTACCAGCTATACATAAGGAGTCACTCAGTTAAATTAAATCCTAATTTGGTTTAACTACTCTACTAAATGGCATGACCCTAGAAAGCAAATATAAATATTTACTACCCCCCCCCAAATATATATATGTATTTCTCTACCTCCTCCCCTCTAACCCAGGAGGGGAAGGAGGGCAGAAATCAAATATATTTTAAAGTTAGGGGACTCATGTGGTCAAACATTTAAAGAAAAATGGATATAAGATGGTCCAAAACACAACTGGAAACGTCAAGCAGGATTAAGTCACAGGTTAATGCCTTATGAATCATGTAACAGAATAACAGTTTTCTGTTAACAGTATTTCATGAAGTATATTAAAGATCTCAACTTCATGAACAGTTTTCTACCTTTATGAGACGTGAAAAATAAAACAAGAAACTACAGAACTATTTAGTATCTTGCCCAGGAACATACAATAAAAGCTTTTAGCAAAGGAGTGTCTTCCTGCTCCTGAATCAACCAATAAACAGATGGCACAATTATGAAATTTGAGAAGTTAATATAATCTACCTCCCAACACTTATATCTGAGAACATACAATTAATATTTCCAAATTCTCTCTTGTAATTCTCTCTCTTCACTCACAAATTACTATTTATTAGCTATTATAACAATAATATATGTTATTCCTCTCAACATAAGCATGATCTATCCAGGAGCTGAAAGAAATCCAAAATATAGTAACAGTAACATATGAAAAGTTCCCAATTGTTGCAAAAACTGTGGCCAAATTTCAAGCCCAAACTGCTGACTCTGAAGCAGAAAATCCAATCTTCACTTGCGGAGAAATTCTCTATTGTCAACTACAGTCGTCTCAATTATTATACTTTTGCTGTGAAAGATGAGCACACACAAAAAGGGCCTTTCCTTCCTTTTTCGTTACATCTGTTTTCACTTCTTTCACAAAAGGAGAGCCTTTATAACGTTTCATTGTTTGGCGATCCAGTTAGAATTTCCTATTCTGTTCATCTCAAACACCACAGCTTCTTACATTGGATTTCACTAAATTAAATTTTAAGTTTTAGAGCGTGAAAACGCTCAAGGAAAGAAACACAATAGAATGCTCATTGTCTCAGGCACTAAGGATTCTCTAGCTAGCAGTTAGGTGGTTTTATAACACATTTAAATTCCTTGAGACCCGAACATTGATGTTTAGTTTCGCTCCCCCCGCCCCCCTTCAGTCTGAAGGGCTAAGTGGGCCTTTATTGTCCTAAAAAGCATTTCAGCCTCTTCGAACGTAAGGTAAGGGGAAACTGGCAGGCACCTGAGTGCCACTCGTAACGTTCACGAATGGAATAATTTTAATGACTCAACAGCGAGAAGCCCCCAGTCGGCCCAGTCTCAGGTGGCCCCCTTAGAATATTATCTGAGGATCCAAGCGACAAGACGGGAGACTCGCCCAACCCGGGGCTCCCGGCTGCTCTCTCCGCGCCCTGAGCCAGCCTTTCCCACTTCTCATCCCCAGTACATCTTCCAACGCCCAAACCTCCGACGCTCCCCTCCAGCCCCGCGGACAAAACCAACCCTCCTCCTTTCCGATTCCGGGCTCCCTTCCCTGCCCACCTCCCCACCCAGGTCCCCAAGCCACCCCTCCCCCATTGCACGCTCCGCCCGCGCGGCCCCCAGAGCCGCCACCCCACCCCTCGCCTTTCCCACCTTTCCTCCCAGGGCCGCGCCCGCGCCTCCGCCCGCCCGCCCACCTCGCGGCCCGCACTCCGGCCCTGCCACTCCCGGGGGAGCCGCCGGGACTCACCTCGAAGAGCTCGGCCGTCGTAGCCATCCCGGCCGGCTGAGAGGCTCGCCTCGCACTGGAAGCCGTCTCCTCTTCACATGCTGCGCCTCAGCGGCGCCGCGCACTGCCCCCTGCTCGGCTCGCCAGCTCTGGCTCCCGGCCGCCGCGGGCTCCCCCACTCCCCACAGAGCCCAGGCGGGGCGGGAGGGCGGCCATGAAGCGAAGGCGCAGACGCCTGTCAGCTGCCTCCCGGCGCCGCCCGCGCCGCTCCCATTGTCACCGCCTCATACGCCGGAAGTGGAGCTGCGCGCGCCCGGTTGGCTGTCGGGAGGGGCCGGCGAGGGAAGCCGGCAGCCGGCGAACCGCAGAGAGGCTCGTCGCCTGGGCGAGTGAGGAACTGTGACCCTTGCGGGCCACCGTCCCGGAAGTGGACCGTAGAGGAAGAAAGCAGTGGGTTGGTGGGGAGGAATGTTTCTCGAGATTCTAGGTGAGGAGTCACAGAACTTTCGTGGCGTGTGTTGACAGGACGGACTCAGAGGTTTTAGTCACTTCACCAGAAGGAGCCAGCGTCTCTGCAGAGCCCGACCTGTTTGTGGTGAGGCAGAAGGTGGCTCGGGTTGAGTGAGCCCCGGGTCTTCTGGTAGAAGTCCATCTGAGAAAGCCAGTCCTTTTTCCGTAGAGACCTTAGGGATCAGCTGATGCTTTAGTGGCTTAATGGCCCAGCGGGCAGTGTGGCTCATAAGCCGCGAGCCGGGAACTCCATTTTGTAGCACCGTCAGATTCTCCAGGTAAATGCAGGTCTGAATTCTCAGAGGTGTTGGATCGGAGGAATGGATGATGTATTGTAGTTTGGGGATGTGTCTTTGGTCCGCCACCTTGGGCAATTTACTTAACTTCCGTTTCATCTGTTAAATGAAGATCTTAATACTACTACTTAATAGTGTTGTGAGAATTAAATGAGTTGATGCTTGGCACACATTAAGCATTATGTGTTCTACAATATTGTTATTACTTTCTCTTAAAATAATTCCACCTGCTTAGGATTGAGATGGAGATGACCAAAGGAAAGAAAGGAAGCTTACTGAGCACTAAACAGGTTTCACATTTTTCTTTGGTTGATAAAGATCATTCAAGGACATTTTAACTCATTCTTCCGGAAAATCTTTGCTGATCATTAAAAGACTGTTATTTTAGAAATTTTTAGAAATTTTCAGATGGATTGCTGAAGAAAATTGAGAAAGTACAAAAAAATGAACCGTATTCACTTTTTCTTAGATGGTGTGAGCTGATCTGGCCCCACTTTTAGCATTTGCCACATTTTATCAAAAGAGCTCTGTGATGAGAATTATACAATAACTCATTGTAAGATATAGGTGGCAATTCTGTGACCTATGACCTTTTATTCTCAGTGGCTATGGACGTTTCTTTCTTGCCAACATTGTTACTCTTCCCTGGGGAAAGCTCTGTAGGGAGGTAGCATAGCCCTGAATTGCAGATAAAGATGCGGGTGATTTTAAATGAAAGTGGTTGGCAACGTGGATATGAAAAATTCCCTCCTGGCAACCTAAACATTTGTTTTGTTCCTGAGGGCATCAGAGTTGTAGTTTACCATTTCCCCCTAATATACCTGGCTTACTTTGTTGTTGCTGTACCTCAAGCAGGGAGTTTAATAGTATTCATTGGTACGGTTAATCAGCCTCACTGGTTTATCCAAGAACTTACATATTACCTTGAGTATCCTTATTTCTGCCACTCTCCTCCTCCTCACAGGTAACTCTCATATGTTTGTTGCTACCCTTTTATTTCTGTGTTTGTCTATGCATTTTTCAAATTGCACAATTAAGTGTGCTATAGACTTCATTTCCTTTCTCTACATTTGCCAGACTTCTCAGCACTATTTTAAAGAAACGTCCATGTTACTTTATGTTCATGCAGAGCAGCTCTGCCCAATAGAATTTTCTGCAGTAATGGACATGGGAAGTGTTCTAAATCTGTGCTGTTTAATATTGTAGCCACTAGCCACATGTAGCTATTGTGCTTTTGAAATGTGGCTATTGTAACTGAGGAACTCAATCTCGTTTAATTTTAATTTAAGTTGAAATAGTCACACGTGGCTAGTGGCTCCTGTTTTGGACAGTGCAGATTTAGCCCATTGCTCTGTTGTACCCTGTGGTCTACATCTTCCATATTTTACCTGTATCCCTTCCCTTAATGATGATACCCTGGGTTGCTTCCAACTCAGCCATCCAGAATAATGATGCAGTAGATAGCCTCAAAAGGTCCATAGACATATCTTTGCAGATTTTGACTAAAGATTGCCAAATAATTAGCTCCTCGGAATACTTTAACAGTCAACACTCTTCTCATCAGCAGTGAGCAAAGGTTCCTATATCTCCATTCCATCCCAACATTTATTCCAGTTTTTGCCAATATTGGTGTAAAGGATATCTTATTTTCATTTGCATTTCACTGTGTAGCAATGATTGTTAGCCCTTTGGATTTCCTCTTCTGTGGATTGCTTGTACATATCCTTTGTCCATTTTATCTTTGAGAGTTGCTGTTTGTTTTCCTGTTAATTTGCACGAGTTCATTGTGTATTCTTGACATTAGGCCTATGTCATTTCTAGCTATGATAGATATTTTCTCTCATTTTGTCGTTTTCAACTTTATCCCTTGGTTAAATAGAAACCACTAATTTTATTACTATCACAGTAGTACTTTGGGGATTTTGTAGAAGTTTTTCTCTACCCTTATTTCACAAGCTATATTCTTAAATTATATTCTCTTAACTTTATCATTTTGCTTGTCATGTTTAGATCTTTAATCCATCTTCAGGTGTGGTGTTAATAGAGGAATCCCCTTATATTTTTCTCTATTGTGTGGGCCAGTTTTCCTGCATATGTTTAGTATATTTTTTCAATATATATATTTTTCATTGATTTCTGGGATTATTGATAGTTGATATGTCTCCCATATAAATATTGGTTTGTTTCAGTTCTATTACTTTATTTGCCTATTCTTGCACCAGTACCATACTGTATTTATATCTGTGGCTTTGTAGCTTATCTTAATATCTCACAGAGATGAGATTTTTTTTTTAATGCTTATAAAAATAAATTCCTTAAAGAAGTCATGGTTGTTTTCAGAAGATTTTTCTCATTGTACTTAGGAATTTCAGAAGAAAAATTCAGATATGTTTGGGTGGGCTTTTCAACATCTCTGTGGAGGCAGTAAGTTTTATTATTTTCAGTTTTCTGATTCCTTGGAACTGATGTAAACATAAATGCTCTGGCATATTACCCATATATATGCCAAAGGATAATGGCTATCATTTAAGATTTTTAAAAGCAGATGACCTTTCCTGTATGTGGTTACTTTTTCCCAAAACAAAACTTGGTCTAAATTCTGATTTAGAAGTTTACTGTCCAGATACACAGTAATGGCATCAGCTTAAGTATGGCTTAGGTTGTTATTGTACTCTATGATTATAGGGCCAAGGTCTGAGTCCTATTTTAGAAAAGGTATAGAATAAATCTGAAATGATAGGTTGAGTTATCCAACAAAAATATTTATTGAGCACATATCAAGGCATTATATACACTCCCAGATTAACTTCTTATCTGTACATTCAATATTGAGATTCTTACACTTAAGAAGGACTTTAATTATCCTCTAGATAACCAGAGGATAAGACACTGGGCTAGAGTTTAGTTCAAAATTCTCAACCTTTCTCATCCAGAGACTCAGAGAAAGAAAGGGCATTCTTTCTAAGCCATTACTGGAGAGCTAATTCTTTTCCTTTCTCAATCAAAAAAGTGCATCAGAATATAAGTGAGTGAGGTTCATTAATATATAAATAAGTTTGAATACATTCTTATTTTTCTTCTTAAAAATTATTAGTAAACATCAATAACTTATTAGTGGTATTCATGCAAAAAAAATATTTTGGCTAAGTTTGTTCTTGATCCTTGGTGAGAATTGCTTATATATTCTTTAGCTGCCCCTTTATTTTACAAATAAGAAAATAGATTTAGGAAAGTGGGTGATTTACACAGAAGTTAATAGCCAATAAATGACTTTATTCTGGACATTAGAGTGGAGGGAAAAAGAGTAGGAAAAGTACATTTTCTTTTAAACTGTAACATATCATTCTGCAAATGAACAAAAGCATCTTCTAGTCTTTTTCCTGCCAAAAGGATAAATTAGTAACTTACTATTAAGTCTAGGACATACAAACCATAAAAGATTATTCAGTTTTTATTATTTTTATTATCTCATAATATCTTTCAGGGCCATAGAGATAAGCAGTTTTATTACTAAAATGTTCTTATGTTTTAAGGAGTTGGCAAGAAGACTCAGGGTATTTTGCTATTCACTATTAGTTGAGTAGAATAGAACATTCCTTTTACATTTGTATCATCTCAACTAGTGAATCCAAAGTTGTGGAGGGTTAAATTGAACCTGCTAAGATGGAATCAGAAAAAAAGTCCTTATAGATGCCTAAAATGCATCCAAGTATGCGTACCTGGCTGACCAAGTAGGAATCTGAGTGGCCAAGAGACTAGAATTTTGAATTAGAACTGTGTGCTATGCCTATTGAAAAAATTAAATTGAACTATGTTCAGTAATAAATGACTTTATAATTTGAGATAATATGCGAACAGTTACATAACTGTTACACAAAAGTTGTTACAGTAGAAATTTAACATGGAATATATTTTTTTGGTTATGGTTTTTGTGGATATGTGTATGTATTTGTTATCGTGTGTTTTGTTATTACGGTTAGCCTTGTGTTTTAGGGTTTTTTTTCTATTTTTATTTTCCTTGGAAGAACCATTCATAATATTTTTGTTTCCACAATAAAGACGGTATCCAACTGTTGAAAAACGAGCCAAAGTCTTCAATGGAGCAAGTTATGTGCCTATTCCTGAAGATGGTCCCTTTCTTAAAGCACTACTCTTTGAACTTAGATTATTGGATGATGATGAGGACTTCATAGAGAGTCGTGATAGCTGTTCACACATCAATAAAACATCCGTCTATGGGCTCCTCATAGGAGGTGGAGAACTCTGGCCAGTTGTGGCTTTTCTGAAGAATAACATGATATATGCTTGTGTTCCACTAGTTGAACAAACTTTATCCCCTCATCCACCGTTAATTAGCATTAGTGGAATTTCACAAGGCTTTGAACTTCTTTTTGGAGTACAGGATTTTCTTTCCTTGAGTCAAAAAAATGACACTGAGCTAAATACAAAATTGAACCAATTACCTGATTTGCTTCTACAAGCTTGTCCATTTGGAACTTTGTTGGATGCCAATTTACAGAATTCATTGGATAGTATTAATTTTGCTTCTGTGACTCATTCACAAAAACAGCCAGCCTGGAAAGTTGGAACATACAAAGGAAAACCACAAGTTTCTATTTCTATCACCGAAAAGGTAAAATCCATGCAATACGATAAACAGGATATAGCAGATACATGGCAGGTCGTTGGAACTGTCACTTGCAAGGTAAGATTTCCTCTCATACTTGTTTTATCTTACCATTTAACACGTACGGAGAAAAGTAAAATTTTCTGACTTTATTTTACATTGTTATATGACATTCTTGATTTTTCTCATAAACAGCAGTCATTAAATGTTAGATTTGTGTGAAATTTTGTAACATTACCTTTTTGCATTCCTTATGAATTGTATTAGTTATATATTGCTGCATATTGATTTGCCTCATTATCCCCCAAATAAACATTTATTATCCTCATAGTGTTCTATGGGTTAAGACTTCAGGAACAGCTTAGATGGGAACTTCTAGCATGAAGTCCATCATGAGATCACAGTCAAGATTGCAGCTAGAGCTATAGTCACCTGAAGGTTTGATTGGGGCTGGAAAATCTACTTGCAAGGTGGCTAACTCACATGGCTAGCAAATTGTTGGTGGGAGGGTTCTGTTCCTTTCCATGTGGACTTCTCAGTAGGCTATTTAAAAATCTCCTCACAACTTGGTAACTAGCTTCCTATAGATCAAATGAGAGATCAGATGAGGGAGACAGAGAAAGAGAAAGAAGGTGCAGGTTGAAGCTATCCTTTTTATTACCTAAGCTGAGGTCAGATGACATTACTTCCACCACTTTGTTCATTAGGAAAAGGTCACTAAGTCCAGTCCACATTCAAGGCAACTAGAATTAAGCTCCATCTTTTGAAGAGTAATGTCAAAGAATTTGTGAAAATATTTTAAAACCATCATACCTATTTATCATTTTCTCTAAAAAGGATGAAATTGACAAATCTCTGACTTAATATCTAAAACCATTTTGAAGGGCTCTTGTATTATTTAAACAAGTTGGTAGGTTAATGTAGGGTTCTCTGGTTTAAGGTTAGAAAATAGGAAATGACAATAGAAATAATACTATTATCACTTTGGGATCCCTGGGTGGCTCAGTCCAGTTAAGTGTCTCAACTGTTGATTCTGGCTCAGGTCATGATCTCACAGTTATGATATCAAGCCCCATATTGGGTACCACTGGGCGTGGAGTCTGGTTAAGGTTCTCTCTCTCCCTCTCCCTCTGCCCCTCCGCTGCTTGTGCTTGCTTGTGCGCTGTCTCAAAAAAAAAAAAAAAAAAAAAAAAAATCAGGTAAGTTCTAGGTCCCTTCTGTGTTTTATAATTCCTGGTTAAAAGTTCAAATTTATATATGCCAGGTTTATTTAAAAGATAGTATTCAGGTTTCATCTAGAATTTCCTCATTTAATAGTAAAAGACTGATGATCTGATATTTTAAATGACTAGGTGGCAGATAATCCATTGGTGGTTTTCATAGTGGTTGCAATTTTCCGATCCCTTTAAGAATATTAGACTGTTAGGGGGTGCCTGGGTGGCTCAGTCAGTTAAGCATCGGACTTCAACTCAGGTCATGATCTCACTACCTGTGAGTTCAAGCCCTGCAACGGACTCTGTGCTGACAGCTCAGAGCCTGGAGTCTGCTTCAGATTCTGTCTCCATCTCTCTCTGCCCCTCCTCTGCTTGTGCTCTGTCTCTCTCTCTCAAAAATAAACATTTAAAAAAATAAAAAAAAAAAAAGAATATTAGATTGTTAGGATATTAGACTAATTTAATAAGCACAAACTGAATATTTAAACATTGTAATAGTATTTGCTATTAATATTTGCTCATTTTATTATCTCCATAAATATCAAAAAAACCTTTTTTTTTTTTGGTTCCTGCTAGTTCACATATAGAGAGTGAAGTAGCAGATGGTTTAAAAGTCAAAACACTAAAATATTTAAGTTTTGTGGTAAGATTATTAGGCTTTTTTTTCCCAAATGTGATAGACATTATTGTAACTGTTACCAAAAGACCTTTATGAGGTACTAATTATATGTGGTACTGTTCATAATGCCTGCCTGCTCTCTAAGTGCTTACATTGTATAGCAGATGTATTCTTGAATTCACACATAATGTCAAGCAGTAGATAAAAGCATAAAAAAGTGAAGCATGTCATATTAGAATGGAAAACAAAGGTGGGGTCCACAACTAGAAAAGGATACCTAATCAGTAAGCATTTTTTGAGTGTCTCTTATACATAGCAATGTGCTAGGCACTAGAAATACAAAGAAAGATATAACAATTTTTGCTTTCAAAGAACTTAAAGCTTCAAGAGGGAAACAAACAGGACACAAATACCTATGGGGGTGGGCAGTTATTGCATGATGCAGACTATGTATATGATAGTAGAACTAGCTGCTTGCATTTGAAGCTGAGCATTATACCTGCTGGGTTCTACTGACTCTTAAAATACTTGTTCATATCTAGCCAAACAAAACATATCAATAAGCCTTTATGGCCCAATTGGCTAGTTTTAATTGGGGGCTTTAATAGAGGGAAATGTCAAGTTAGAGTTGAGATAGAAAGGAAGAACCTGATTACCATGAACATATAGGTAAGGTGTATCATTCTGGTTGGGTCAGAAAAAGAGCCATTAGGGGTAATTAGGTGGCTCATTCAATTAAGCATCCAACTCTTGATTTCAGCGTAGGTCGTGATCTCACAGTCCTGAGATCAAGCCCTACATCATGCTCCACGTTGAGCGTGGAGCTTGGTTAAGATTCTCTCCCTCTCCTTCTGTACCTCCCCTGCTTGCACTCCCTCACATGTACTCACACGCTCTCTCTCTCTCAAAAAAAAAAAAAAAAAAAAAAAAATTACAAGTTTTAGGGGAGTAAAGGTATTTAATATAGGATTTAGGGCTTACTGAAAATAATAGTTAATTTAAAACATCATGAAAGTGTGAAAAATGATTTTGAATTCTGTGAAGCTCATACCAGATGGAAGAGGAGTTGAGAGAATAAAAGTTTCTGATCTTCTGGCTGCAGCCTTCCAGAAATAGTCACTGATGACTGTGGTCTGGAGAAGTTAAAATTTGCAGGAGATGCCACCATGTTAACGGCCTTGAAGAAATTCATGGAAAGGACTGCAAAGTGCTACATCTGGCCAGCACAGCCTTAAAGCAGGAGCTCAGGGAGAGGTCTGTGAAGCTGTCATATCTGGCTTCCATAACCTTCCCAAAACACTGGCTTCCCAGCTTCAGGGTAGAAAATGATTAAAGAGGTAGATTGGGAGCCAAACAATGAAAGACTTAAAAGTAATGCAAAACTGAGGGGGAACTATTGAAACACCTTGAGCATGGATACAATATATTTAAAGTTCTGTTTTGTTAAGATAGCTCTGGAGGGTGGATTGATTAGAGGAAAGCAAATCTAGGGACTTAAAATAGCTTTTTAAGGGTTTACAGGCCCTTAGGAAGTCTCTCCTAGTCTCTGGCTTGGAATCTGAGTATGATAGAACGACTAACCAGAACACAGAAAGCAAGAGCAATACCTTGAAAAGTGAGTTAAGCTGTGAGAAATGACTTAGATAAACTCAGAAAAGCCTCACCCAGAAGACGTATGCTTCTAAGATCTTGGTAATATCTGTTTCTGTTTTCATTGCAGTGTGACTTAGAAGGAATCATGCCAAATGTTACCATCAGCTTGAGTCTCCCCACCAATGGGTCTCCACTTCAGGATATTCTAGTTCATCCTTGTGTGACTTCTCTTGACTCTGCCATTCTGACTTCTAGTAGCATTGATGCAATGGATGATTCTGCATTTAGCGGACCTTACAAATTTCCACTCACACCTCCCTTAGAGTCATTTAACTTATGCTACTATACTTCCCAGGTAAGCAATCTTGGCAAAGTTGAGACTTTGCCAATCTTCATGTTTATGAATCATTGTAAACAAATTATTCATACTTTTGGCCCACGTGAGAACTTTTGATTATTTATTTACCAGATAATAATTGATGAATGAAGATGAAGATTCAGTTCTTTGAATAGGATGCCTCTTTTCTCTGGTGTCTTACAGCACTGAATTGTTTTCAAAGTCATGGGAGTTATTTTTTTTTTTTAATGCTTCCTAATAAGGATTCCATGAACATAAGATAGATCCTACTATGATGTAGTCATGGTTTGAATCATGAACATAAAATACCTGTAATCTCAGGCAACTGTCGTTACAAATACATAATACTATTTTTAAAGGTTGCTTATTGAATAACTGCTGTGTCAGACACTGTCCTAGGCATGTTACATGTGTTTTCTCCAGTACTTTTAAAACCTTTAACGTAGGTATTACTAGCCCCATTTTACAGATGAAGAGAGTCTCAGAGAAGTTAAATGACATGCCCAGGGTCATATAACTGGTAAATAACAGAGCTTAGATTTGAACCCACACTTTCCACACTCTAAAACCTAACCTTCTTTTTACTATACCATTTGTCTCTTGTCCTAATTGTGAATCAGTAGATTAAAAAAACCTAGTCTGGGAATGCAAGCTGGTGCAGCCACTCTGGAAAACAGTATGGAGGTTCCTCAAAAAACTAAAAATAGAACTACCCTACAACTACCCTACCTACAACAAGCAATTGCACTACTAGGCATTTATCCACAGGAAACAGGTGTGCTGTTTCGAAGGGACACATGCACCCCAATGTTTATAGCAGCACTATCAATAATAGCCAAAGTATGGAAAGAGCCCAAATGTCCATCGATGGATGAATGGATAAAGAAGATATGGTATATATAGACAATGGAGTATTACTCGGCAATCAGAAAGAATGAAATCTTGCCATTTGCAACTACATGGATGGAACTGGAGGGTATTACGCTAAGTGAAATTAGTCAGAGAAAGACAAAAATCATATGATTTCACTCATATGAGGACTTTATGAGACAAAACAGATGAACATAAGGGAAGGGAAACAATATAAAAACAGGGAGGGGGACAAAACAGAAGAGACTCATAAATATGGGGAACAAACTGAGGGCTACTGGAGGAGGTGTAGGAGGGGGGATGGGCTAAACGGGTAAGGGGCACTAAGGAATCTACTCCTGAAATCATTGTTGCACTATATGCTAACTAATTTGGATATAAATTAAAAAAAATAAAAAATAAAATAAATTTAAAAAAAGAAAGTAGAGGCAACCAAAAAAAAAAAAAAACCCTACTCAAGCTAGCTTACATAAAAGGAATTTATTTTGATAATGCAAGAAGCAATCTTGTCATTCAAGAATAAAAAGCATACCTAGCCTGTACTAGGAATAGAACCAGAAAATGAAAATTAAAGTCACTCTGTACCAAGGTCTACACTATCTGTCTCATCTCTGCTTCTCAGTTTCCTCTTCCAACTTGATTTCTCTGCTTCCACATGACCTATAGCTCTAAGTTATACTACATAAATAGAGTCTACTTATTACTTTAAATATACTAGAAGAATGATTGTCTCATCCAGCCTACAGATAGTTTCTCCTCCAATTGGTTATTGGTAATCAACTGAGTAAGCTACTGCTGAGCCAAAGGGTGGGTAAGTCCTGCTGTCATAGGACAGCAGGAGCTGTGAGGAGGCATCAGTGAGCAATATGTCTAGTGCATGTCTTATGTTGCAGGTCATAGAGAACCTGGAGGAGGGGAAGCTGGATGAGTAAGAGGAAAAACGATGTATTGCATACCTTGTAAGGCACCTTTCTCATCACTGGAAATAGGGAAAATTCCTACCTTTAGAACAAATATAGCTCCATCATCTATTATCAAAACAGTTTGGAGTAATCTGTATATAATAACTACTGCAAGGCCTTTTTCTCAATCGTTGGTATTTTAGATCCATTAACCTAGGAATTATACAAAAATTTGTTTATGTTTGTTTCCAGGTCCCTGTTCCACCGATTTTGGGTTTTTATCAAATGAAAGAGGAAGAAATACAAGTAAAAATAACAGTTAATTTAAAACTTCATGAAAGTGTGAAAAATAATTTTGAGTTCTGTGAAGCTCATATACCTTTTTATAATAGGTAGGAATAAAACGTGATGCCATGATTTCTGCCTTTCTTAGTACATTCCCACTGCCCTACAATAAATTGTCTTTGTTTTTTACCTTATTTTTAAGATCTAAAAATTTTATTTTATTCAAATGAATCCTGATTCTGAATCAAAACTTAGTCATATAAATAATCTCTTTAAGAGACTTGTTTAAGACATTGTTTAAGAGATTAACCTAGTTTAATCTCTAAACTTGCTAGTAAATATAAATTTAAAAGCAGTGTAGCTTCTTTAGGGATTATTTCACTCCTGGCTTTATTTCTAGCAATTTCTCTGTGCTGTACGTACAAGTCAACCCAACTATCAGCTACCTGGTGAATTAAGCCAATCATATCATAAGATTACATTGTCATCAGTTCTGTTTTTATTTGTTCTACAGTATAGTTCTTTTCATAGGATGCCAAAATCATAGTTTTAATGCTATGTCAATCTATATAACTGTATTAATACATGCTATATGATTTTATAGTTGTTTTTAGAATTAATAATGAAATGCATATCATCACCAAAAATGTTTATTGTGTTTCTGGTGTTTTTTGAGGTATAATATTCGTTATTTGTTCTACTTTATTCTGCAAACTTGAATACAGATCTGCTTTGTATGTTATACTTATAATAAATAACACTAGCAAGATTTGACTTAGATCTCTTAAAACTTTTCTATTTATGATCACTTGTTCTTTCAGTTATGTCCTTTTCTTTTTTAAAGGGGTCCAATCACACATGTGGAATACAAAGTGAGTTTTGGCCAGCTTGAAGTATTTCGAGAGAAAAGCTCATTGGTCTGGATTATTGGTAAGCTTCTATTTATTAACTTTTTCTCATTCATTTGTTGTAGAATAAAATAGTTAAAATTGTTAAATAGTTAAAATAGTTGATTGGTAGGGGCACCTGGGTGGCTCAGTGATTAGTTAAGTATCTGACTTCAGCCCAGGTCATGATCTCAGTTTGTGAGTTCGAGCCCCACATCGAGCTCTGTGCTGACAGTTGAGAGCCTGGATGGAGCCTGCTTCAAATTCTGTGTCTCCCTTGCTCTTAGCCCCTCCCCTGCTCACACTCTGTCTCTCTCTCCTTCAAAAATAAATAAACATTAAACCAATTTTCTAAATAAAAATAAATAAATAATAAAATAAAATAGTCAGTTGGTGCATTTGTGTTCTTAGGACAGAAGTTCCCCAAATCAATGGAAATTAATCTTTCTGGAACTGTAACTTTTGGAGCCAAGAGTCATGAGAAGCAGTCATTTGATGAGATTTGCATTGGAGGTACAGCATATTTAAAGGTAAATACATTTATATGGCTCACCACATTAGAAAACTTTCATTTCTTTTTAAAGTTTAAATACATCTAATTGATTTTTAACGTTTTCTAGCCATTTTTTGTTGGAGAAACTTCTTGTCTGCGCTAAGTCCTGTTTAAGATTTTTTTGTGCAATTTCTATTTAGTATTAGTCACTTTCTGTTTCACTTCATATGTAACAAATTTTAAGGTGAAACACTTAACTATAACTTTAACACATCAAATAAACCAAGTTCTATCTACCCAGCTCTTAATTATCACATTCAACATTTGTATACAAAAAATATAAGATGTAGCCCTTGACCTCTGGGATTTTCCACCAATACATGTCAATAATTGATCAATGCTAACTGCTTTTGGTATTTGAAGGAAACAGTGAGCACTTCTGACCAAAGTGGTCAAGGAAAGTTTTGCAGTAGAGATGGAGTTTAAGCAAAACTCTGAGGCCCAGATAAACATGAAAATGAAGCTTTGAAGATTGATGAACATTTATATAGGTAAATAAATGACTTAATCAAAGGAATGAATGGTAACAAAGCATGCTTAGGGGCCGTGCTAGAAACAGTAGTAACACATAAGGTTGGATAAGTGATTTAGGTCTAGATTATAGCTTTGGAGGGTTTGCATTCTAACTTTTATTCTTTTGTTAGAAAATGTTATACTTTTTTTGAATATGGGAGTGGTTGGTCTTTCAGAAAACAATACTTTAAGAAGATCAATCTGGAATGGATGTGAAAGGGAGGTAGAAAAAAAATAATGAAACTTGAGAGAGAGGAACTATTTTTTAGCTATATTAGTATTCCTGATGAAAGGTAGTAAGTTAATGATGTTGAAGGTCACAGAAAGAGAGACTGCTGGACAAGCTGTGATAAAGGTAAAGTATTCGTCACTAATTAAATATAGAAACAAGAAATGGTTTTAAGCCCAAGATTAAAAAAAGAAAAATGTGGCTTAAATCACACTTGAAACTCCAAGAGGGCAGAGACCATGTGAGTGTCATACATTCATTGTTTTATCACCAACATCTAGTTCATTCTCTACCACATAAATATTTGATGAAGGATGAATATATTTAGAAGAAAGTACTAATATGGAGAAAGTTGGGAGAGAGTGGGTTTCATATCACGTATGTTGCTGGTAATAGCAACATATTTCAGTATAAGTGTCCAGTAGGCAGCTAAAAACCTGAAGCTTGAGTCTTAAGAGAGAGCTCAACAGTTTACAATGGCTTAGGTGTTATCTGTGCGGAAAAAATAGTTGAGGCAGTGGAAATGAATAAGATCAGAAAAAGAGAAAATAAGAGAATGATTTAGAAGAACCAGTGAGAAGAATTGAAGGGGTGATCAGAAAAGTAAGGAAAATCTAAATAGAATGGTAAAGAAATCAAAGAATAGAGATTGAAATCTATATATAAAGATAATTAGAGGGAATGGTAATGAAGTCTGAAGTACACTAGTGATATTTGTTTCTTCCATCTTGACTTCAGCTATGCCCACAAGCTTTATTTCAGAGATTATTATAAAAATTCCTATTTCCAGATAGTTTTCAGAAAAAAATGTGGGATGTCACTACATTGTAGGTCTTGCAAACGTAGGGATTCTGACTTTTGTAATTTATTTTCATCCCCTACTCAGTTACAGTCTTTCATCCCCTACTCAGTTATATGTATAAACATAATACATATTTGTGTTTACTGAACAGATTTATTTTTATAATATCTAGTTATGTGGAAATCAATCTTCGCATAACTTCCAGCATCCAGAATTATAACAAACAAGTAAAAGCCCTTTACTGTTAGAGTTTGAGATGCAATAGGAAAAAAATTGCTTCGAAGATGTGAAAATTTACATTCTATGTATGTGGATCAGTTAGTTTGGAAATCAAAAGGAGAAACTTAGGAAGTGGGAGAAAATTGCAGGGATGGGAGCTAGAAGAAAAAAAAAACATAGAAAAGATATCAGGATATTACAAAATTGGGAGCTTTGAGCAGCAAATATGAGAACCACAGCAAAAGGAGACTGGTGCTCCCTCCATAAGACATAGATACCTTTCATAGTTCATCTGAATATCATTGTGACTCAGGCACCCCACCACTATGCCTTCAGAGAAGGTGCTAACAGCCCTTTCTACAATATAATAATTGGCATTTATACCGATGATGCCACATTATCAATTAACTCCAGAAATATGGATTACATTCTAGAAAGGTTTTATAGGTGACAGATAGGATGATTTCTAAGCTTAATTCTATAAAAATTAAATTTCAGTTTTCTGGAAAATTAAGCAGAACATCTCATTCCCTCCAAACACCAGATAAACTGTTTCAGTTTTAGTAATTGCATTGTTGGGTTTTGCTAGAAAAGTGTATACATACATTTCTGCCTGTAAAAGGATTATGATCTGAAATATATCACAGCAAGATAGCCTTAGAGCTAGAGAGGACATACAGGGCACCAGACACCCTAGGGGAAGAAGCACCAGCTTTTGTTGTCATTTGGGTCTGAGTTCAAATGCCAGCTCTGCTCCTTACATTCTGGGATGCTAATCTTTCTCATCTCTGAACCTCATTGCCTCATTTATAAAATAAGGATGCTTTGCAGTATAGATTAGTGTCCATATTAGTGAAGCATCTGGTGTGTATTAAGCACTTCCTAATGACAACTTCACAAAGAAATGGTCTTAATGCAAAGGGGGAAAAAGTGTATATGTTTATGCATGCATGTGTGTACACACATTTTTATTTTGAGAACTGTGTGAAGTAAATTCCTAAAATTGTGTCAAGGGAAAAAATGTAGCCATCACTTTTACCAAATAATCATCTCAATTTGGTATATTTCTCTTCTTTTTCTAGCTTCATTTTAGGATTTTAGATTATACACTCACTGGTTGTTATGCGGATCAGCATTCAGTTCAAGTTTTTGCATCAGGAAAACCAAAAATAAGTACACGTAAGTTGTAGAGATTCAGATTAACTTGAGGGAATAAAATGGTGCTATGCAATTACTACCTAAGATAAAATCTAACAGAAATAGATTAGAGAATAATGCCAATTTGTAAAAATTTTGACCTGATCCTATCCTGTGTAATAGTGTGTGTACTTTTTTGTTTTGTTTTTTTAATTTTTTTTAATGTTTATTTATTTTTGAGAGAGAGAGAGAGACAGAACATGAACAGGGGAGGGGCAGATAGAGAGGGAGACACAGAGTCCAAAGCAGGCTCCAGGCTCTGAGCTGTCAGCACAGAGCCCGATGCGGGGCTGGAACTCACAAACCAGGAGATCAGGACCTGAGCGGAAGGCGGACATTTAACTGACTGAGCCACCCAGGCGCCCCAGCAGTGTGTGTACTTTACATTGCACTCTGCCTTCTCTTGTTTATACAGTGGTCCGGATGAGCAAGGACTGGCATAGAGGCAAGCTTTAGTATAAAGTTGGATTTGTTTTGCTATGATTATTCTCTTTGATTCAGAAGTTGTTCCCAGGGGCTTTGGTGTTGGACAGACAAAGGTTTGAGTCTGGTTCAGACAATTTATTACCGGTGTAACTTTGGGCAAGTTAGTAAACTTCTCAAAGCTTTAGTTTCCTCATCCATAAAATGGAAATAATAGTACTGTTTACCTCAGGATTGTTATGAGATTTTGTTAAAATTATATTGACTGAGTACTTAGCATGATGCTTATAGCCTGTAGTATGGATTCAATAAGTGTTAGATATGATTATTACTTAAATTTTTAAATATTTTTAGCAAATGCTGTAGTCAATGAGCAGTATTTAGCATCCTCTGCATTTTACAAATGGGAGTGCAATAGAAAGTTTCCAGCCTTCAGTGAGTTTGTTGGTTGTAAATAAATATATATACTGTATTTGAAAATACAGGGAGACAAAAAGATGATTCATTTATAAATGAATCAGAATTATTTGATTCATATCAAATATTTATAATAGCATAGAACAGAAAAGTAGCTAGAATGAGGTTAAGTTAGTTAAATGTAAGCAGACCTCTTTACCTCATGTATTAAGAAGAATAAAGGTATTAAAATCAGATATATAGTTCTTAAACTAAGGATTGTTGTCCCCAAAATAGCTAGGATAAGACAGGACTTTGTACTTGAAAGTTTCAAAAGAATTACAGAACTTAGAACTATAGAAGTCTAAGCAATTGTGAATGGCAATAATAAATTCTATGTAATGTAACCAGAATAAGTCATATTCTTTATCTCCCTAGGATTTCTCTGTTCTCATTCATCATTCTTTTGGTTATATTTTAAAGAAATGCATAAACATGAAAGAGTCTTCATAATGCATTTTTTTAATGAGGGCAAAATATGAGATATATCAGGTTAGACAAACCAGTGGTTTTGTCTAAATACAAATATTTTGGATTCTATCTATGGGATACTGAATGCAAACATAAAATTTTAGACTGTCTGTGGGACAATATTTTAGGTTGTCTATGTTGTCTCTTTAGTAATGTCTAAAATATTTTAAGTATCTTATTAATGTTAACATTATTGTAGTAATTCTCAGGGAACATAATATAGGATGGGACATTTCAGTAATATACCTGCTTCTTAATGTAATTAATTTATATTTTAATATAAATTAATGTTACTATGTTGAATAAAAGATCATTTTAAATGCATAATTATGACCAGTCTTTTATTTCCTTCCTCTGTTAGTTTCAGAACATGTCTACCACTTTGTGCATCTTCACAGTAAAATCTATTTTTGTAATATATAACTTAGTTCTGAAACTATTAATGACGATAATAATGTTTATTTAAATAATAATAGCTAACAGTTATTGCTCACCTTGTGCCAGGCACAGTTCTAAGTATCCTATGTGTGTTAACTCATTAATCCTCACGGCATCCTATGTAAGAATTATCTCCATTTTACAGATGAGGATGCTAATGGAACGTGGGGGTTAGGGTCACATAGGTAGTAGATGGCAGGACTGGGACTCAAACCAAGCAGGCTGGCTTTGGAGCCGGCCCGCTTAACCAATATGCTGTGTTGCCTTTCGATGTTACTAGGTTCTCAGACTGAAAAAGATAAATCAATAACAAGGTAATACATCCTACCTTTATCTTCTTCATTATGAAGAAGGAAGGTAGAAAAGGCAGAATTAGATATTTAGTGATATGTGTCATAACTAGAATTTACATGGATCTAGCTCCAAGTGAGCATTATTATCTCAAACTTACATATCAGAAAACTTGAGTTCAGAGAGGTTGTCATTTGTTCAAAGCTATAAAGGTATTAAAACAAAAAGCTTAAATTTGATCAGAACTTTAAGAAACCATCGAAGCAACTTTTTAAGACTATTACTAGAAAGTTGGATATTTATTTCTATCTCTGAAACTTTGAATGGGAAAAGAATAGTAAGATCAGAGTTAGGACCATGGTAAAGAGGTTACTGAAGGGAAACCAATAAAAATTTTTTAGTTTTTTTGTAGTTGACATAATGGTCCATAAGAAACAATTTAGGGAAACCATGAGAAAATTGATAGAAGTAATATGAGTAAGGGATATTGGCATAAATTTGGCATAAGCTCAAAGATGGATTTATATATTTAATAAGCCCATATTTTTAAAGTTATAAAAATTATAATGCCTTGATAAAGTGAAATTAAAATGAATATTTCAGAGTGTTGCCTTTCTTGAAATAATTGTGTCCCACAATTCTAAAATATCATGACTTTGCTGTCTCATTGAATTTTTGTTAAGATAATACAGTCTTACCATTTATTTCCTTTTTCTATAGACCGGAAACTAATTTCTTCTGACTATTACATCTGGAATTCTAAGGCTCCTGCTCCAGTAACATATGGATCACTATTACTGTAATTATCTCATATTTAAATAGGATTTATATAATGGTAACATAGTTCAAATCATTTGTCTTTTATTTTTAATGTGTATGCATATAAACTATGAATGAAAAAAAAATCGAGTGATTTAATTATAAAAATGTTATTGTTTAATGTTTTTAGATTGACAGTGTTTGAAAGAACATTTTAAAGGCTAATGTCTCCTATTTTGTTACCCTTTGATTTTATTCAAATAAGATTCAGAGCATAAAACAGTCATGATTCACTTTAGGCTTATTTTAGACTAGTCCTGGTCACTCTACCATACATTCTCTTTCCTGTCCCTGTGGCAGACATGGCCAATCAGTCACAGGCTTCTTTCTCCACTGAGCCTTCCTGGATACGGGCTCAGTCTCCTCATTGCAAAGGTGCAGGCAGCCATTCCCAATGGATTATAGATGATGTGCAAGATAAAAAACTCTTTAACCTTTCAAACCTGAGTAGTAAGCTCCTAGTACAATGTGTTGTTACAGAATACCAGATACCACATCAGAAACCACTGTCAGTCTCTTGGAAAAAAAACAAAAACAAAAAACAAAAAAACAGTCAATGAAAACAAAGTAATGTTGTTTAATTAGTAACCTGTTCTTAATCAGAACTATCTTATTGACTAATAAAGAATCTGCATAATTCTATATAAGGTGTTTGTTTATCTGTTCTAGAGTTACTTTACTTTTCAGGTGAACTTATTAATCTGCCACAACAACATTTTGCTCAGGATGTCAGTAAGCATACTAAGAGGAGTGGGATACCTTCAAAAAATGAGCATAGTGTTTTGTGATCACTTAATGCGTGCAAATTTTTAACATTAAGTTTAGGAATAATACTGTTTTTCATGTTTATTATATGAAAGTTCTTAATGAATTCAGGTAAAAATTCAAAAGCTGTTCTGTGAGTAGAGAGTATTAATCTTATTTCAATCTCATGTGGCATATTTTGTCACTCCTGCTTTCTTATTAGCATTCTCTTGATTTCTTTAGGAACCACCTATACTCTTTATTCTCTACCTGTCTTTACAATTATATGTCTCATTCTATTTTCAAAGCAGTTCATTGTCAAGTTGGACTTTAAGTGACCATTCAAGAAAACATGAAATCTCAAGATCCTTAAAACTTAATCCATGTCAAGTTTCTTTTTACAGAATAGCATTAGAAGCATTATAAAAAATATGCATTACAGATTAATATTCAATTAAATTATCTCTTGGTTTCTATTTCTTAATGAGTCTCCTAAGGAAGAGCTTAAAGAAAGCTTCTAACTCCTTGAAAGAGAGCTATGATAGTTTGAAGGGATATTGCAAATAAATTTAGGATTTAAAATATGATTTTTTAATTAGGGTCAATCTCACTCATTATAAATTCTCATTTTCTCAAGGCATTATCATGGCAGAATGCTCCATGTTCAAAATTATCCCAAGTAACAAAGAAAATAGAATAACTGCCTGACCAGGACTTTAACTTATTATTCTAGCTTAATCATAGATAATCAGTAGTAAAAACTTTTCTTTTGAAAGAAGGAAAAAGCCATTTCCCTTAAGTTATTTGATCTCTCTTAAACTCAAGGGAAGCTTAACATTTAACTTATGTTAATATTAATGGAGCCATTTGGACATCTTGATTATTGTATAAATGTTGGGTAGAGTACACTAAGATAGGCAAGAGGCATTTATCTAGTAAGTACACAGATATTCAGTATAATAATCCCCTAGGGAAAACTTTCCTTACAAGCTATCAGAAAAACCAGTGAATCTTTGGTTTGACATTTCTAGAAGCCTGAGGAAAATGTAGGGAGTCCTGGAAAAGTATAGGGCGAAGGGGAACCTGATGCCATCTGTTGCCATTCCATTCTAACATAATGCTACAGAACTAAAACCAACTCATGTTTTCATCCTGTTGAGATCAGCTGGGCACACTGTGATGCTTTTGATTTTGTCTAGAAACCTGTCACTTCAGGATAATTTCTGAAGACAAAGTCTGTTTCCCGTTTGGTAGGTGACCTGTTTAATGTTTTCCCTGTGTCTGGGAACTCCTTAGTGTAATTAGCGACCTTTGAACTCCACAACTAATCCTGAGCTATTTTGTATTCCTTACTCATCTTTAAGGCTGGACCTTTCTTTTCTTCAGAGTCCGCTGCCACAATTAAAGAAGAAACAGCTGCATTTCAAAGGGATTCCGATTCCAGAAGCTTAATCGTGATTGACATGTTCTTATTCTAAGCTATAAGACACTCTAAGAGTCCTTTCTTGGGTTAAAACTTCAATCATTTTCTAAAAAATTATCTCACTATGGATTTTATTCATTTTCTTTGATAACTATTCTTTGCATTTTTTAACTTGAAAGATGCTTTGCGTTTGTGGTGAATATGAGCATCTACTTCCAGTTAAAGATTTGGATGGTGTCAGACATACTCTAGACGCAAAATTGCTAAATTCCCTTTTAGTGCCAAAATATGATTATGAAATCTGATGTCTGTCGTAAGGGTAATTATTCTTCAGTAGACCCCAAAGGTACAAAAAGTGTTAAATTTCTGAAAACGGACTCAAAAAAATAGTTCATGATTTTCATAAAACCCTTCTTCATTTTTTACTAAACAATATTTTTAAAACTTTGTAAAGCCAGCAGTACTCTTAGAGTATAAGTTAATACCTTTACACTGGTGGGCACTTTTTACTTTTCTTTTTTAGATAATCAGTGTGAACGTCAGGTTTGAAGTAAATGGCCTTCTCAGGAATTCTTAAGAGAATTATTTATATAAAAAGGCTTTTTTGATTAAAGAATAGTCTGTCTCATAACCTAATTTTTTCACACCAACTCAGTGTTTTTCAGTTAAAATTATTGTCGTTTTTATACATTGTGTGATTTAAGATCTTTCAAAGCACAATTTTATATACAGTAACAACTAATATTTTCTTTCATGTTGTATTATAGTATTCCAGGCTGCTTTATAGATATTCATATACCCCTGTACCACCCCTGAGAGGTAGGTAGGTCGAGTTATCATCCAGAGCCTCTGTGGGGACTGCTGCCATAGCAGAACGGTCGTTTCTAAGACAAAGGTCAGAAAAGGGATGTTAATAAACAGTCCTCAGGTTTAAGGGACTTTTTTAGGATTACATCTTAAATTCCAACAAATCAGATTTAGGAGTTACTGAAAGTGAAATTGATCCATCCCTCATCCAAACTTTGCAATACTTTCCTGTTCTGACATCATTTAGATAGTTAGCTGTATTATCAGATTAGAAACCATTGTACCCAGCTGCTGAAAGGAAAAGGAGGCAAAAAGCTAAACATGGGATGAATTCTGAACCTTTTAACCTGGCTGAAGTACGTTGGTCCCTGTTATGCAAATACCTTCAATCCTCTGCTAAGTTCAGTGGAAATAATTTTCTTGAATGACAGGTTTATTCAGCAAGGATTCAGTTGGTGATTAATCCCCCTTTGATCTAGGGTATTTCACTTAACTACCAGTTACCTCGTTCTGACAAAGTGCAACTGAGATTAGGGAGATCACTAGAACACTACCAGGGTGTGCGTTTATTCTCTCTAACCTTTTAAAGCAAGGGCCAAGAATGCAATTTATTTTCAGTATTTGAAGATGTAAAGTCCTGTCTGCTAAGTTAGAAAGTCAATTGAATACCAAATGAAGTTTATTTCTTACGTAATAGAACAAACATTTCTTTTTGCTTTGACTAACAATGATTTTAGGCAACATAGGCTTTGAAGAAAGAAGAAACAAAGACTATATTCTAAGTATATCTTCTAGTTTTATTTCATGTACTAGAGTGTATACTTATTGGCCCTGCGATAAACCCAAAATCAAAGCAATGGCTACAACTTAGGCTGAGAAAACGCTTCTATTTTTATTAAACTGCATGGTTTCTCCTTGCCCTCCCCCCCATTAAAAAAAAATGTCATGCTATGTGGTAAAGAAATCCAATGGGGGAAACATGTAATACACAATTATTCATCTTAAGACTTAGGGTTTCAAAGCTTTATTTGTTAACTTTGTTCTTTCTTGAGGAAAAAAGGCTTGTTACATTGCCATCATAAGATAATCATGTTCTTTTTCAGAATGATGTTTTTTTTCTATGAAGAAAGGTAAATGATGCCATTATAAAAACAATTCAGATTATTTTAAATTATTAAAATAACTGCCTTCCACTGTATTGCTCACTATTTTTTCTGCCTTTTTCTCATTTAATTGAGTACCTCTTCTTCCATAACTTTAAGCTTTAAAATATTTTATGTAATTTTGCACAATATTTTAAGAATAAAATATTAAGATGTGTTTTATGCTAGGTTTCTCAAGAAGTTCACTTAAAACTATTATCAACCTCAATGTCAGTATTTATCATCCGAGATACCAAATTTGGAGATTTATTTTCAAGTATATTTCAAGTAGGTTTCAAGACTGACTCTTAAAAAAAGAAACAATGGTGTGTAACAAAATTGTTTTTTAGTATTAAATTATTATTAATTTTATTATTACTGACAAGGCATTTTTTAAATGCTTAATAATTGTTCATTATTCTAGTAGCAGTTTGCAATGTAAGTTGCATATATACATAACTTTCTTACACATTTTTTGGCTCAAACATTTTGTGATCCAGTTTCTAAATTGAAACAATGTCTTATGCATATCTAATTCATGTTGGTGCCGAATCAGTCTCTCTAGTTTCAATTTAGTAACCAATCTGTTTTGAAATATCTTTTGATACCAAGTTACTTAACCAGAGGAAAATTGAAAAGCAGAAAAACACTTAAGATGGAAGGGCAGGATCCCCTGGCTATGTTGCTAAGAAACTAGTATTTTTAATAATTACTACTCTATGCAGCCAATATTTAGTTAATAAAATGTAATGTATTTTGAAATACGCTGTCAGAGAAAGACTATATCAAACATGTGTATACATATGTATGTGTGTATTTGTATAATGTATATGTTAGTATGTGTGACTTGGTGGGTTTCCCTATGAAATATTTGTGTATCATGTCAAAGGAAGAATATTGAAGTCAAGTATCTTCTCTCTAAACATATTTATTAATAGTGATGGAGAGGTTCGTTAAAATGAAAATTGCCAAAGAACTCATGCAATTACTCTAGAAGATGGTTACAGCTCTTAGGAACTGAAGCCTTTTCAACTAGTTTTTAATTTTTTTCATCAGCTGTTTTATGGAGATGATCATATTGTCTATGTGTAGCCTGGAGAAGTCAATGCCTTTTGTGTATGATCAGTTTACTCTGAGGTCCAGATTGACTTCTCTAGGCCCTGACTAATCTGTGTAATTGTTGGCAGTGTGGTGCTAATGTAAGATGCACAGCATTTATGGATTGTCCGGTACCCTGGGATGGAAACCACCTGCTAAATTGTTTTTTGCAGTAAGACATGTGGAAATTTATATGTCTTAATAATCCACTAAACGTTTGAGGTCAAATTGTATGTTTCCTTTATGTGTCTTCTTTTTAAATGACACTTTCTGTAAAAACAATATTGCTTAGTTAACATACTAATAATAGAAATGAAAAATAAAAAAATTATCCCTCTTAAAATTTTTACTTTTTCTGTCAAAGGACTTGAGTGCCCTCTGCAGGCTATAAAGAGATAATTAATGACTATATTTAAACCCTGTGATTTTTTTCCCTTTTAGAAGCATAGCCTGGATTAAGTGCGATCCATTTTATTTATATTGTTAACTCTTTCATTTGCCAGTGATTGAAGAAAGAGTTTCTTTTCTTTGCCAGTAGTGTGAAAAATACTACCAGTGAATTTTCCAAATCACTTAGCTGGGACTCTTTAAATGTTGGAACTATACACATTGGAACTAACCATACACATTCCCTCAAAGAAAGGAGATCAGGAAAACATTTAGCGATTTTCAAATTTGTTGGAGATTTGGAGAATAACTTGATTATTTGCCATTACATTTTAGAATATTATACATTTGATGTAAAGCCTTTTTCAGTATGTACCATGTAAAAATTTTAAATTACATACGAGTTCTATGTATTGATCTTATTGATGGGTGATGATTGTGTTCAAGTTAAAAACCAAGGCTTCTTAGAATTTCTTTAAAGAAAGGATTGAACAGATAATGCTTCGTGGCAGTATTGTATAAGTCTGCTAAATAGAAGGATCATTTCTATTGGAAGAGCAAACGGCGGAGGTTTCATTGAGTCCCTCATTTCAGTGTACCCATACTTTCTCAACAGGTGTAACAGTTCTGTTCTTAAAGATCTAGAGGTTCATTTTGTATATAAACTATAGAACTGAAGTGCCAGTGGCTTTCTGATTCACTTAATGCTACCAGGGAAACTAAATATGATGAGAACAGGAATGACTGGATCAAATTAATAGAAATAGATCTTTTTGCAAGCAACATAATGCTCCTGATCATCAACCTTGAAAAGTAAATTAGAACAAGCAAATTACTGTTGAAAAATTCTTTCAGCACTCTGCTGTTGCTACTCAGCTAGTCATGGCTTAGCCAGAGGCAAGGGAAAAATGCACTCAGTTTTGTATTAACAAAGGAAACATTATTAAAGGGAATGTTTACATTGTGTTTATTGAAGTGTTCAAAGAATATTTGTTGCATCTTCAACCTGCTATTCTCTAGCCTAGTGCATGAGTCATAATAAAAATGAGCTGTGTGTACATTTTAGAAAAATAACTGACATTTAACTTAATTTGTTTCTGATCTATCTTCAAAATATTTAAGTATCAGACTTTAATACTTTCTTTTTTGAAGATTTTCATCTAAGAAATGTATCCCATAAGAAAAGACTCATTTGCTTGAATATACCTTCCAATTACTTCTAAATGCTTGGTAAAATTTTCTTCCCCAAAACAACAATGCGTAAGAAATAATGAGCTAAAAATAAACCAAAAAAAGAAAAAAGGAAAACAGCTGTGAAATTATTGAAGTGAATGTGTAACAATATGTAATATGTGCATTGGAGAAAGAGCATGATAATTGTGAGAGCTTTTGTGAGTTGCAGTTATCTTGAACTACTTCATAAAAACTAAGTTGACAATAGACAAGACAGCAAATGATAACATGTCAATCTAACATTTAAACATTTAAGAAGTAATGGGGCACCTGGTTTGGCTCAGGTCATGATCTCATGGTTCCTGGATTCAAGCCCTGTGTCAGGCTTTGTGCTGACAGCTCAGAGCCTGGAGCCAGCTTCAGATTCTGTGTCCCTGTCTCTCTCTCTCAAAAATAAACAAACAATAAAATTTTAAGAAGTATTGTATGTACTGGTAAGATGGGAAATTAATAATTAAAAGTTCAGAAATAATTTTAGCCTTTCACCTATCTAAAATGAACAATTGAAATCACTTCTATTTTAGAAGTAGGAAAAGTATAGTATTTAACAGGGATTAAAATACCATATTTTACTTGGTCTCTTAATAAGTGTTGAGTGTAATTCAGTATTCTGCAGTCTCTTATGGATTGACTAATTTTTGAAGACATTTTTCTTAGATTCACCAATAGGACAGGTTGTCAATCTTCTACATTTCAGCCTAAAAAATATATCTATCACAATTAGCAAAGATCATTAGCACATGCTGTAGGCTATTGAGAACCTCTTAGCCAGATATTTTATTACTTACATTTCTACAACATATACTTTAAAATCCAGAAAGAATTGATAAAAATTACTTAAAAGTTATGAATTGCTATATTTAAGTTTATATTTTAAATGAATTTTATTTAACATTCCTAAAAAACTTATCTTTGTCCATATTTAAAAAAAATTTTTTTTTTAATCTGAAAAAAAGCAAATGCCTCTAACGCTGATTTTACTAAGGAAGTAACCAAGGAAAAGTGGTTAGTAATGTGTATAGCTTAGTTAATACTGGCAAGAGGACTTTTTTTTTTTAAGTTTATTTATTTATTTTGAGAGAGAGAGGGAGAGAATCCCAAGCAGGTTTCACAGAGCCTGATGCAGGACTTGAACTCACAAACTGAGATCACGACCTGAGGTGAAGTTGGACACTTAACCAACTGAGCCGCCCAGGCACCCTGCAAGAGGACTTTTTAACTGATGTGGCTATCAGTGGCTTCATATCCATAATATGTATTTCCTTCATATTAAAAGCACAAGTCATTTGATTTAACATTAAAGGCCTCAACACAATTGAACATAAGGTATGACTTGGAACTAAAAACTGCTGAGTAATCTAGTTGAAACGGAGACCTTAATTTGGTCAATAAAAATTCAGTGTTAAACTTTTATTGTACTCTTATTATATGCCACTCGAGAACTAGACACAAAGGCAGATAATATTTGATTTTGAATGATACCTTATAACCCCCACAATGTATTAGCATTGTAATATGGAAGACTATTTCTATACGTTTATTAATACAGAAATTGTTCAAAGAAGTGATAGTAGATGTTCACCAGGCAAACAAAGAAGGGCATCAGAAGGGCAACATCGTATCTGTGCAGGTCTATCTGACACAGAATTCCAGAAACCTGAACATCTAATGTGGTAAGTGTATACACGTAAAGGAATATTTTTTGCTTCCAAATGTCTGAAATTTGGAGGGAGAGATAAATACAAATTTCTAAGCGAAACAGTTGTTGCAATATTTAACTTCCACCCTAACATACATAATATATGAAAGCACTTCTACGTACTAAGTATACATTACCCTATTTTGTTTCCCCTTCTCCCCTTCCTTGATAATTTTGAATCCATAGTTTGAGATTTGCCTCTGTAATATCAAGGAAATAGGGTGATGTATAAATAGGATTATAAAGAAAATTATAAGTGAAGAATTTATATAACTTGATATGGTAATATATGTTATAGTCAATTAATAAGCTAAAATTTTCTCTAGTTCACCTGTAGTAGAACTGGTACCTTTGGAACACATTCTTAGCCTTGTTTCCTTTGAATAAATATACATGCACACATATATATGTGTATAAGTAAAATAAGAAAAATACAAGTTCTCAAGCACTGGTCTCATGTATTAGTTTGCAAGCCTTTCCCCTGCTTCCCACACCAATATTTTGAACTTCTTGAGGACAGTGACATCTTCCCATCTTTGTATTCCCCATGCCACAAAAGAAGCTTAGTCTTCAATTCAGTGAAGTAGCAAAATGTTAAATATATAATAAAGCAGATTGTCTTTCCACTTAAATCAATGATGTTTCAGTGATTATGGTTTTGCATGTGTATATAAAAAGTTCATTGTGCAAACAGTGGTTCGGTCCACATTCAGCATAGGTGATTTCTGCCCCATGACTGCCATCTGTAGCACTACTGCAAGAAATGCCACCATTTATGACACTTCTTCAGACACACTGTGCAGAGCTTTGGCTCAGCCTGTTGGGCCAGCAACAGCTGAGGCCTGCAGTTGCCCATCATAGGACACATTCTTTGCAGTTCTGCTTCAGTGAACCTTAAAGCACTGGGCATTTCCATCTTAGAAATCCCTTCTGGAACTCATTCTACAATGGCTTTGTGAGTTCCCCACTATTCAGAGTTGATCCTGATTGTATTCAATAGAGTATGACCTGATCTACTATGACTCCTCTCATCCCATAAAGCCACAGCTTTCAGTGATTCCCTATACTGATTAAATAGAGTTGCTAGTATCCAAGAATCCCAAGTGATTATCTTGAGCATATCCATTAACATATATGGAACATATCCATATAATTAAGTGCTGTAGAGGAAATACGTGATCTTTGAAGTCATACACAGCTGATCCCAAAAACCATCTCTGCTATTTACAAGCTGGGTGGTCCTGGATAAATTACTTAACTTCTGTGATCTTCACTTTCCTCCTAGCCTCATAGGGTTATTTTGAGTATTAAAGGATACCAAGTCTTCTGCATGGGTATTCAATCAATGCTTTTTCCCTTCTGTAGCAAATGTTCAGAATGGCCTTTTCATGCCACCGTTTCTGCCCATAGTTTGACAGTTATGCCTTCAGATTCTCCAAATTGTATGAGTTGTCCATTTGGGACAGCATTTGGCCTTGCTGTTTTTTGTTTTGTTTTGTTTTGTTTTTTAAGTAACCTGTATGTCCAACATGGGGCCTGAGTTCACAACCTCGAGATGAAGAGTTGCTTGCTCGATCGACTATGCCAGCCAGGTGCCCCTATTTGGCCTTGGTTTTAAATGTTCAGCTTTATGTTATATTGCAGAAATGCCTACTCCGTTGCTTGACTTGGTGCTTGGAATTAATAAAATGGCTGTAGAATTGAGTGGGTGTAAGTTTTATAAAGCTCACTGAAGTTTAACAATTTGTCATTATTCCTGGAAGGACATTCACTCAAAATTTACATATTATAAGGTGTGAAAAAATAGCAATCTGCCAAAAGTGAGACTGAATGAAAATAAAATCTATCCACAGGAACACTGAACAAATGCAGCAATAGCACAAACTATTGATAGAGCTTAATTCTGGAAGTCTTTTCTGTATCTCATCCAAGATATAGTCTGTGCCATTCATAACTAATAGGTACATGTGAAAGTCATTTCTTCATAAGGTGAACCACTGATTAAGCCTGAGTCTAATGTCTGGTAAGGAAACGAATACATTCAGAATATTCTGAAACACATGTTTAATGTAACCTACTGTACTAGGCTATAGGAAAAAATGTAAAGATTAAGTGCTTGCTTTCCCAGAATTTATAATCTAAGATATAGAAAGGCTCTAAGTTGTTATCTTTTGGATTTTCTTGAAACTTTTTCCTATGAATAATAGAAAAAAATTGATTTAGTTGACAACATAATTTTTTCTTTTTAATGTCAAATTGCTTGATTTATTGAGTTAAAGCACCATTTGAGTTGTCAAATTTAGCTGGAGATCTGAAGTTACAGAACCAGGCAATTAAATCTTAGTAATGGTAAAAAGGGTTGAAAATAGTTTGTTCTTTCCCAACAGACTAGGAACATTTTGTTTTTTGTTTTGTTTTACTGGACCTTTTGCCCAAATTAGCTGTGTTGAATACAATACAAGAAGCTGCGGCTGCAGAGTGCTAATAGCAATGGGTATATTCCTTCATCCTCTCAAGGTCTGAGTCTCTCTGCCTGCTGTCTGAAAGTGGAAAAGTGAGGAACAAGATAACATCGAGGCCTATGCGACCCTCAGGAAACTCCCGCTGAAGACCACGCCCCTACACCCATGGAGGGGAGGGGCTTCCTAAATTCCCAGTCCTGCGCTGGAGGGTTCCCTATGGTTTCCCGGTTGGTGGCGCCTGAGAGCTTCCCAGAGGCTGCTCGAACCCACAGTTCTCATAGGTATTTCTCTTTTTGTTTCTATTTCTAGCAAATACACGGGCTTTGCATTTTTAATAGTGATATAAAGTCTCCTCCTTAAATTTAAATGAAAAGTGAATATATAACAGTATTAAGTGTACTGGAATTAAAATTAAATTTAAAAAATAAAAATGAATACACATAAAGAAAAATATTGAGTAAATAATAGTTCAGGTGGTAAGTGGTGAACAGAAAGGTGGAGACACAGATGAGTGCACAAAAATTATTTAGGAGCTCTTGGAAAACCAAAGTTTGACACTTAGGGAATCTAAAATAGGAATAGCTCTTCATTATGCTACTTGAGAAAGTTTTTCAGTAAAGTCCTCAGAGGGGCTGATAAGCAGTGTAGTCTACGGAGTATATACTCTGCCTTTTGGGTTAGGCAGACACAATTCAAATACCATCTTCATGTAAGTAAACCTTGGGCCTGGGGTCCTCATTTGTAAAATAGGAATCTTACCTCATAAGATTGGTATGTGAATTAAATGACATAACACATATAAAGAGGATAGTGCATAGGTGATCTCATTCATTCCTTTCGACTCACCCTCATATAATGTGAGCTGTTTCTATTTTATTAATGACTTGTGAACTGGAAGTAGGTCACAATTATTTCCAGTCCTTTTTTTTTTTTTTGGGAATGTCCTAGTAAAATAGAGGAAAGCAATATATTGAATTCCCACATTTAGTGCAGCACAGAAAAATTAAAACTTTGTGTTATTGGCGAAGTCAGATGTAGATTTTCATCTAGTGAAGCTAACCAGCCTCACTGCTTCTCCTCACACACACACACACACAGTAAGTTAACCTACACACGTACTCATTCTTGTAACACACACAATTTTCCTCTCTGCTTTGGTAACTAAAAGTTAAGAGCTGAGGGTGCCTGGGTGGTTCAGTCAGTTAAACTTCTGACCGGCTCAGGTTATAATCTCATGGTTCATGGGTTCCAGCCCCGCATTGGGCTCTGTGCTGATGGCTCAGAGCCTGGAGCCTGCTTCAGATTCTGCGTCTCCCTCTCTCTCTGCCCCTCCCCCTCTCATGCTCTGTCTTTCTCTCTTTCAAAAATAAACAAACATTAAAAATTTATTTAAAAAGACTAAGAATTGACATGTTGACCTTATTTGACCTTTTCCAGAGCTTTTAAAATATATTTTTGGTTATTATTTTTGTATTGTATTCCTTTTACTATTTTGTTTTTTATTTCAATGCATCTATTTTTATTCTATTATACTACCTTATCTTATTATATTGATCTTTATTAATGAATCTTTATTGCTATTATATCCTTTATTTTAGTTTCCTCAAGTCATTTTTGGAATACGGTTAAGAATAATTATATAATTATTTAATTATATATTTATTTATATTTAATAATTATATCCAAAATAGTGTTATTAATCTACAACTGATAAAGTTCTAGGCAAAATTTAAAAGAAAAAGATTAGAGAGAATTTAATATGATCCTGAAACTGATCATGTCAGACAGTTCCCTGGTGACTTCTAACTTTAAGCAGTTCATTCTTGCTAAAACACAGTGAACTTAGTTATGCCACCAATCATGACTTTACATCAAAAGCCATTAGAATCTGTTTGACCATTTTTTAAAAATGAAACTCACTTCACTAACTCTACCAGCTTATGTATTCACATACATATTGTCTTTCAAATTAGTCTCCTCTGGAGATGATTCTAGTGAATCCATCATAGCTAGAAAAATAATGAGGGGACTTCTCTTTGCAAAAGCCTTCAAAGCTAATTTAGACGCTGCAGAAGAAAAAATGAACTTTATGATTGCCTCTTTAAATAACACCCACTTTATCTAGCTTAATCAACCATCTTATATTCATAGGATTCAATTTTTAAGAAGTCAAATATTTGGAAGAGTATGCCACATGATTTGAAGGCCAATCACAAAGAAAAAGGGATTTCCAGAAAGATTTGGTATGAGGACAGAAATCACTGGAATAAGTGTGTAGTTAACCAAAGAGACAGTTTTGGAGCTCTGTTGCAAGTTTAGGTGTGTTTGTTTTTAAATGCATCTCATTCATAAGCACACCCCATACAGCAAAATTCTGCTTGTTTCTTCCAGGAAACCAAAATATTTTCAATATCAGGATTTATTTGAGTTTTGTTTGTATAAAGCATAAAGATAATTTTTTCAATAAAAATAACAATTTGAGGCCCTTTTAGAGCAAAGATCTATTTTGACAGGAAAATTGCAGCCATCAAATCTGTAGTGTGTAGGACTGGAACTGCCTAAAAAGAAGGGAAAATAAACGAGTATTCATGCATGTGTTTTCATATTCTAATTTGGATACTCTCAAGAGAAACTGAAAATTATGTTTTATAGGTCCTCCTTTTCCTTATAACAATCTTGTGATTATTTGTATTTAGTGTTAAATATTACCTGACACTTTTACTTCTATTATTTTTAGCTGTTCACACACAAATGCAGCGAGGCTGACATAATTACCCCTTTTTAATTCACAAGAGACATGTATTTACCTATTTGCCATGGCTTTTCATGCTAGCATGCTGTTTCTGTGACAAGACTACTTTGAACACACAGTAGGTAAAGTAATGTCGTCTGTTGCACAGCAACCTCAATAGCTGAATGTTAATTTAACCAGTAAAGACAAAGTAATTCCAATAATAAGAATTCCTTTCTTCCGACGAAGTTAAAAATGGAACTCAAATTGTTCTTATACAGCTCGTTGGCTTAGTAATCCCTAGCAAGTCAACCAAAATGCAAAGCCCATTTGCAAAGCTGCAACTGGTTACTGGAGATCCTAATTGAAGATCTCAGTATAGACTCAGTGTAGATATTAGTGGCATACTAGGTTATTTGACACCTGGAGTGGATTATTTTTAATACCTATCACCTCCATGTGGTTTTCAGTGATAATCATGAAAGGAATGATAGCCAGAAAAGGAGTGCAGATAAATGAAAATTGTCTTTTATTGAACATTCATTTATAGATATTTTGGGGGCTTTTTACTGGCATAATAATCATGCCAGTGGGGGAAAAAATAAAATGGAATACTTAGTGCAGAATAAGTAAAGAAAAAATACTAATACTTTTAAATTACACTAATGTACTTGTTTAATGTGTATTTATTTATTTGAGAGGGGGTGGGGAGATGAGCAGGGGAGGGGAAGAGAGAGAGGGGGAGAGCAAGAATCCCAAGCAGGCTCTGTGCTGATGATGTGCAGATGTGGGGCTCTAACTCATGAACCATGAGATCATGACCTGAGCCGAAATCAAGTCAGACACTTAACTAACTGAGCCACCCAGGTGCCTCTAAATTGCATTAATGTGTTTTAAAAGGTGAATTTATACCTTCACATTGGCTTGTCACAGTAATGCATTACAGTAACTGATGTGAATTTTAATAAAATCAAAATGTCTACAAAAGGTACAGTTTAGACAACTAAATCATACCACCATGATGTAGCCTTCCATTTTCTTGAGTTACTGTTTAGTTGAAAACAAATGATTAACAATAAAAAGAAGTATTATTCAAATTTAGTAAAAGATTTGATGTTTGAAATAAGATTTATACTTCTCAAACAAAAAGTTCACACTTCAGGTTTAGCATGCTGTCTTGTTATTGTAATAAAACTTCCCAGGATGACTGGATTGAGATGACTCAAGTTCTGTTTATCTTTAAAATCACTGTGCTAAATTATTAATTTCAATAGGATTATGTAGGACCATAAAGTTTGTAGATAGAAATTACCTGCAAAGCAGGCTTTAACAATCCATAACTGGGGTGTCTGGGTGACTCTGTAGGTTAAGTGTCTGACTTCAGCTCAGGTCATGATCTCGCAGTTCGTGGGTTGGACCCCCACGTCAGGCTCTGTGCTGACAGCTCAGAGCCTGGAGCCTGTCTCAGATTCTGTGTCTCCCTCTCTCTCTCTGCCCCTCCCCTGCTTGCACTGTGTCTGTCTCTCTCTCTCAAAAATAAATAAACATTAAAAAAATTAAAAACAAAACCCAAAAACATCCCCAACTGCTCTTACTAGGTAAAGGAATGGATGCAACCAAGTCCGTGTGTGTAGGCTGATGGTATAACTGGGAATTCTCCACATTAACTTCCATGCAGGATGCATTGTTTATTAAAGGATAAATTATCAAAATGTGCTAATCTGAAATTTACATATATTTTATTTCAACTCTACAATAACTAATTATTTAGAATTTAAACACACAAGAGGTAGTTTGGAAGAGAACTGTTTTGGCACTAACATTGTTTACAATTATTGGCATATGACAATAAAAAGCAAACCCATGGTTGGTCAGTTTTACTATTGTGTTTAAGCTTCTCTACAGACAATGTCAGGAGGGCACCACCCGGCCCTCAACGCATGACTGCATACTTTCATTTCATCTCTACCCACAAAACATGCTTTGTTTCGTGCCAGGTACACCAGCTGCAGAAAATATCCAGAGATGCTCTGCACCAATCTTTACACGTTCATCAATACTCAGTGAGGAGAACCAAGGATTAATTAGTAAAATTAACAGTTGTTAAGTAACTGTGTGTCACTGCTTCCCAGAGCCACTATACAACATGATTAGTTCGGCATCATATCCCACCATTGACACTATAAAGCCTTTTAAAAAAAAAAAAAAAAAATTTAACTGGAGAAGCAACTCAGAACTCCTTAAGTTCTCTGAGCTCTCAGCATGTTTGTTTCATCTTTGAGCACAACCTAGTTTCCACTCTGTTCTTTCCCCAATCCTAGAATCTCAGTACTCCTGTGAAATCCCAGAAATCTAAGATCACTTCAAAGTTTGTGTCCCCACTAAAGTATTAGGAACCTTGTGTGTTCCACCATTCAGAGGATTCACTTTTCAAATAGGATTGCAGAGTGAGTAAAGCTTAGCACAAAGACCAAAGGTGCAACTTCTGACGTGGAGACTGTTCTGTATCCTGCGTTATAGGGCCTCCATACCACCTCTCAGATCAGATCACACCACATCAACCACTCTGCTCATCTTACTCCCATGGCCCGCCTGATACAGTGACTTAGCCCATGTCATCACCTCAAGATTGCAAATGGTGCATGAGGGCTCATGAGCTTAGGGGAGCTTCTATCCTGATGAGGACAGGTTTGCAAATCTTTTTCTAAAGTCACAAGACTTTTCTATCCCAAAACTAAAACAGATAGCGCTGGTGGCTATGCAATCATGACTATATATCATTTATTGTCAGTTTTTTCATTCAAAAAATGTAGGAACAAGGCACGATGACTACATAATCTCTAAGGTTCCTATCACTTTCTATATTTCTATTGTACATATAAAACAAATTTTACATAAACCAAATTTTGTCGTCTATAGGCACATAATTTTGAGGAAACAGAAGAGACAAATTGTTAATAACAGGAAAAAGTGATAGTGGTGACAATGATCACAGGGCTCATGGTTAGGAAAGCAAATTGTAGAATTATGAAAATCTTTCCTTGGGGCACCTGAGTGGCTCAGTCAGTCGAGTGTCTGACTCTTGATTTCAGCTCAGGTCATGATGCCAAGGTCATGGGATGAAGCCCCGTGTCTGGCTCCACACTAAGTATGAAGCCTGCTTGAGATACTCTCTCTCTCTCTCTCTCTCTCTCTCTCCCCCTCTCTCTCTGTCTCTCTCTCTCCCTCTGTCCCTCTCCCCCACTTGTGCTCTTTCTCTAAAATAAAAAAATAAAATTAAAAAAAAATTTCTTCTCTTATGGAAGTCCCTTGATTGGGTCTCTCTCTCTTTCACACACACACACACACACACACACACACACACACACACACACACACATGATTTTGTGAACCTATAGATTCTTTAATTCAACAACATATAGAGCATGTACTATGTTCAGGCACTAAATTGAGCACTGGGGATTCAACAATGAATAAAAGAAACCCGCTGTCTTCATGGAACTTACATTAAGGAGAAACAGAAAATAGAGACATACACAGATGTTGAGAGTATAGCTAAACTACACCGTAAGATTGCTGCCTTGGCATCTATTTCGTGTGGCCAAGCTGCCTGCTGGGGTGTGGAACTCACACTTGCCCCTCCCTTGAACACACACCCACAGTCACAAGTAAATCTAAGTTCCTGACCTTTGTGATAAGCAGTCTCTCCCATCTCCCTCGGCCTTCTCCTTGTGTACCCCTTAAATGAGATGAAAACCCTGCTTTTTTTAGTTTGAATTGGCCAATCTGGCCAGGAACACCAGGGTCTACCTGCAGACTCTATTAAGGAAACACCCTATGTCTTACCACACTCTCTCCCCTGGCACCTTGCCTTGACCATCGTCTGGGCCCCTTGAGGCGTGCCATGTACTTCCTCCGGGATCTGTGAGTAATAAGCTTCTCTGTTTTACTTTCCCTTGTGCTTTTTGTTGAACTGTGGCCCACCCTCCAACACCCTAGGGCTCTACTTAACAAATGTTAACAAAATCACAACAATAAGTAAAATATGTGGTATGTCAGTAGTGATAAATTCTTTACAGTTAAAAAAAGGGGAAAGAAGAAGGATGAAGAGTTCTGGGGGATGGAAGCAAGGTATGATTTTTACATGATGTACAACTGTCACAGCAACTGAGGGCAAGAGTGAACCTTCTGGTAATCAGGAAGAGAGCAGCGAGTGCTGTAAAAAGCAGCTTCCACACCATTCGGGAGAGAAGTGACCTTGCTTGTCACAAAATGGCAGGTATCACAAGGACAGGTGAAGGTGTTACTGAGAAGTGCTTTCACTTTTTAAACTCAGTATCTTGATACAACCTAAATGATATTAAAACAACTGGGGCAATTTCACGAAACACCTACATTCTAACCGCAGTTCCAAACTACCTTCTGAAACACCAGCACAATCCACAGACACTAAGGATAATAATGCTTGAAACACTATCCTAGGGAATACTGTTTCTCAATAAGATAAAGTCTGCTATTTGACTTGCCACTTTTCTTTTCAGCTTTCTATCAGTAACTATTATTGGAAGTCAAAGGTTGAGAAATTGCAATCCAGGAAACCCTCCGGAGGGTGTTTTGAGGATTTAAACTGAGAAGTTATCCGATTCCTGGAGGTGTGAACTCCAGGGAAGGGTGAGAGAGGCTTCTGGGTTGAACCCACTCTGACCCAGAGGTACTGAGGCCAACGCGTGCCCTGGAGGCCATGGGGTATAAGACAGGTGAAGGCTTACGCCGGAAGTGCACATTTGGTCAAAGCTAGCTCCAAGGAAGAGGACTTGACCTTCATCTAAGAACTGCTTTGTGCTGCCCAGAGACTTCATAGCGCTATGTGTCAGGCCTGTTGGACAGTGGAGCACCCATTTTTCAACGGCAACTCCATGTGGCAACGAGAAGCAGTCGCAGTAGTGGATTGGTGTGCTCAAGGTCAGTATTCCACTTCCTGGGGTGGAGAAGTTGGACCAAGCAAAAGCCTCTTGTGCTCCAGATAATGGGGGAGGGAGATACCCATTATTTGTCCACATTTATCCATATATTTATGGATGATTTGTAGAGCAGTTCAGATAGTTGCATCTCCAAATTGCAAAAAACATCTTTTACTTCTTAAATTGAGACGAAACAAAGTGAACTGTTCCCTGTCTACTGCCCAAGTAAAGTTTAAATCTTGGTGTCCAGAAGGAAATTTTGAGAGTATTCTTTGCACACCAATATTTACTTAGGCCATACAAATGCATACTGTTCTAGGCTGGTTCTGAATGTAGATCATAATAACTAACATTTGTTAAGCACTTACTGTTGATTGATCCCTAGGCTTTTTGTATTTTAATCCTCCCAATAACCCATGGAAATGTGCTACCTGCACTTTGTAGGGGAAGGAAATTGGAGTTTGGTGAGGTGGAGTGATAGACCAGAATCTGGACACAGGGGAGCCAGTCTCAGGAGCTCTCTCCTCTATAATGCCTTCCAGGAAGCAAACCTGGTTCTTTGGCAGTTGGAATGAGAGACCTCACATCTATTTCCAGCACCTCCCCCACAATTGGTCTTTCTAACACAGGTAACAGTGAAGTTACTCTAAACACTGAAATTACCAACATGGACCCAGTCCATCTTTTCCTAATTAGGTTGGCATGAACATTTCTCTGCTTTCATCTTTCAAAGCCCTCCCTTTTACAAACCCACCATTCAGTTTGTATGTCCTCTCCGGCAAGTCTGCCAGTGACACTTTGCAGTCATCTATAAAATAAACTTTTAGTCCCAGCTCCATCTCCACAAGCAAATGACTCACTCAGATTCCATCATCGAAAGGTGGGGAATGTAAATGTGATGCTTTGAAATGTCTCCTTTGGGTTCAGGGAATGTACATGGTAGGGGCTAATTGTCAGGAAATTTAATTGTTACTCTGTGTATCGAGCTTCCCTTGTGTGCTGGGGCACACCATAGGTGCTAATAGTGAGAAAATTTGACTGTAGCTCTGCTGTGCTCTCTTCATTAAGCTAATGGAACATTTTCCTTTCATTTTCTCCCCAGGGTGGCTGTAGGAGTGCAACCTTATAATTGTTGCTCTTACTGTAATTGGAGGTAGTAGGAGTATATATAATCTTATTGTCTTTCCTATGTGGTGGTAGTTTATTTATGACCTATTGATAATTCCCAGCCGGCAGTAGAAAAACTCAGTGAGTATTACATTAGCATTCCCTACTAGGAGAGCGCCTATCAAACAAAGACTATTATTAACCAGGAAGAACACGTATGAGGGATGGCCCATCATACCAAATATAAACTTCATTACTGCAAAGATTGACCCTTCTGGGTATCATGGGTGATTATTTGTTTCGCTAAAATTAATAAAGCCATCGTCTCTATCTTTCTTTAGATGTATGAATATAGTTTCATGAATCTTTTTGGGAGGCTCTCAAGGCTACTGCATATCTTTAAAGTGATAAGGAGTTTTATTTGGCCATTGAGGTCCTTGGAGTGTAATGGCCATGCAAAAAACATAAGTATTTAGCATCTACCACCCTGATTCAGGGCACTGGGGTGTGCTGAGTACAGCTTAGGGCCAGCAGGACCCTCCCCAAAGGGCATCCCAGGGGATGACCTGGGAACCTGTTGCCCCAAATACAAATGAGGAGATCTGCTGAGGCACAAACATCTGTGTTGTCAAATCTTGGCCTCCTACAACATATTTTGATGAAATAACCTTTTAATTTTTACAAGATGTAACATTTTTTAGGACACTGAGTATTCTCTGGATATTGTCCACAACCTATGTGTTCCATTTGGCTTTCATTAGAGTCACTGAAGAGAACTAGCATGTTAACTATTTTGCTGTTTAAAATGGTTCCATTCAAGGACTGCCCTTTACTTCTGAACAGAAAGTATCTTCTAAGGTCAGTACACAGAGCTCATAAATATAAACAAATTAGGTTGGCATCCATGAGAACATAGAATTATGTATTCCACCCCCCACTAGATTATTGAATATCAAAGAATTCAGTAGTGGACTGAATGCATAGTCAAATATCTAAATTGTTAAAACTTAAAATCTGAAAATTGGCATTTGGTCAAGTAGCTATTATGTGGCAAGCACAACACTACAAATCTCCACAGATATTATTTCATTTTATACTCCTGTAGTAGGGCAGAATAACGGCCTCCAAACATGTCTATGTCCTAACCCCTGAAACCCCTGAAAGTCTCTTACCTTCTATGGAAAAAAGAGGCCTTGCAGGTGTAATTAAGGTAAGGATAAGATATTGGAAAATTAACCTGGATTATCTGGGTGGACCAATATAATCACAAGGGTCATTATAAGAGGGAAGAAAGCGGGTCAGAGTCAGAAAAGAAAATGTGACACCAAAGCAGGAGTTGGAGTGATGTGGCCAGGAGCCAAGGAATGTGGGCAGCCTCTGGAGGGTAAAAAAGGCAAGAAATGGCTTATCCCTCTAGAGACTCTGGAAAGAATGCAGTCCTGTCAGCCCATTTAGGACTTCTGACCACCAGAATGGTAAACGAGAAGGCTGCGTCATTTTAAGCCACTAAATCTGTGGTAATTTGTTATAGCAGCAACAGGGCACTATATAACTCTCCACAATTTTATAAAACAGGCCTATGTCCATTTTGCAGATTGAGGAAATGATATTTCAGGGACTCAAGTGGTTTAACTCACCCTGCTTCCTCTCCCAGTGCATGGAGTGTAGCTATTTTTAAGCGTACCTGTGTTTTCTCTTCAAGTAGTTGGGTCCTCCCAAGGTTCCGAGAAAGCTGCAAGACGCATGAGGTAGGTAATTTGCTAACTGCACATCCACACTTTTGTCTTCAACATAAGGTTAGATGACTTTCTAATGAGCTTAGCTGAGTTTTTTCTTTTCTAAAAAGTTGGCCATTTTTGTGAAGATTAATTCAGCATTTCTGAAACCGGAGCTTCCTGTATTGCTCTCTCTTTTGGCAAACGTGTTCCTTTGTCTCACCATTTAAGTTTAGATTCAAAAACTAGACCAGGAGGGAATAAACAGTCTGTGAGCGGAAGGGGTTTAATGTGTTTCTCAGTTTGCAATAGTAACTTCAGTCAGGTAGGGTCTTAGAGAAAGATGTCCTATTCCAGTTTTAACTTCAAAGCCCACAGAAATGGAGAGCATGCTTTTGGAGAGTTAATGGTCATTTTCGATGTCCTTAGTATTGTGGCTCCCTGGGTTCTGCAGCAAGTCTAGATATAAAGGTCTGAGCCTTTAGGTTTGTTCTGGTTTTAAGCACATTTGGTTCTGTAGTAGATATGTGTTCATTACCCATCTCCCCTAGCTTGGGGGAATATTCTTCCCCTTTCTGTGTCGTATGATGAGTGAGGGCAACCTAGCCATCCCCTTGTGACCTAGGCTTGGCCAATCAGAATACAGTATGTTATATCCTGACTACAGTGATTGGTTCAGGGATCAAGAAGGATGGTGCAGAGGTTTATATGTAACCTTAAATATTTTCTTCATGTATATATAAGCAACTATAAAAATACATCCCTATTTTCTCTATTTTAACACAGGAAGTATATTAGACATACTGTTCTCCAATGTGCTTTTTTCACCTAACAATGTATCTTGTCAATCTCTTCCTATCAATAGATAAGAGAATTTCATCCCTTATGCAGCTAGATAGTATTATGAGATCCATTTTGATCAGAAGGACCTTGGAAAACCAGGTTGATTTTGAGGAGTTGGGTCAACTCTATATGAGAAAGGAGTGGTAGAAGGTTATAACTGGATCCCATCCCTTCTTCTACCTGGCAGAGAACCAGTACCTGATTCTCTTACAGAGCTAGGAGAAAGAGGGTCCCTGGACTGGGAGGTGCTAGAAACAAGTTAATGGTGTTGACCTTATTTTGAAAGGATGAAGTTAAATAACGTATACATGCTAAATGTTGAAACTACTGCCAGCATGCCTCCCAACTTGGCTTCTAGACAGCAGACAGTTACTTTTATACCACTCAGGGAGGAATGAAAAAGGTTCTTCTTCAGAAACCTGACCCCACCAGGAAAGATGACCTAGAAATACTGCTGTGGGCTGGGAGTTCTCATCAACAGCCTGATCACTCTAGAGTGAGACCTTAGTCATCAAGCCTCCCAGCTAACCAGAGAACTTTCACTGAGCTTTTAGGTAATCTTCTCTTAATTATCATCAAGCAGTTAAGAATTCTTAGATATCTGAGGGAAGCTTCCAAAATAAAAGATATAGTCCAAAATGAACCAAAAGCAAAAAATAAGTAAGTTGCTGCTTGGAGGAAACAAAGACTACAGGGGGAGCTGAAAACTTTTTTAAAAAGCTATCATCAAAATCTTCAGAGAAATAAAAGATGATACTGCATCCATGAAACATGTTCTATTAAAAAGGAACATTCAGAAAAATGTAGAAGAAAAGAATTATTGGAAATTTAAGAAAAGAGAAATTCAGTAAATGGATTGGAAGAGAAATTGAGAAAGTCTTCCTGAAATCAGATTAAAAGGCAAATAGAAAATATAAAAGCAGGCTTAAGAAAATTAGAGAAATACAGATGTCCCTAAATATGGGTTTGTCTGATGTTTATTTTCATGGCTAGACTGGGGATATGGGTATTTGTGAAGAAGAGCATGGAGGTGAAGTGTCATTCTCGTCACATCATGTCCGGGGTACACACTATCAATGTTACATCACTGATGCTGTTAACCAGGATAACCTGGCCCAGATAGCATTTCCCACATTTATCCATGTAAAGTTACTTATTATTTCTCCTTCCCCTACTCTACTCTTCAGAAGCAAGTCACTAAGCATAGCCCACGCTCAGGGGTGAAGAACTGAGACAGGTGGTGAGTATCTACTTAAATCGTTTAGAATTATACCCTTCTCCTTTATTTATTTTTTATTTGTTCAATTGTATATTCTTGGTTATTAATTTTATATTTTGGATTATAATCCGATACTACCTTATTTATTTTGTTGCCTAAATTTTTCCAGGTTTGTCCACTGGTGATCTGTTAGGCTGGCTCCTGTTCCCCTTTGATATGCCTCATTTTCTGTTTGTTTTTTGAGTACTTCTCTACTCTCTGGCATTACAGGATCCTCCGAGTTCATCTGGAATATTTTCTCCCTCAGCTCTATAATCAGTCATTTTCCCAAGGAGTCTGGTTCCTTTTATTAGAGAATATCATATGCCCCTAATTTATTGCTGTGATTCTTTTTTTTCTTTTTCTTTTAGGACTCTACCCCCTGTCAACTTAAGAGCTATTGGGAATATCAGGGAAAGAGCAAGATTTTGACAAGTTTCCTCAGGATTAAGGTAGACTTTATTTTAACACCTCACTCTAGCTCCTTACAAGACAGAGGCTATATTAATTGTCACTTATCCTAAAAGAACAGTATTAGAAATTGGAATTTTCATCCTTAACCTTATACCCTCAGAAATATTATTTAACCAGCATTTTACAATTCATCCAAAGAATGCTAAACAGGTATTCCAAGAATTAGATTCCATGATATTATTTTAAGAGCAGGAATCCCATCAATACATAGGATAGTTAACTTCTTAGTCTTTGCATTTTTATTAGGAATATCTAACAGATTTTATAAATCCCATACTCCGAGTCATTCAGTGTGTGCACAGCTAGTGTCATTTTTTTTTTTTTACTTAAGAAAAGAAAAAGATGTTTTCACTCTATACATAAAATGAATAACCAACACTAGAATTAAAAAATTACTTTAGAAAGAGGCAGTTCAATTAATCTGAAATCTATACTATATAAATGTGAATTCAAAGTTAATTGTATTCTTTTTCCAAAAAGCTACATTTGCACTTACAGATATAAGGCTCAACTCAACTGTGTGTGTCAAATGACTTAATCTGGTTATTGGGTTTATGGAGGGATTTAAACATTTTAGTGAAAGGAGACAAATACAACATTCTTTTGTTTAAATTAAGTTTTGTAATTCAAAGGATTTGTTCATTTGGGCCTTCAAGTTCCTTCTTTCAACACGAGAGAGTCTTGAAGGTAGAATCATTGCTTGAAAGGCTTTTGCTTTTGCATCTAACTTTTACTTTGAAACTAACCAAAAAGAAACTAAGTGTATCAGAAGCATACCTAATCTCCTGGAAGTCAGCATTGCATCAAGTGTATTAAAATTAAAAACTACTCTTTTTTTTCTCCTCCTTAAATAGGCATCTGGTAATAAAAGGCCAATCAGCTGGGTTAGGATAAAACAGACAGTGTTTTTCCTTCACTAGTTCATTTGGAAAAGTCGCTTTGCTAATTGAGAAAATTTTAATGAATTTTACTTGCATTAAAATAAAGGTGATTGCTTCATGGCAACAATGTACTCATTTGAGAAAGTCATTACATTTATGTATTGTGTTTTCAAGTAAATACTTTTGCCAAAATGTATTAGCAAGGAATATAATATTATGGTTCATGGTTCTTGTAGTATCTGAAAAGAATAATTGTATAACCAATCAATGAAAACAAAGTAAATGTTCCTCTTGGGTTTGTACAATAAAAATGGAATTAAAATTACTCAGGCTCAAAAATGCAAATATAATGCATCTCTACAGCAGAAAAATAAAAATTTTAAGAAAGAACTTTGTCTCTTAAGGCCAGTATTTCAATTCCTCTTAAAGGCTTCATTTGATTCCAGAACTGATCACTTCAAAATTCAGTTCCATGCATTTTTAGAAAGTAATCAAATATTTCACTGCTTTTAAAACAAAATTATCATTCATTCTCCTGAACAAGCTCACTAATATTCAGAACACATTCTGGGGAAAATTAATGCTAATCAGCAACCAAAATAGCACTTTCATGTATTAGACAGTAACATAAGATTAAATTCACATTAAACTCAAGAGCAAATAACCCATATCAATTTAAATAGATTAAATCCTGGGAAAGGGCAAAGGTGAGAAATGATCTGAAGGGATAACCAAATTGTACTGAGAACAATAGGCCTTGTATTAGACAACAGCAACCCCTACCGGAAGCCTGAGGCTGCCTGGACAGGCGTTCTTGGAGGCTGCAGGGGTGGGGGGGGAGGGAAGGAAGCTGAGAGGATGCTCAGACCTCCACCTGGCAGATCGAGGCATCATCAGTCTCAGAATCACTTCTTCTCTATTGTGTAATCATAAACCTTAGGTATATCACCTAGAATTTTTATTATTTCTCAACTACAATTCAGAAGGAAATTGATTCTGAAGGTTTTATTAGTAAACATTTAGAGTGCCTTTTTTTTAAAGAAAGCTCAAATTCTGTGATAAATACTTGATATGAGAAAGCAATATAAAAGCAATATCTGTTCATGCAGTGATTTTAATTAGGCTTCCTTAGAATTTCCCCCACAGTGCTCAAAATTATTCCTGTCCTTAGTAGAGAATATTTCATAGGGTGCCTTGTTCTAATAATACTTCAACAAGCATGCATGCTGGCTATACTTAATACATCTTTATACAAATACATATGTACACACATATAGCATATATATACATATATACACACATACAGTATGTATATACACATGTGTATATATATATGTACACACAGCATATATTATGTACAGATATACATGTATATATCACACATGTATACAAATACATATGTACACACAGTATGTGTTTACACACACACACACACACACACACACACACACACACACTGTGTGCAGTCTATGGTTCAAAGTGGACCTTTGAGAAGCCTTGGTGAGATGGCAACCTTTCATCATCAATTTGTCCCTTAGGGTTCAGGTTTACAGCTTTTTTTTCTATGTTATTCTTTGAGTGACTAAACAACCTTAAAGACCACAAGAAATATGAAAACTTCTGAGGAATAGTAAAAGGCAATCATTTGACAAACAGACTAGCCATATATAAAACATCCTCTTTTTAAAATTAACGTAGGGGCATCTGGGTGGCTCAGTTGGTTGAGCATCTGACTTCGGTTCAGGTCCTGATCTCATCGTTTGTGAGTTCCAGCCCTGCATCGGGCTCTGTGCTGACAGCTTAGAGCCTGGAGCCTGCTTTGGATTCTGTGTCTCCTCTCTCTCTCTGCCCCTCCCCCACTCATGCTCGCGCGCATTCTCTATCTCTCTCAAAAGTAAATAAACATTAAAAATTTTTTAAAAAATAAAATAAAATTAATGTAAAATACCCAACATTATTTGGAATTCAACAATTCATATAAATCAAATATTTTTAAACTGGGTTATGTTCCATAACTAAAGGACACCTCAGTCAAGCTGATGTGCTAAACATGTTAAATGCCATAGCAATAAGTACAGAAATCAGACAAACTGAAGACAAATCAGGGGAAATCATTTTAGCAAATGGGGGCAGATACAGAGTGACTAGGGGGGAAAAGGAAATAGAAGCAAGCACTCACACCAGGTTTGGTTGAAAAGAAGCCTAAACTATTATGAAAAATGATCATGGAAACAACTCTCATCTTTGCATTTTATTTTCTGAACACCCACCCCACCACCTCCAGCACCAAATGCTTTAGTTCCATGACTAACCTGTGAATCGTTTTTATAAAAACCTACCAGGGAGGCCCATTCCCCAACCAAATGGATCCTATCCCAGAGACCGTGTTCATGCTCCCAGCCAAACGAGAAGGTGACTTTCCCTCCCTGCAATTTTTGAAGTGTGTGGAGGCCAGGGGCAGCTGACTTGGAAGGTGCTCTGTTTAATTCTCTTGTCTGAAAAATGGAGTAAATTCGTTTCAGAAAGGAGCTAAGTAGCTATTGGGAGTTGTCTGTCGGTGGGAATGTTCATTTCCTGAGGCTAGAAGCTCTCAACACAGTTCTCAAAGAAACAAGATCAAAAGTATTTGCAATTACAGGTGCCTGAGGGAAGCAACTTAGTAGTTGGAAAAAAACAAGAGTCGTGACAGAGGAGCCCAGACTGCTAACCCAGCTTGGCCCTGCTGTGTGCCCCTGAGTGTCGTTTAACCTCTCTGTGCCTTAGTTTCTTCATCTGTAAACATGAAGACCTCTATTTCCCAGCTTTTATAGCAAAAGAAATTTTCATGAGGGTACTGTGTTCATACAAGACCCAATCTAGCAGTGCTTCATAGAATCATCGTTGGTCAGGAAGAGAATGGGTTCACAGAATCAAAGGACTAAAGTTAATGGCACATCTTCCCTGGGTTCACTCCTTCATTTATTTATTCTTCAATAGCTATTTATTAAGGGTCTACTATGTGTCAGACTCCAAACCAGGGGATGGAATACAAATTTGAACAAAACCCAATCTCTTTCCTCAAAGAATTTGCAGCTTAGTAAGGAAAAAAGACAATTAGACGTGTTTTCACAGCATAGGGTAGCGAGTCCTCTGCTAGTATAGACCACAGTGCTGTGAGAGTGTGTCCAGAGGATCGCAACCAGGCAGGCACAGGTGAAAACTGTCACCCAGGATGTGTGGAACAGCCGTACCCAATTCCCACCTTTAACCATGAACAGGAGTTAGCCATGGGAAAAAAAAAAAAAAGGAAAACAGGTATTTAAAGGTATTTTAAGCAAAGTGAACAGCCTAGAGCAGGGAGAGAACACCGTTCAGGCAACCGCAGACTGTTCAGTGTGGCTGGAGGCAAGAGTGTGTTCAGAGAAGAGGCTGCAGAGGGAGCAGCAATGTCCCTAAAGTGCTGAAGGAGAAAGCTCATTCTGCCTGGGGTGAGGGTGGGCATGGGGACAGGATGGAACAGATTGAAGGTTTTTAAGACTGGCGGCAAGCAGACCAGTTAAAAGCTTGTGATGAAGAACTGTACCAAGACCACAGCAATGGAAATAGAATAAGTGTGCAAGTATTTATAAAGTAGGATTGACGGGGTTTAGTGACTGATTGTGTTTGGGGTGAGAGAGAGGGAGATGTTGAGGATGCCTTCCATATTTCTGGCTTGGATGGCTGGACACTGACAGCAATGTTGGATAATCAGTTTGGGCAGGAGGTGAGTGCATTGGGGGGGGGGTGTGAAGAATTCTGTCTGGGTCATTGGTTGATAAGGCATTCAGATGGAGAGGTCTATAAAAATTCTAGAGGATAAAGGAGAGATTCAAGTCAGAGATACAGATTTGGGAGTTGTCTGGAGCGTTGTCTAGGATAGTGTAGTGTATCCTCATAGTTCATTGCCCTGAGAGGAACTGCCTTCTACCTTCTAAGCACCACCCACTTGCCCAACCAAGTACTGAAAAATCTTGTGGAAGGATTCTGATTGACTTGGATGGTATGCCCAACCCTATGGCCAAGAAGGCAGCCTCTACTAGGACCATTTACTTGAAAGGATTATTTCCCAAATGGTATAAGAGTGCTGTGGAAAGCAACAAATGTTGCAACAAATGTTCCCCAGTCAACTCATTTTTTTCCCATTTAGTATTCAATAAATATCTGTCAGGCAAATGATATTTTCAGCAGACATCCATAGCCTTTAAATTTTTATTCCGTAAGCATTTTAATAAATAGAATGAAACCTTTTAATCCTCTCTTGACAAAATACCCAACCAACAGGGTCCATTGAAGAATATGGCGAGGAAGAGGTGACCCAGTTACTCCTAGAGTTAAGTAAGTCACACCTACATAAAATGAACATCAACAGCTACCTAAGGAAATAAACCAAGATATTATAAATATGTGACCTAAATCCCTGCAGTTAGGAACACCCACAATTCCAATCAAGGTGATCTGGAAATTGTGTTTAGAAAGGATAATCTTGTATAGTAAATTAATTATGTGGTACCACAACTGGAAATAGAGTGTATGAACTGTTGAGGAAAGAAAGCGACCTCTGTGAATATACACTTACATTTTACCTGATTATTTGATTATAAGAAGAGAATGTACTAGTTTTGCAGATAAAAATGCACCATCTTCCTAGCAGCTATATTTCTCTGTATTTCTCATTGCCAATGAGAAATTTTGTATTAATTTGCCCATGTGTGTCAAGAGTAGCTCTAGGTACTTTATAGAGGTACAAAAATGTATGCAAAATTCTTTCCTTGAAATCTTATTTGTAACGATGTGCTATGGACTAAACGTTTGTCTTTCCAAAATTCAAATGTTGAAGCCCTAATCCACCTCCAATGGTATTTGGAGGTGAGGCCTCTGGGAGGTGATTAGGTCATGAGGATGCGCCCCTTGTGAGAATAGAGCAGGCTCTCACCAGACACTCTATCTGCGGACATTTTGATCTTGGATGTCCCAACCTCCACAACTGTGAGGAATAACAAATATTTGTTGTTTAAGCCATCTAGTCTTTGGTAATTTATTATAGCAGCCCAAGCTGACTAAGACAGTGAAGAACTGGAATTAACTTAGACATTCAACGTGCAGTAATAGAATGTGATCCCAATTGGTAAAAACATACAAACAAAGAGACTGAAGAGCTATACATCGAAACATTATTGGACAGGATCAGGTGTCTTTTTTTAATAATCTGCTTTGTTCTCTTATGTATTTAAATTTTTTCTATGGTGAACATATATTTTATAATTGAGACATTTTCTTTCACTATTAATTCCTAAGAAGAAACTTCAATATTATTGTGTAAGTCTACAGAATCTTCTTCAGATTGTATTATTTTGAAAATGTAGGAGTTCTTATACTGAATTTTTAGAGGAAATACAGTTAGACTATCTCTTCGGTTTACTGAAGACTTGATTTGTCATTCTGCTTATACATATTTGGTTCTTCATTCCCAACAAAACCAATAGCGCAGCATCAGCCCAATTTTGCTTCATTACCATAGCAACATAACTGTGACAAAAGCACACAGGCCCTTCTCTCCCTCTCACATATGTGCCTTCTTATTGTTTCTCATCTACTTTCATTCATTGCCATTTTCTTCCATCCTTTTTTTTTCATCCCTTTTCATATATTGGTTCCTTCTTCCCAAAAAAGTTCATGTATGGCAAAAAAAAAAAAAAAAAAAAGAGTCCATGTGACTAATCAAAATGCCCTAAATTTTAAATGCCAACTTTGTTTTCTCTGTTTTATTCTCTTCAGGGATCCTCCTCATTAACCCTAAGTAAGGAACAGTTATATTTTTTCCTGGGAAGCTTGTCTAATGCAAATAGTTTCAATATTCAGAATTTAATTCAAATTAACTCTTAAGTAGAAGGAGAGAATGCATATGGGGGAGCTGTTAGCAGTAACTGGGTTTGATTGGGCTTTGTTCCTCTCCCCACAAATACACAATAAATTCACTACTTGGGGAGCTGTGAAGAGATGAAACTATAACAAGAACCATCACAGACAGATATTTTCTTTACTTTTTTTTTTTTAATGGACAGTATCCTGGCATATTTTTAAAAATTTATTGTCAAATTGGCTTCCATACAACACCCAGTATTCATCCCAACAAATGCCCTCATCAATGCCCATCACCCACTTCCCCGTCTCCCCCACCCCCCATCAACCCTCAGTTTGTTCTGTGTATTTAAGAGTCTCTTATGGTTTGCCTCCCTCCCCCTCTGTTTGTAAATTTTTCCCCGTTCCCTTACCCCATGATCCTCTGTTAAGTTTCTCAAGATCCACATATGAGTGAAAATACGGTTATCTGTCTTTCTCTGACTGACTTATTTCACTCAGCATAATACCTTCCAGTTCCATCCATGTTGCTGCAAATGGAAGGATTTCATTCTTTCTTATTGCCAAGTAGTATTCCATTGTATACATAAACCACATCTTCTTTATCCATTCAACAGATAGATATTTCAATTGTACTTAAAATCAAAGATGTGAACATTGTTGTACTCTATACAGAAGGATGGCACCTGGGTGGCTCAGCTGGTTGAGCATCCAACTTCCATTCAGATCGTGATCTCACAGTTCATGAGATGGAGCCCCACATTGGGCTCACTGCTGTCAGTGCAGAACCCGCTTTGGATTCCCTGTCCCCCTCTCTCTGCCCCTTCCCCCACCTGCATTTTGTCTCTCTCAAAAATGAACAAACGTTATAGAAGGAGAAGAAGAAGATGAAGAAAGAGGGGGAGGAGGAGGAGGAGAAAGAAGTGTGCAAGTGACCTTGCCTACCACATCCACCCTGGGCCCCTCCTTTTCCTATGCCTCTTCCTCCTTCTTATGAGTTCTAACTTTTGTCAGGTGGCTGCTTTCTTTCTGGAAGCCATGTCTTTTTGGGAGAGGATAACTCCAGCCCCAAACCTAGATGGTGAACCTTGATTGACACAAGCTAATTATGATGGTACCATTCCTTTACCAGGATTGGCCTAGGCATGGTCATGCAATGCTTGTCTGTCCAATAAGACATAAGGGAAGGTCCGCTGGTGGCTTCTGAGAAAAGTGACTGAGAGGTACAAGAAAGTGGCAGTGTCTCCTTGTTGCCCACATGCATGCTTCAGTTAGCCATAGTGGTAGAAAGTTTCGGTGGGCACACAGACATCCAGATTAAAGAATACATTTCTGACTCTCTTTTGCAGCCCATTGTAGCCTGATAAGTTCTTACCAATATGATAAAAGTAGAAGTGTGGTGTGGCAACTCCTGACAATCTTCCTTATTAGACACTGACATGTGCACTTTACCTTCTTCCTTTATTCAGCTGTATGGAATGGAGATATGATAGCTGGAGGTAAAACAGTCACTTGGGACTGTGGACAACCTTGGGAATGGAGACCATGTATAGAACAACAACAGCAAAATGAAGCCACACCTAACCCACTGTTATTTTGGGTGTTCTGTCATTTATAATAAAATCAAACACTAATTCAAAGAAAGAGAGAGGGGGCCTGGGTGGCTGAGTGGGTTGAGCATCCAACTCTTGATTTCAGCTCGGTCATGATCCCAGCGTCATGGGATCAAGCCCCACATTAGGCTCCATGATGAGTGTGGAGCCTGTTTAAGATTCTCTCTCTCCCCACCTCTGCCCCTCTCCTCCACTTACACTCTTTCTCTCTAAATTAAAAAGAAAATGCCTTTTAATTTAAAAAAGAAAGATGGCCTATTTTCAGCCTCTAAACGTTGTTGTTTCTAGATGTGATGTCTGGAACTACTGCAGCCATTGTGCAACCATGAAGGAACTAAGCCTGAAGCCTAGGCCAAACATAAGAATGGCAGGTGGTAAGACAGAGCTACAGAGTTAACCAACCTTCCAACGATTCCTGTGGATTTTTTATTATGTAAGAAAATATTTTCATTATCATTTAAGTCACTGAGTTGGTGATCTGTTTCTTGAAGCTGAAAGAAATCTAGCTGGTACAGAATTTCATGGTTTCTAATGATTGTAAACTACGTGCTCCTTCAGCAAAGACTTAGATAACCAAATATTTGGAAGAAACAGAATTAAATATGAAGAGTTGAAAAAGGTGTGTTATAAAATATTTAGAAAACATAAAATGAGGAAAAAAACCCATAATCTTACCAGTACCAAATGACCAAGATGAGAATTTTGACCTTCCGGTCTTTAAAAAAAAACAAAAACAAATGGCACCTGGGTGGCTCAGTCAGTTAAGTGTCCAACTCTTGGTTTGGGCTCAGGTCATGATCTCATGGTTCTGGGTTTGAGCCTCGCATCAGGCTCTGTGCTGACAGTGCTGAGCCTGCTTGGAATTCACTCTCTCCCCCTCTCTCTGCCCCTCCCATTCTCTCTCTCTCTCTCAAAATGAATCAACATTTTTAAAAAAGATTTATATACGATCACATATATTTTTACATAATGTAATCAAACTCTATGTTTAACTTTACCTCTCCCATCGAATATAAATAAAAACTCTGGACAAAAGACAAAAAGCTACTACCTGGAGACTCTGAAAAATAAAACAGGGCAGATTAAGGTGGGAATTCAAAATTTGGAAGGAAAAAAATACCTGCTGTGGTGGGGGCAGTTTTTCTGCTGAGAGTTTTGTGGGGTTTGGGGCCATTTTTTGGTTTTTGGCTTTCCTGCTTCTTAATCTCTTAGCTTTTACTGGAGGGTGGGCCAGATCAGTGAAATGCTCGGTAGTTGCAGACAACAAACACTTTCTGACCAGAGGACTTAAGAATCCCTGCAAGCTGAAGGGTAAGGGAGGAGTCTTGTTTTTCTATTTTCTATTTCCTCTCCCAGCCCTAACCTGAGGCACTGTCACTGCATGAAAAGGGTGTCTTGTTATGTGAAGAGTATAGAGAAAGCCCCATTATTTTTCTCTCATTTTTTTCTCACTTTTTCACCCTGAAGATGGGTCAGTTGTGTGGACCTGGGATCTCCTTTAACACAGGAGGCTAAACCTCTTTTGTTGAATCTTTTTTTTTTAATGTTTATTTATTTGTTTTGAAAGAGAGAGAGAGAGAGAGAGAGAGAGAGAGAAGCAGCAAAAGGGCAGAGACAAGGAGAGAAAGAATCCCAAGCAGGCTTCATGCTGTCAGCACAGACCCCGACGTGGGGCTTGATCTCACAAACTGTGAGATCGTTGACCTGAGCCGAAATCAAGAGTCAGACGTTTAACCAATTGAGCCACCCAGGTGCCCCAGGAGGCTAAAACTCTGAAAGAAAACCATTCCTATGCCCAGAGGAGCCTGGAAAAAAGATCCACGGGAACGGAAGAGTATGAAGAAAATCTCCGAGAAGAGAGATCTGAAGAATGAACCTAACTCTGTGAGCGAACTGACACAAGTCCCAGGCTCTCCTACAAGCATCGTGAAGGCTTTGAGAACTGAACTGATATTGGAACCACACCACCCACAGATGGGCTAGAACTTGTGATTCAAACTATGCAGGCTGATCACCTGCCAGAAAAATAAGTTCAACATTTTCTAGACATTTTAACAGGACCCAGAGAATCACAATGTAATATTTGAAATGTCCAGGATACAATCCTAAAGTATTTAACATATAAAGAACCTTGAACTCTGACCAATTCGCATGAGAAAGACAATCAGTTAATGCACCTCCAAAATCATCCAGATGTTGGAATTAAAATACAAAAACTTTAAAGAAATTTTATAATCGATGTCTAGGAGATAAAGGTAAATATTAATGAAATCATGAATGGAAAGATAAATTATTTCAGCAGAGAAATAGAAAGTATAAAAAAGAACCAAGTGGGAATTTTGGAACTGAAAAATATAATGTCTGAAATTAAAAAAAAAAAAAACTCACTGGATAAGTTCTGTAGCAGAATAGAAATGGCAGAGCAAGGAATCAATATGCCTGAAGATAGATCAATATAAATGATCCATTTGGAAGAGAGAACAAAACAAAACAAAACAAGAGCTTCAGGGACCTGAGGGACAATATGGGAGGTGTAACACTCATGGTATTGGAGTCGCTGAAGGAAAGGAGAAAGTGATTGGTGGAGAGAAAATATTTGAAAACATAAAGGCTGAAGAGTTCCCAAATTTGGTGAAGGATACAGATTTACAGATTTCAAGAAGCTTGGTGAATGCAAAACAGGATAAATTCAAAGAAAACCATGTCCAGACATCATCCAAACCGCAGAAAACCAAAAGGTAAAGATGGCGGAAGAGGCTATGAAGGGGAAGGAGTTTCAATACCTGAGAGTTGATGGATAAATAGAAAGATGAAAATGAGGCATTCACTAATTTTGAATGAAATATGTGGTCTTACAAAGTAGCCCCAATCTCCATATTGTGTGAAATTCAGTGTGAACTGCAAAACTCTCTGATGCCTTGGGGTATGTGCCTGCTTCTGGGAAATTGTACCAGAGTCCTACTTCAGCTTCGATGAGGGCGAGACAGAGGCTGTCCTATGTCTTTTCATTTCTGATCACATACTCTTTCACTTGACCTTGCTGCTTGCTACCTGCTTTTCACTTTCTCTCCTTCTGTCCTTTTTCTAGATGGGAGTGAGCAACATTTTCTGCAGGATGGCCATCTCAGAAAAAAATTAAAATCTGAAAGCCTATTAAAATATTATGTTTTAGACAAAAAAATGTAATATCTAAAACCAAGCTTAGGTATTGAAACTTTTTTCCATTTCACTAAAGGGTTTCTCTTTCTTTGCTTTTTCTTTCTATCTTTTCATTTTGCTTGAAGTTCAGAAACTACATAATTAGTGCACATTGGAATATCGATTATACATTTCTGTAAACAAATTTTGTTGTTACATTGTTTTGGCATCTTTTTATTTGTTTGCCTCTTCTTGATTTACCTTTTAGTACACCTTCAAGACAGTAGGGTACTACCTTTTAGTCTACTTACTTGCAAATGTTGATACCTCAGTAGGCTCCTTAAAATTGTGCTTCTTAAAACAAGAGATTTTCTGGAGTATTTAAGTGGCTCAGTTGGCTAAGCAGCCAACTTCAGCTCAGGTCACGATCCCACAGATCGTGGGTTCAAGCCCTGCATCAGGCTCTGTGCTGACAGCTCAGAGCCTGGAGCCTGCTTCCAATTCTGCGTATGTGTGTGTGTGTCTCTCTCTCTGCCCCTCTCCAGCTTGTGCTCAGTATCTCTCCCTCAAAAATAAACATTAAAAAAATTATTTTTTAAAAAGAGTTTTTCTTCTCCATTTTAAACAAGATAAACAACTATGTCCTAATCCTCAGAAGAACTCCTTGATTCACTTATTCCAAACCATACATTTCATAGCAAAGATTTCCATTTTCATTATACTCCATATCCAGCCAATTTGGCCCCATGACCAGCAAGAAAATTCAATCCATTGTTTTCTTCTGTCTCCTAGGGAGGACAGAAACACTTGGTTTTCCAAAATAGGAGGTGGGAGAAATGACCAGATGGCTGGCTGACTTTGGCCATCCCTGTGCTGTTTTCTCCCATCTCATGAACTAAAGGATTCCCGAGACTAGATGCCAGGCCACAGCTAATCAAGATGGCCTCACCCTCACTGCCAATGGGCAAAGAACGTGAGGACAAATCAAAACAGAGACAACACTGGATAAGGAGAAAGAGGATTGGTGTCATCTTGGCAGCAAAATGTTCATTAATCCTGAAGAGTAGGCCACTGAGATGGTTGGGATGTTTCTCTCCTTCCTAGTGAATGGATTTTCTGATAATCACAGCTCAATAGTTGCTCCTTTTCAAGCAACAGCCTTTGGGTAGTGCCCTTTAATCAACTCTAAGTAATGCTTATTTTAAGATAACACTAAGGGGGAGCCTGGGTGCCTCAGTCAGTTAAGCTCAGGTCATGGTCTCATGTTTCCTGAGTTTGAGCCTTGCATCAGGCTCTGTGCTGACAGCTCAGAGCCTGGAGCCTGCTTTGGATTCTGTGTCTCCCTCTCTCTCTGCCCTCTCCCACTCACACTCTGTCTCTCACTGTCTCTGAAAAATGAATAAATGTTAAAAAAAATTTTTTTTAAAGGTAAGTAATATTGAAGAAGACTAAAGCGGGAGGCATCACAATCCCAGACTTTAGCCTCTACTACAAAGCTGTAATCATCAAGACAGTATGGCATCGGCACAAAAACAGACACGTAGACCAATGGAATAGAATAGGGACTCCAGAACTGGACCCACAAAAGTATGACCAACTAATCTTTGACAAAGCAGGAAAGAATATCCAATGGAAAAAAGACAGTCTCTTTAAGAGACTGGGAGAACTGGACAACATGCAGAAGAATGAAACTAAACCACTTTCTTATACCATTCACAAAAATAAACTCAAAATGGATAAAGGACCTGAATGTGAGACAGGAAACCATCAAAACCCTAGAGGAGAAAGCAGGGGAAAACCTCTCTGACCTCAGCCACAGCAATTTCTTACTTGACACATCTCCAAAGGCAAGGGAATTAAAAGCAAAAATGAACTATTGGGACCTCATCAAGATAAAAAGCTTCTGCACTGCAAAGGAGACACTCAACAAAACTAAAAGGCAACCAATGGAATGGGAAAAGATATTTGCAAATGACATATCAGACAAAGGGCTAGTATCCAAAATCTATAAAGAACTCACCAAACTCCACACCCGAGAAATAAATAATCCAGTGAAGAAATGGGCAGAAAACGTGAATAGACACTTTTCTAAAGAAGACATCCAGATGGCCAACAGGCACATGAAAAGATGCTCAATATCACTCCTCATCAGGGAAATACAAATCAAAACCACACTGAGATACCACCTCATGCCAGTCAGAGTGGCTAAAACGAACAAATCAGGAGACTAGAGATGCTGGACAGGATATGGAGAAACGGGAACCCTCTTGCACTGTTGGTGGGAATGCAAACTGGTGCAGCCGCTCTGGAAAACAGTGTGGAGGTTCCTCAAAAAATTGAAAATAGATCTACCCTATGACCCAGCAATTCCAGCACTGCTAGGAATTTACCCAAGCGATACAGGAGTGCTGATGCATAGAGGCACCTATACCCCAATGTTTATAGCAGACTTTCAACAATAGTCAAATTATGGAAAGAGCCTAAATGTCCATCAACTGATGAATGGATAAAGAAATTGTGGTTTATACACACAATGGAATACTACTTGGCAATGAGAAAGAATGAAATATGGCCTTTCGTAGCAACGTGGATGGAAGTGGAGAGTGTGATGCTAAGTGAAATAAGTTATACAGGGAAAGACGGATACCATATGTTTTCACTCTTACGTGGATCCTGAGAAACTTAACAGAAGACCATGAGGGAGGGGAAGGAAAAAAAAGTTAGAGAGGGAGAGAGCCAAACCATAAGAGACTCTTAAAAACTGAGAATAAACTGAGGGTTGATGGGGGGTGGGAGGGAGGAGAGGGTAGGTGATGGGCATTGAGGAGGGTACCTGTTGGGATGAGCACTGGGTGTTGTATGGAAACCAATTTGACAATAAATTTCATGTTAAAAAAAAAAGGTAACAGTGAGAACAAATTTTTAAATATTTTCTCTGTTTTAGTATACACACGATTCGTTTTTCTAAGTGTGCTATTTATGTTGTTTTAAAAAATAGTCCTTTTACCGTTAATAAGGGAATTGAGACAGTTCTGACATTTAAAAAATTCATGCTGCTTTTTTACATTTTATTACTCGTAAGGCATTTATCTGTCAAAAGTGCAAAACATCTTTGTAGATACCAAGTGCAATTTTTAAAAAATGGAGTCATTTCAGAAGCTAACTGTCCAAATAATTTTTAAACTGGATATGCATAATACAGCGATGTGTATACAGATATTTGAACTATTTATAAACTTCAAATGTAGCAAACTGAAGATTACCCACGTTTAAAAAAATTATCTTTGGCCTGACACAGCTTGCAAGGTGATAGCTTTTTGTGTAGTCTAAACGTTCCTCCTAGTTTTATAGAACAGAGACTAGAAAAGGTTCACGAATGAATAAAAATAAAGGAGAATTTCAGGTATGAACAAAAACTGAAAAAGAACGGAAGCTGTTACAAACCTTTATCAATGCATTCATGCTGGCGGCACTGCAACGAAAGTGCTAGAAATGTTTGTTGTGATCAGGATATTGCAAATCAATGAAAAGCCAGGGAGGTACATAGAGCTGAGCTGCCTTACACCAAGAAGGCAGAGCCTGCGGTCCTGTGGGGAGAGGCAGTGCTCAGGGCACAAGGGCAGGAAGCCCAGGGGAGTCTGCTCTCGGGAAGGCCCGACTGTCACCTAGAGAAACATCCATCTCCCTTATTACCCCACGGTGCTTTTCTGCCACACATCAAACACCAGATGGACAGCCAGCTGTCAGCACACACTGTCTGCCTGCCTCCTAAATGGAAGGATAGTGTACGGAAGGTGCCGTTTTAGAGTCTTGTACTTTCATGTGAGAAGAGCTTGTAAGGCAGCAGGAGCTCAGGGTGGTTATGTGTTGCAAAAATGTTCAGAAACATCAAACATTGCGCTCTCTGCAGAAAGGTAGACTCCAGCTTCGGCTGCTGATGTTTTTGGCTCAAGCTGAGTCAAGTAGTACACAAAGCATAGACAAAAGCCCGCAAACGACTGGCAGTCGCCACAGGAGACGACAAACCAAGGCCAGCCGACTCCGGACATTGCTCCTTCTCTGCAGAAGACAGGCTGCACCTGCGTCTGGGTGAAGCGTGGCCGCATCTCCTCCCACCTCTGGAAAACTCTCCTTGGTGAGCAGGCACGACTCTGGCCACTGAAGCCCCTGGTTTCTGTACGTGTTTGAATGTGTATGCAGATGGAGATTTTATTCCTCAGGTTTCACCAGTTTTAAGCTTGAGCTTTTTTTAAATGAACTATAAAATGAGGCACGACACACTGTTAAAAATAATTTCTCCTTCAATAACTGAAGCCCAGTGCACTTCCCTTTTTCCAGAGGCATATGGAATTAGCCATGTGCCTTGGATATTAGTTCTTCTATCTCTCGCATTACTTGTTGACAACCCAGACTAATCACTCTTTCAATTATCCCCTGACTGTTTACTGCGAAACTAATCTTCACAGACCACTGTTCTGAGCGTCTTCTGCCCCTTGTCATGGTATATCAACTTTTCGAAAATATCATTGTTTTCTTCAATAAGAAGTAAAACAAAAAAGCATTTTCTTTCATTTAATATCACAGATGTCAAAAATAATAAGATACTTATTGGATCTTAAAAACAGTGTGCTCATAGGGTTTATTTCTTAAGTAAACACTTCTTAAATGTGTATAAAACATCCCACTCCGTAAGAATGAGGCACCCGTTACTCTATTTTATAGAAAAGGAAATAAAGGCCAGTTGCATGATTCCTACAGACCCCTACCATTGTAGTAGGGACATGAGAAATTCCTGCAATACTATCCAAAAGGTGATTTAACTGCTATTATTTTGTTCTCTTTCAGTGCAGGAATAGCATCAAGAAATCTGCACATTTCGATTCTTTATATGGAATGCAAAATTGTGGAAAGGAAAAACACTTCTCTCACCACCTCCCCTTTGGATTTTCTCCTGTGCTAACAGTAGGACAGGACTGCTGATTGCTGTTTACAGCTCCAGTGTGATCCTGGGCATCTCGAAGACAGGGCCTCCCTGAGTGGGAGATGTCGAGGGGTGATGGAACCCTCAGCGTTCTGGAACAGTGGACACAAGGAGGACTGGTCTGTCATGTTGGGCTTTCTTTCTGATTTGTAGCTGTGTAGTTGGAAGGCCCTCCTTACAATCAAGGGTCAGTCTTCTTCTACACAAGTACATGGCTATTTTTATGTTCACAAAGCACTCTCTTCAAAACTCGACCCTCATGGATGTAAATTTAAAAAATTTAAAAAATAAAGAAGTCCCGAGAACAAGTGAGATAGCTGTCCACTTGTAACTGAGATATTTTCATAACTCGTTCCTAAGAGATTCAGAGGAAATACTTTGATATTCTTGGTGCTGACTGAGGAGGGCTCCTTTTGTTCAAGATAGTGATGGTTCCCTGCCCTTTTGGAACGTCTGGCCTGATGATTAAAAAAATATTGGCCCAAACAAACAAAAATTCGACCTTCAAATATCCTTGAAGGTGGAAAGGCAAACAAATGTGCTATTGTTCACTTAGATGACATGAGGCACCTCCCAACATTTGTTCTAATCTGCTAATACCCCGTGGCAGGTGGACAGAGTCAAAAGAATTCCCATGAGAGCCATTTTCTTATTTGAACAAGATGGAAATGGTGCTGGAATAAGTTCAAATATCGTCTGTGACTGTAGCATATAAAGACATGCAAGAAATTTACAATACTGTGATGACTACCCTTGCAACTATTACTCTCTTAAAATTCACCCCTCTAGCCCATTCCCACAGCTTGTTAAGAAAATACATTGTGAAAAGGTCAACAGCATAGCTTTTCACAGTATAGCTAGTAATCCACATATGGTTAGCAATTCATTCAGAGTCCAATTTAAAAAGGCAAAACAAGTAAAAATGACACTGGGATTGTTTCATTCATGGTCAATCACACAATTCCTCAGTGTAGACACGATCGCCACCATGAGACACGCAAGTGCCACCAGGGGCAGTGGTGGAAGCCAAAGTCTCTATAAGATACAAGTCGATCACTTGCCAAAAATAATTTCTATGGAAGGGCGCTTGGGTGGCTCAGTCGGTTAGGTGTCTGACTTCCACTCAGGTCATGATCTCGTGGTCCATGAGGTCGAGCCCTGCGTCGGGCTCTGTGCTGACAGCTCAGGGCCTGGAATCTGCTTCAGATTCTGTGTGTGTCTCTCTCTCTTCCCCTACCCCACTGTGCTGTGTCTCTCTCTCAAAAAAAAAAAAAATCATTAAAAAAATAATAATTTCTATGGAAATTCACAAGAGAAAAATTCCTAGACAAGATGACTTCAAGAATAAAATAGTAGATCTGGTTTCTGAGTACAACTTAACAATGAACATATAAATAGAAAATGTACAAGTACTGCAGTACTGATGACATTTTAAGTTCTGGTAACTTGTACAGTGGTAGGCCAACAGACTCAACACAAATGTTCTACAATTTTAAAAAAACAATTAATTTTTGGAGAAGTAACTGATACCACTGTCTCAATAAAAATATTATCACAAAGGTAAGTAGACTAGTTTTGGCAGAGGAAAAAGTTAAATGAAGAAGCATAAAAATAAGACAAGTTATCTTAGTAAGTCTCTAGTTTCATGTAGATAGGTGATACATTTTAAAGACAATTCAGATAATATCTTAAAGATATTTCTATGCTAACAAATAGTTATTAAGTGCATGGTGTTATGCATTTGTAACTGTTTCAACCAAGAAGCAGTTGTAGTAAAAACATGAAAACATGGAACATGGTATTTCTGGTGTCTTAAAATACAGCCTTTATTATACAGCAAACATAATTATTTTAAACTTGATACTTTATTAAATCTTTATTATTTCTGTTCTATTGTTATGTTTTGAATGAAATGTACAAATTGGCCTGAGTAGTATAATACATCCTGTGGCAAAACAAGATGAATAGTGTTATAATACACGGAAGAATATTCCATAGTTACCAAGAAAGACTTCAAGTGGTCCTATTTAATGGGAAAAGGAAAGAAAACACAAAAGAGTCCTGACCATGGAGATAAAGATTTTCCTGACGTAGCAGTATTCCAGAGAATAAAACAAGGGAAAGCAGATAGAGTGATACCGGAGTTAGTAAAAAGAAAGTAACATTTGAAAACCAACTTAGGTTAAAAGAAACTGGTGGAAGTGTTGGTGGATATTTGGTTGGTTTTCTTCAGTAAAAAGAGATTTTTAATTATGCGAATAGGTGTAATGTATAAAATAGTCCATGTTGAGAATAAAATAGTATAATAAATGTGAGACCCTGTGATAAAAAAAGAACTATACAACTGCAAAGTATATTTGCATTCATTTTGCCTTCATCGAGATGCCCATCTTGCTGTCATTTATAATCGTCAGCATTAATGTGATGCTGTAGGGTATTGACAATAATAAATGCATATTTAGACAAATGTTTGCCATTGCTATTAAAGTCAATGTAAGTTTAACTGTTCTATTAGAATTCTTTAAAAAAAATTTTTTTTTAACATTTATTTATTTTTGAGAGACAGAGCACAAGTGGGGGAGGGGCCGAGAGAGAGGGAGACACAGAATCCGAAGCAGGCTCCAGGCTCTGAGCTGTCAGCACAGAGCCCGATGTGGGGTTTGAACCAGACTATAAGATCATGACCTGAGCCAAAGTCAGACGCTTAACAAACTGAGCCCCCCAGATGCCCCTTAGAATTCTTGAATAAGATATCCCTTCTTTGTATATGCTTGATAATGTGCTTAGTTTCACTTCTGCTGCAGAAGGTGTATTAATTTCAATTAGTCATTTTTTAAAAATTGTTTTTACTTGCTTCATAAAAATGAAAGTCTATGACCATAATTTTGGTAATTTTTATATTATTCTAGGGAGGTTACTGAGCATAATTTATTATATCCCTCTTTATCTCAGGAAAATCAATATGGGGTAATTATTCACTATAATAATCTATGCCTATAAATAGTGCTCCAGCTGAAGCAAAGGAACTAGTTCGCAGAGATGGTCATCTGGAAATTCAGAGTTAAAAATTCAGGTAACCAGTTAAATAAATCCCATTGTTTTTGTTTGTTTAATAGAGACACATTTCGAGCTCAGTCTCAATATCATTACATATTTTACCTCTTTGAGACTCTGTTATTTCTTCACCTTGCCACTTCTCCAAGAAATAACAAGTATAAGAAGGATATATATTAACGTATCTTACGTTTGTCTCTTGACTAAGCCCCCATCTTTTTTTTTTTTAATTTATGAAAACGTAGAGACTGTACTACCAAAATACACAATTTCAATACATTTACATGTGCTTCTACTTCCAGGTGAGAAATGAAACAGTATTGCTGAGAAAATTATTAGAAATATGAGCCACAATCTCAGTTGTGATTGCCTTAAAATCAATATCCTTTTATTTGAACAAATAGCAGCAAGAATCATTAAGATAGGACCCTAGCAATTCAGGATAAATTATAGCTCAATGGTGAAGTTGTTATATCATTTGAACAAATTGTTTCAACAACAATTGCATTTCTGCCTCTTGTATGTATAATAAGCATAATCATCCTTGCTGGATGCTGTGACTTTGAAGAACATGTTTTTTGTAAAAATGTTTCCAGATTCTTAGGTATCTAATATAAGAGAGGAAAGATACTGCTATAAAAGTATTATCTGTCAAGAGGAAAGTTTTCATCACATATATATGAGACCATGTCCTTATCCCCATGTGAGTAGCATTCTCATACAATTTCAGAGGAACACAGTACATGAAATCAAACCCAGAATGGCCTTAAAAAAAAAAAATAACAGGGCTCCTGGGTACCTCAGTCAGTTAAGCATCCAATTCTTGATTTTGGCTCAGGTCATGAAGTCACAGTTCCTGTGTTTGAGCCCCGGCATCAGGCTCTGTGCTGACAGTGGGGAGCCTGCTTGGGATTCTCTCTCTCCCTCTCTCTGCCTGCGCGCTCTCTCTCTCTCTCTCTCTCTCTCTCTCTCTCTCTCTCAAAATAAATAAAATAAACAACTTAAAGTTTATTTAAACAGCTAGCATGAGCAGGGAAGGAGCAGAGAGAGAGGGACAGAGAGAGGATACCAAGTAGGCTCTGTACCATCAGTGCAAAGCCCAAAGTGGGGCTCAAACCCACGAACCGTGAGATCATGACAATCCGAAACCAAAAGTCGGGCACTCAACCAACTGAGTCACCTAGATGTCCCAATAAAATAAACTTTAAAAATAATAATAATAATAATAATAATTATCATCATCATCATAAAGAGCTTGAGGAATAAAGCAGATGAGTTGATTTAAATGCCTGAATCCTGAGGACTCTATTCATTCCACATAGTATTCAAAACATGTTGATTCTATAAATTCCTTGGCTGATCTTGTTTTGAACTTCCCAAGTGAAAAACATAACCAAGAAACAAAATCCAATTTATTTGATTTATTTATTTTTTAATGTTTGTTTATTTTTGAGAGAGAGACAGAGTGCGAGTGGGGAATGACAGAGAGAGAGGGAGACACAGAATCCAAAGCAGACTCCAGGCTTTGAGCTGTCCACACAGAGCCTGACACAGTGCTCGAACTCACGAGTTGTAAGATCGTGACCTCAGCCGCAGTCGGATGCTTAACCGACTAAGCCACCCAGGCGCCCTACAAAACCCAAATTTAGAATGAGCTCTACTGAGAGCTGTAGTTGTGACAGGTCATGTTTGAACAATGGCCAGCTTCTGCCTGCCTATGCAGGCCACCCGGCTGCCCCTCACAGCCCCCTGTTGTTCCAGGGATGACATTCCATGGCTATCATCCACCATCTCTCCGCACCTACAGCCTATCAGACAAAACCCTCTGCTATTTCAGAGTAACAGAGTGCTTGCAAAGCCACGTAATTATCCTCCGTAGCTTCAATTTTCAAGAATTTGAGCACTAGCTAAAACAACCATTTACCTAACTGTTCTCATAAAAATTATTTTCAATGTTATTTCTAGTGGTTTCAACATTACAACATCTGCTATTTCTACTCTACAATGCACATCCTTTTCCATTAGCTCTAAGTCTACCTGAAATCTCAGCTAACAAGATCACCAATAAGGGGTACCCGGCTGGCTCAGTAGATAGAGCATGTGACTCTTGATCTCTCGGTCATGAGAAAAAAAGATCACCAATATATAACGAGCCATTCCTTTTCTTTGAATGTCCTTTAAGACAGACAAACCGCAATGAAGACACACAGCTGGCTAAAAGTGCATCATTGGGTGATTCAACCACAGGCAGCAACTGCTAAAAAAATACCAGAAGTTGAAAGGAAATTCTGCTCTCCAGACCCAGGAAGGTAAGAAGTATCTTCCAGTAGCATTAGGATTAGCAGATATTAAGCCTCAGGTCATTGCTAGAAGATATATTCCTTAGGGAGCTCATCCAAACTACCAGAATATCTTGGTCTTTCAGTTCTGCTTGGTGTATCTTCAAGAAAAGAAATTAAATATAGGGGAGACTGGGTGGCTCAGTTGGTTAAGCATCTGACTTTGATTTCAGATCAGGTCACAATCTCACGGTTCATGAGTTCGAGCCCCGCATCGGGCCTTTGCTGAGCGCTCAGATTCTGGAGCCTGATTCAGATTCTGTCTCCCGCTCTCTCTGCCCCTTCTCCACTCACACACTCTCTCTGTCTCTCTCTCAAAAATAAACATTAAAAAAAGTTAACTACAGTTTATGTTTGGAACTAAAAGAGATTTGTAGATTCACAATGTTTTCTCTGTGTCTAAAAATTTTAAGAGATAAATTTCCTTTTGTTCCAAAGATTATTATTCAAGTGTTTAACAATGTTAAGTCTTTTCAAACCATAAGATCTTCTTTTAAAAAGTGCAAATTCAATTTGTTAATATATCAGAGTATTTTTTGAATTAATTTTAAGTATAAAATAACTAGTGCTTTTTACTCTATGCCTTCAGTTATTCATGTAGCATTAATTTAAACTGTATGAGTAAGTCATTTCTACTTTCCATGTATTACAAACTGTCTTGCCCCTAACAGGCAATTTTATATCGCAGAGAATGAAAATTTCAATTTGCAACAAGTAGCTTTTTTCTCAGGTCGAATATCAAATACTGCTTATAAAGTGTGTAAGCAGGATTTCTTTTGGTAATGTTGGACTGTGCACGTTGACAATAATATTAGAAGGTGAGTAATGAATTTTCCTGATTTATGCATATTCTCTTAATATAGCTGGAAGATAAAACCAGTTGTATGAGTGGGGTTGTGAGACAGAGATTATCTAACATTTTAATTATCAATTGAAATTTCAATAGTCAAATATCAGTTGTGATAGTGGCTTTGCAACCATTTCCAAAAGTCAAACAACATCCTTGCCTGCAAGCCACCTTAGTGTCTTGAGTGGCCTGACATGCTAGCTTTTCCACTCTCCATTTATGGCACTGTGATGGTGGCTGCCTCCCCGCTGGGGGTCTAATTTACTGACATACTGAATATCAAATCAGAAAATACACAGACAAGCGACTCAGTATCACGAAGTTAGGAACACTATGGGGGTCTTTTCACCTTTCCAAAACCAAGCACTTTCTAACATATTCAACTCCCATTTTTCACTGAAGACAGGTAGAGTTCCAGCATTCACATCCTGTAAACCATTTGGCTCCATAAATCTTATAGTATTTCATAATGTACCATAAACCACACAGTTCAGAGGGTTCTAGTTCTGCAAGTATGGTTATTCTTCCCTCCTTCAAGTCTCCTGAAGAGGATGGGGAGGGAACTCACACATATTGATATGTTTGTGGGACTCCATTGGATACTTCATGAATTGATTCAGCAAATATTTATTGAGGTTCGACTATATACCATGCACTGTACTAAGCCCTAGGGATATAAGGGTGAACTAAATATGTATTTAATTCTTACAACAACCCTGTAAGGTAGATATTGTTAATTCACATATTACAAATACAATTGTACTATCCGAATATTTTTAACCCACAGAAAAATATTAATACTTTGATCCTTTTACTACATGTTTAAAAAGGAAATTTAGTAAGCATATCTCTTTCTATGATGGAAGCAATGAAAATTTCGATTTTTTCCCTATTGAAATCTGATAGTTTCCCTTTATTCTTAGATATTGATGGTGGGTATGTCTGTATAACTGTCTCTTGACAAACTCGTAAAAAGAAATCAGAACAATAAAAAAGACAACCCAAGTTAAAAAAAAATGGCAAAGGATGTGGATAAATATTTCTCTAAAAAGATATACAAATGGCCAACAAATACATGAACAGATTGTCAACATCATTAGTCATCAGGGAAATGAAAATCAAAACAACAAAAACATATGACTTATTCTTACCCATTAGGATAGCAGTATCCAAAAAGACAGACAATTAACAAGTATTGGCAAGAATGTGGAGAACTTAAAATCTTCATACATTGCTAGTATGAATGGAAAATGGTGTAGTTCCCGTGGGAAACAGTCTACTAGGTTCCTCAAATAGTTAAATATAGAGGGGTGCCTGGGTGGCTCAGTTGGTTGAGTGCCCAACTCTTGGTTTCGGCACAGGTCATGATCTCGTGGTTTGTGAGTTTGCACCCCACGTCAGGCTCCATGCTGACAGTGCAGAGCCTTCTTTGGGATTCTCTCTCTCCCTCTCTCTCTGCCCCTCTCCCACTCACTCTCTCTGTCTCTCTCTCTCAAAAATAAATAAATAAACTAAAAAAAAAATGTTAAACATAGAATTACCATACCACTTGTAGGTATATACAAGCACTCAAATAAATGCTTGTACATGAATATTCACAGCAGCACTATTTACAAGAGCCAAGAGATGGAGACAATCCAAATGTCCATCAATGGATGAATGCATAAACAAAATATGATATATCTATACAATGAAATTTAACTACAAAAAGGAATGAAGTACTAATACCTCCAGCAACACGGATGAACCTTGAAAACATTTTCCGAAGTGAAATAAGCCAGACACCACAGACCACGTATTCTATGATTCTGTTTATGTGAGATGTCCAGAATAGGCAGATCTATAGAGACAGAAAACAGATTAGTGGTTGCCAGGGACTCAGAGGAGAGGGACAGTGACAGCCAATGGGTAGGGGATTTCCTTTTGCAAGAATTAAAATGTTTCAGAACTAGACAGTGGTAGTGGTTGCACAACTCTGAATATACGAAAATCTACCAAACTGTGTGTTAAATATTATATGTTAAAGGGAGAGTTTTATGGTATGTTAATTTTATGTCACTTTAAAAAATTTTTGAAGTGAGCTAGACAGGGATGCCTGAGTGGCTCCATCAGTTAAGCGTCTGACTTCAGCTCAGGTCATGATCTCATGATTTGTGGGTTCGAGCCCTGTGGTAGGCTCTGTGCTGACAGCTCAGAGCCTGGAGCCTACTTCAAGTTCTGTCTCTCCCTCTCTCTCTACTTCAAAAATAAATAAGCATTTAAAAAAAAAGTGAGCTAGACAGATTATAGATAAAATCTTAAGAGTACAGTTCCTGTTCCTTTTCACCCCAAAACATATCAAACACCACTGGCCTCAGTGTAATAAGGACAGCAATAGCACATATAACTTCATGCTGCCTCAGTTTACTTTAGATATATTTCACAGTGAAGCTTGGAGTTCGGAGTTTTGAACAAAGGGACCCATGTATGGGGATTTGATTGTGTACCAACCTTGTGGTTTGAGCTTGGATTCCTTGGAAACAGCAGCTAGTATCATTTATGACATCTCCAGTGTAGGTACTTTACGGTTTTACTACCATTCCCACAGATATAAATGGGATTAGCTTCTTGAAAAAGGATTTCTCTTTGGAGACATGTAAAAATATTGATAAGAATAATTTTACTCAAGTCAGATGAAAAATACCTTGCAACTTCAGTTTACACACACACACACACACACACACACACACACACACGGTTTGTGTGTATGTATTTGTGTGTGTGTGCAATGGAGAGAATTAGAATTTCTCAAAGTTCCATTGGACTTAGAATGAGGTTTAGGCAAAATGTTAAGATGAATGTTCTTAATTCTTAGTAAATTTGGCATTATGCACAATCTGGCCTGTGTGAAGTGAATTTTAAAGGGAGTGATCTTTTCACATTTCTTCATTAGTAAATATCAAGTAATCTTTGACTTGTAAAAAGTTTTCTAGTCCCCAGGAGTAAGGAACTGGGTTGGAATGCATGGGTTCATTAATTGGGAATGACATAGATTAGGAGATAATTGGTTAGGACCCAGTAAATTCAACAGTTCTTCAAACAGGCTGCACTTTATGTTATCACAAACATCCCTGCCTTTGTGCCCTAGAATCCTTGGAATCATTCCTAGCTTTCTGCTTCAGACTTGGACCAGTTCAAGTGAAAGTTCAGAAATCTTATTGGTAAGTCTTGTCTTTTATTGATCCCAGCCCAAAACAGTGTTTGTAAGAATCAGACTTTTAAGAACAGAGTTGTAAGAATCTCCTATTAAGAAATTTGAAGTAAAGGGGTGTCTGGCTATCTCACTTGGTAGAGCACGCGACTCCTGATCTTGGGGTTGTGAGTTCAAGCTCCATGTTGGGCATAGAGATTACTTAAGAAAAAGAAAGAAACAAAGAAAGAAAGAAAGAAAGAAAGAAAGAAAGAAAGAAAGAAAGAAAGAAAAAAGAAAGAAGAAAGAAAGGAAAGAAGAAAGAAAGAAAGAAATTCACAGTGAAGTATAGCTGTCTCAGGAGATACATGTGATTTGAAATAAACTATCAATATAATTATTTGTCTTCTGAACGCAAAGTGAGATATTCCATTCTTTCCTTTCTCATATATCCAAAACAAAAAGTAAGAGAGAAATGGAATGCTTCTTTATAAACTTGTGGTCCTCTTTGAAGCTCGGTGGCTATATACTAAGAAGAATGTTAATTACAGAAAAAAAATAGATTCAGTAGTTACCTGTATAAACCCCTGGTCCCTTCCCTCCAACACTATTTTTAAAGGTTTTGTTGCATCTACTCATAATTATCAAAGATATTTCCATTGGTTATAAGGACTTGGGCAAATAAGATTCACATTTTCAGGAATCTTTAAAAGGACAGTATTTATCATTAGTTAGGTTCAGTGTAATACTGAATGTTAATACTTTCCTATTTGATTACCATTTAACATTTATTTATTCAACTGAGAAGATATAATATGCAAAAGTTGAATTTGGAAGGTAACTTTAAGAAGATGTGTGATAAGGGGCGCCTGGGTGGCGCAGTCAGTTAAGCGTCCGACTTCAGCCAGGTCACGATCTCGCGGTCCGTGAATTCGAGCCCCGTGTCAGGCTCTGGGCTGATGGCTCAGAGCCTGGATCCTGTTTCTGATTCTGTGTCTCCCTCTCTCTCTGCCCCTCCCCCGTTCATGCTCTGTCTCTCTCTGTCCCAAAAAATAAATAAACGTTGAAAAAAAAAATTAAAAAAAAAAAAGAAGATGTGTGATAAGACTTTAAAATAAGGTAATACTGAGTAATTTGGTAGATCCACGTATGACAGAAGTAAGCATAAAAAGAAACGATGCCGAATTTTAAAGGTATAGAGCCTCCTGAAGATAAAAGAGTAAGAAACAGGGTCAGTCTGAGTACAGTTACACTCGGTGACAAAAGAATGAAATAGATCTATGATTCTATTATTCCAAGACACTGTGATAATACAGAAAATAAGCTTATAAAGATTCTTAACACCCAAGGAAAAATGAACCATTCAAAGAAAGTAGAACAATTCTGAGCAATTGATAATTCTCCTATACTTTCCAAAGCCACTCAGAGAAACCAAATAGGCCACAACTCAAATGACTACTCAGAACACGATGTGTCGGAGGGCTGCTTTCAGTTTTGCCAGGTTTCCAAATCTTTCTTTTTTTTTTTTTTTTTAATGTTTATTTATTTTTCAGAGAGAGAATGAGCTCACAAGAGCCTGGAGGCAGGAGGGGCAGGGGAGGGGCAGAGAGAGAGAGAGAGAGAGAGAGATAAGCAGAGGATCTGAAGCCAGCTCTGTACGGACAGCAGAGAGCCCAATGGGGGGCTTGAACTCCCATGAGATAATGATCTGAGCCAAAGTAAAAGTTGGACGCTCAAGTGACGGAGCCACCCAAGCACCCCTCAAAAACTTCTTAATGTCCTAAGTTATTAACCCTGGGGAAAAGCTGTGGAAGTGGTGGTAGTTCTCAGGATGATACCCATTGTGATATTTATGGTATGAATTAGCAAATGCAAGGCACAAGTACGGTATCACCCTCACCATGGCCAGCATTTCTACTTGATCATGCTGCTATGTCCCAGATTTGTCCTCTGGATGCTTTTCAGAGCAGTCCTACAGGCAGCACTAATTTTCATTTGGATCTGCCTCAAGAGAACAAGCTCATTCACCATAGGCTGCTTAAGGGTGCCCAGAGGCTGGAGGCCAGGGAGTGACTCATTAAGCAAGCGCCAGTAGGAGCAGAGGAAGGAGGAGTCCTGGGGTCATAAAGAACAGAGTTTACTTGATCTCATGGCCCTCCTCCTTCCATAAGTATACCCACCGATGCCATATGTGGCTTGCACAAAAATGTAAGTGGTGTTATTTTTTAAAAAGCACACTAGACTTGAAGTCCAGAGGCAGAAGGCTATTCCTGCTTCACCTCAATGAACCACTCTGGTTTGCCTGGCACTGTTTTTAGAGCTTTTATATGTATTTATGATATGCTTACATGAGTGTGCACTTTTGCTAACAAAACAATTTATTGTTATTTTGAAAATTCAACCATTAGTAAAATATATAATGGAGAGAATAAGTAAAGATCCTCCATAATGGTTCTGCTAGAGAAATAATCACTTTTAGTGGTTTTGTGTCCATTCCTCAATATTTTTTCATGCATATTTAGTTTAGTCTTTTTAACAATTGTATACTAGTCTACTCTCTAAATGTATCATATTTTATTTAATCAGCCCTTTTACTAATTGGCTTTTGAGTTGGGGATAGTGTTATTCCATTACAAATAGCACCGCAGTGAACAACCTAGGATGTATGCTTTTGGGTACTTGTACAAAAATTGCTTTGGGGGAAATCTCTAGAAGTGAAATTGCAGGATTAGAGAGTATGCACATTTAAAATGTTAATAAAAATTGTTAAATCAACCTCCAAATTTATCAATTTATACTCTCACCCACAGTATATTAGACTGCCTGTTTCTGGTTTGTGCTCTAAGGAACACAAAACAATGAGGGAAAATTGTTTAATATTAGGCTCATATAGTCTTAAGCCACAGTAATTAATAGAAAAACATCTGTCCAAAGGAAGTAATATTTCAGTCGCCTGCTGTGAATGCAAATATTACAAAATGCCTTCTTGGAGATTCAATTGATTTCTGAGATTCCTCTGTATTATCAGAATGGAAAAACAGAACAGTACTTACATGGTTTCACATTAAGGGAGTGAGATAAAAGGAGAAAGTCAAAACATTATTATTATTATTATTATTAGGTTCATCTTCTGTTCTGACACTTTGTCTCAAGATCAAGACAGTATATTATTGAGAATAACATAATGTAAAAAATTGGGTTCCTAAAAGTGACAATGTATTTTCTTCACCAAATACCTGTGTTTGGGAAAACGAATTAAATAATAGATTTGGGTGGGAAAAAAATACATGCTTTTTAAAAATCACTTCTTGTTTAGTTTAAACACAATACTGCCTAGCCTTATGCTATTTGTATATTAAATAGTGAGAAAATGTAGCTTAATGGACAATATTTGCAGATGTTATCTCATTTGATCCTTATTACAACCCTATGAAGTAAGTACCGTTTTATAGACTCAATACATAATTTTTTCCCCTGATACAACATTTTAAGCACAGCCACCATTATAGGTGCTTTAGACAGGATTTATCAGGTTGGAAAGCACCTTATAGCTCATCTTCTTCCTTTGAGTCATTTCTCCCTCAGAAGAGGATACTGAGTGATTACACCTGTACTTCTCCTACCGTGGGTACTGTGAGGATTAAACATTAGCACAAAAATAGGACATGTAATCTGCTCTGGATTTACTTGAAAATGAAGTGGAGAATTTTAAACATGGTGGTAGATCCTTTCAACTAGGGTGAGCCGAGGAGGCTGGAATCCTGCTTACGGGACGGCTTGCTTCACTTCCTCCTTAACGTCCCTGTGGGCAGAATGTGGCTCTGCAACTCTAGTTTTCTTGACACAGAGGGTCGCAACAAGCCCTAAACAAGCAGCAGGAATAGGTCACTGGTGCTCATGGATAAGCCATCATGAAGACAATTTACCTCATTGATAAATTACTGTTGGACAATTGATAGATGACATTATAATGTGAGAGTAAAGGAGAAGAAAGTCCTAATCCACAGTAAAACCAAATTACCTTTGGCAGGGAAGATCCATGTAGAAAAAGAAACATGCAAATCTTCATAGATACATGCCGGGCACAACATGGGCAATAACTTCTGAGTTCTGTAGACGAAATAATGGCATCACCGAAGACAAAAGAAGAGAAGAGAGAAATTGATGTAAATGCACAAAGGGGGACTGACCTTTGTTTCACTTCAATACAAAGGTATATTGGGTTTGTATTGAAATATCAAATCCGTACCCTAGTATATTCGTTTCAACGGTATTGCCCTTAGAGCACAGTGAGAAAGTCTCAGAACGTGTGCAGGAGGAGGGTCATAATGAAGCATCCTTGAATCAATTTGGTCAAAAGTAATGAGAGAGATGGAGAGGTAGTTGAGTGGTTTAAGCAGCAAAACTTAAAGGAAAGGACATCAGGTATCGCTGGTGTAATCTTTGGTATATAATGCATTTACAAATTAGAATTCATCTGCAGCTGCCATTCTTCCTCCATTTGAACAGTCATAGTTTATTTATTTACTTGTTTACTTGCTTGTTTGAACAGTCATAGTTTATTAACTTCAATACCTGAACAAAATATTGAGTGTCTGGCCATGCTTTTACCAGAGAAAAGATTCCCCATGAGAGGGAACATTTCAGAAATGAACTTCTCGGGGGCGCCCAGGTGGCTCAGTCAGTTAAGCGCTAGACTCTTGATCTCAGCTCAAGTCTTGATCTCAGGGCTGTGAGTTCAAGCCTTGCATTGGGCTCCATGCTGGGCATGAAGCCTACTTAAAAAAAAAAAGAAAGAAAAAGAAAAGAAAGAAAAAAAGAAATGAATATCTGGGCTTTTAGTTTCAGAATATCCTCCTTTTCAGAGCCTATAATTGCTTTCTGTCAAACTGGGAAGTTAATCTGGAATGTTCTCAGGATGCCCAAGTTCTCGCAAGCTTTATACCTAAAGCAGATTCACAGCTATGCAGAGAACAACCTTTGAAGTCACCATGCCTTGCTAGTGTCTCAGGTTCTGCTTTGATCTTTAGGAACCATTTTTCCTAGGAAACTTTCTTGCAATTGTATTTTCTGTCACCACGTATTTTTATTCTATAATGTCCATATTTCTTACTAACCAAGGGTGTTGTTTTTGGTGATATAAAGATAAGAGAAACAATATCACAGAAGCTATGTGATTTCTTTTAAATGCTCATTGTAACTGATTTTGATTAAAGTAATTAATTTTTTTTTATTTTTACCTTCTGGCATTTGAACAGGAAAAGTGGAGTCACTTGTTTGTAAACATTATGTAAAATGAGAAAGAGGCAGAAAAGGTTCAATTTCTTGATGAGTTTTATCCTTTTATTTGTTACAGGTTGGGTTTGGGGAAGCTTTGCATTAAAATATCTAACAACTATTTAATAGATGTTTAATATTTAATAAAATAATAATTATATTGCATATGCTGCTATATTTTTAAAATGTGATGACAAAAGAGAAGAGTCAAGAGGAAAAAAGAAAGGAAGGGAGAAAAGGGGGAAATTTAAACAAGGGAAAATGGAAGTAAAAGGGAAAAGAACCAAAATCAAGGAAGAACATGAAAGAAAAAGGAAAGAGAGAAGTAGATAAAAAACAAAGAGAAGCAAAAAGGGAAAAGGGGTAAACATGAAAACATGAAGCAATTAATTCTCTCCAAATCTTGCTATAGTTGTTGCTATTACTTCAAAAAATATATACTTCTTTAAATAAATGTTCTTATTATCTGAGCACACACAATACTAAGAAATAGTGACCCTGAATGCTTTTCTTTCCTATTATTATATTTTAAGGAGAAAAGGCTTTTGAAAGTGATCTTTATTTCACAATGTTCTTGAATGCAAGGATAGGCAGTGTGGTTATTACTTCTTAGTTATGGTTAAAAAAAAAGCATTTTGTAGATTTTCCTATGCTGATATTTACTGTTAAGTTGTTCATATATTTGTTTATTCTAAAAGTGAATTGAATAGATGAAGGGGTACTTTATTTCCCACCAAAGGAAGGTGCTAAAAAATGTTGGATAAATGAATAAACTGTAGATTCGTGTCTACAAAAGCTATTTCTATCTTAAAGTCAAATTATACTCTGCAACAAAGAGCACACTGCATACACTGTATGTTAGCCAATTTGACAATAAATTATATTTTTTAAAAAAAAGCACAAATTACACTCTGCAAAACTGACATCCAATTCTTCCAGAGGGCAATGAATACTTTTGGGACTAGAATTTAAAACCGTTGCATTAAGACAATGTATGATAATCAAAAGTCCCTGATCTTGATAACAAATATTTTTAGTGCAGTTTTTGTTTCGAATGCAGCTTTACTACCAGGACCGCCTTGTGATTATAAATGCTATGTTGTCAGTTAGAACTCAGCCTACTGCATTCAGTCCTGCCTATCTGGGCATTAGCTTTTTGGGCTGCCACGTACCTTGAGTGTACACATTGCCTACAATGTGTACAGACAGATGCATGGTGTCTGGCACAGCACATAAAATATCTTTAAAACAAGCCTCAGCACTGGAATTTGGATCTGAATTTAAGTTGCTTTTTCAAATTTTCTTCCTTATAAGATGGCAGTCTTTTGAATATCAGCCAGCTACTTGCAACACGGGGCACTCAGGCTAACCCATTTCAGGTTTATAAAGGTTTGGTCTTCTTGTTCCTACCTATGTGTTGGCATGCTGCAGTTATGTTGGAGCAGCAGAAGTAGCCGGGGATCAAGCCAATTGGCTACATGACATTGAAAGTCAATTGCTGAGGAAGATGAAGCCAAGTATAGCCTTCTCTGTAAAGAACAGCCAAGAAGATTCTAAAGGTATTTGAGGATCGTAAGAGAAACAGCCCCAGACAGGAATACTACTAGTCTTGGGGGATGGCTGATAATTTATACATACCCAGCTCCTCTTCTCCCTGGGGCAGAAAACAGGACATTTTGAAATGTGCAACACCTCTGCACAATATACAATGGTACCTTTCATCTATTTCTTGTGACTTTTATTTGCTATTGTTGTTGGATCCCCTACATAATTGTAAGCATATCGCAGGCAAGCACAATGGTAAACAGTGGGTGGACACTTCCTCTGCAGATGCAGACAATATCTGCCTGGCTGGCACTGCTTAATTCAGCCATTAACCCACTTTTATATACTCTTTTGAGCAAAAGGTACAGAAAACCTCTTAAGAACTTAAAGGAGAAGACGTTTTTCAAATTTCACTTCCTGGTTGAAGATATTTTGGTGAGTCGTTCTGAAAATGCTAAGGAAAAATCAGAAAGAAAGGCCTTCCAAAGAGTCACAAACAACCCTGGGGCCTCTTTTAGAGTAAGCAACATGTGTGACCTTTGTCAGGTGCAATACTGCAACTCATAAAGCAACCCAGTCAGATAAAGAAATATATGGGTATATTTCAAGCAATCTTCTGGTGGGGTGGGGAGAGCCTCTGGATTATGGAAATTTTCAAATCACAAGCAAGCAGGCCTTTTGTGCCCCAGGTGGAGAGGGTGTGAAGGTGAGCGCATGTACCCTAACCCACTGTCTTTGGAAGTCTGGTGTTTGCTGCCTGACCTCTCTGAGGCAGCTGCAATTATTTCCTCTCTGGTTTTCCTGCCTCCATTAGTTTCTCCCCCTAATTACTTTTCCACAAAACTACAGCATAATCTCCCTAAGACACCAATGACTGAAAGCTTCAGTCATTGACCATTCCCTGGAGAATATGGGCATAAGACCCTCTCCCACAGTTTTCTTAGTTGAGACATGCTCTCAAAAAACTGGACAAAGTACTTGAAGTTTCTAGACATGCCCTGTACTGACAAGTCTTTACTCATTTCTCTTCTCCTAGGATACCTACCCTTCACCAACTGCCCTCCCTTTTTCTCCTCTGTTGGAATATTATCCATTGTTATGAATGAAAATGTATCCCCTCTCTTCCCCTCTCAAAGACATGTTGAAGTCCCAACTCCCGTACCATGAATGTAATCTTATTTGGAAATAGGGTCTTTGCAGATGATCAGGTTCAGTTAAGATGAGGTCATTTAGGGTGGGTCCTAATCCAATATGACCGGTGACCCTATGCTAAGGATTGCCAGCCCCCACCAGAAGCTGGGCAGCAGCAAGGAAGGATTCTACCCTGGGTTTCAGGGGCAGCATGGCCCTACCAATACCTTAACTTTGGATGTCTAGCCTCCAGAACGGTGAGATAGTACATTTCTGCTGTTTTAAGCCACCAGTTTGTGGTACTTTGTTACAGCAGCCCTGGGAGACTAATACATTCGTCCTTCAAGGCCCAGTTCATATGGCACCTACTCCATTAAACCTTCCCTGACTCCAATCTGTTTAAAGTAATCTCTTGCACTTCCTACAGCCTCATAATATTATTTTAAGAGCACAGCTTTTTGTTTTCATTTTCTGTATTAAATTGTGAGCTTCCTGAGCTAGGCTTTTATCCATTTAATCTTTTTGTCCCCGTGGAGGGTATGGCTCTGCATTTGGAAAGCTTCCCTTAAGTGTTTATTGAACTAAGTGGAACGGAATCTGTTTTTCAAGACTCCAATGACAAACAACTTCTTCTTAGAAGAAACTAATTTTAGATAATGTTTTAGTATCATCTGTTAACTCATTAACCATTTCTGGAAGAGCTCTTAGAAAAAAAATGCAATGAAAAATGAGGAATGAACAGCAACAGGCAATTCTCAGAGTAAGGTATAACAAAATGCAGAAAGAGATCACATTACTCAAAATTAAAGCAATGGCAATTATAACAAGTTACCATTTTCCACCTATAAATAACTGTTGGCATTGATTTAATAAAACTGGCATTCTCATTCAAGATGGTGAGGATGTAAATTAGTAAAACTTCTTTAGAGAGTAATCTGAAAAATGCCTATCAATGTTTTCAATGCACATGTCTTTGACCTAACAATTGTGCTTCCAGCAATTTCTCCTCTGGAACGCTCACACAACTGCTCAAATATAAATGAGCAACTCTATTCAAGGCAGCATTGTTTGAAATAGCTAAAACAAATTTTGGAAACTGTTGATGAACAGAGGACTAACTGAACAAATTAGGATTCATCCTAAAATGGAATATTTTGCAGTCCATAGAAAAAATGGAATAGAACTACATGAGCTAATAGGAAATGATCTCTAACACATATTATCAAGAGAAAGCAAATAAAAATATACGATGTTGGGGCGCCTGGGTGGCTCAGTCGGTTAAGCGGCCGACTTCGGCTCAGGTCATGATTTCACGGTCCGTGAGTTCGGGCCCCTCGTCGGGCTCTGTGCTGACAGCTCAGAGCCTGGAGCCTGTTTCAGATTCTGTGTCTCCCTCTCTCTGACCCTCCCCTGTTCATGCTCTGTCTCTCCGTTTCAAAAATAAATAAAACGTTAAAAAAATTAAAAAAATATGTACAATGCTATATTTGGTATGCTTCTGTTTGGAAGAAGAAAGTATACATACATATATATGATTATGTATCATATGGTGATTTCATAATGATATACAAGAAACCACTGATTGTGATGGTCATTGGAAGGAAGACAGAAAGTCTCAGGTAAGAGGAAGATTATTTTTTACTCTGTACTTTCTTTTGTACTATTGGAGATTTTAATGTATAACATATAATTGTATAATTATAGCTGTAAAATGTATAATTATTCAATTTAAAATTTATTTTTTATGTTTATTAATTTTCTTATTTTGAGAGAGAGAGAGCACAGGAGTGGCAGAGAGACAGGGAGAGAGAGAATTCCAAGCAGCTCCACACCCTCAGTGAAGAGCCTGATGAAGGGCTTGAAATTATGAAATCATGAGATCATGACCTGAGCCAAAATCAAGAGTCAGACACTTAACTGACTGAGTTACCCAGGTGCCCCTCAATTTAAAATTTAATAAAGAAAGTTTTCATAGATACTAGTATTCAGCATGTGCATAAAATATTATTTGATAATATCAATGTCTATTAGATTTATTTTGCTTATTGCAATAAATAAATGATTCATCTAACATGATTTGATTAAATATAATTTTATACCTGTTAAAATTTGTAATTTGCAGATTCACTTAAGTACATTTTGGAAATCAGACATTTTAAAAAGTTTCCCAATTTTATTACAAAAGCAATACATGATCACTGAAGAATAATTAGAAAATAAAGACAAAAATACATAAATATCCTTATTTCCATCATCCAGAGATTATCAAGTAATAATCTGATGAGTATCTTTCCAGAATTTATTTTATGCTAAAATATGTATACATAGAAAGGACTTGTACATAATTATAATTTTTCACTGATAATATATTATTAATTTATTTCCATGTTTATATTTTAGAATGGAAGAAACCTTAAAATTAACTTAAAACAGAATAAACAAAAAACAGCATTTGCACAAACCACCATACGTATATTGCCCTCCTCCTTTGCATGTCCATGACAGATATGCTGACTCATCATGATCATGGCACGTTCTGGTAGAGTTGAGACACAGCCTTTCGTCTTCCTCAACAAAGTGTTACACAAAACCACAACCAAAAGACTAAAGGTTAAAGTCAGGCAAGCTGATTATTTTTGACTAATCTAAGCCAATAATAAGGAGTCAAGTGATTTCCTGACCAAAGCCACACAACAGCAATAGGATTCAAGGTTAGGAACTTGCTAAAATATTATATTGTCATAAATTTAAAATAGCATTTTATGGACTATGCTTCACAATAGTAATTTTTAAACACTGAAATTAAAGGGATAAATGAAGTTTGGGGCAAAAGTATGTAATAATTAAGTGTACCTAAATTTCTATTTATTCTTTGTGTTTAATCCATATTTATACAGTGTGGCAATTTCACTGCTACTGTGGCACCCTGTCCTGAGAACACAGCTGCTCCTCTACTTGGTATTCTGCAGATTAAGACTTTTCAAATGTTTAGCAGATTAACACTGTTATACAAAAAACTAAAAGGCCCTTCCAAACTCTTTGTTTATTAAAGCCATCTAGGATTCGGAGATTCCCTGAAGCTCATGGTGTGCATTTTAGAAATCTGACAGAGAGGAATGTCACCTCTACCGGGCTCTGGGAGAAGAAAACCATCTGTGCGTGATTCATATCTTTGGATTCCTGAATTCTCAAGGCAGGTAGTAGCCTGTGGCCTTCACCATGTGATATGTAGTGGTATCTTAAACAGCCCAGGTTCACATACTATATGAGCACATCACTGCATTAGCAATATATTGTACCCTGAAGCACACATTGTAGGACCACACTCTACCAATACAAGATGATAAATACTGCCCATTGAGTCATCAATACTTAACAAATGTTTAATGAGCATTTATCTTGTGCCAAGCATTGTGTTAGGTTCTGAGGCTACAAAGATTGGGCAGACACAGTCCCTGACCTGAAAGAGCTTGCAATAAAACAGGGGGAACAGACATAAACAATTTTTTCTTACACTTTGAGGTTTTTCTATTGTTTATACTTATTTCATGGATAAAGAAACAAGAGGTGGGGCACCTGGGTGGCTCAGTCAGTTAAGCTTCCGACTCTTGATCTCAAGGTTGTGAGTTCAAGCTCTGCATTGGGCTCCCCACTGGGCAAAACATAAGAAATGAGAAACAAACAAAAAGAAATGAGAAACAAAAAAACAAAGAAATGAGGCAATATTTATAATAATAATCTATTTTTTCTTTCCTAAATATTTTAACAAATAAACGTAGGAAACACCAAGTTACAGAACAGTGTGCTTTGTTATTATATTCATAACATATATTATTTTATTTGTTGTTATGTTATTTATTTATTATTATTTACCTTATTTATATATACTAGATAGACAAAAGATAGACCTGTTAACATTGGTTATTTCAGAAGACCAGTATTGTCTGCGATGGGTGAAGTGGGAAACTGTCATATTTATTCTTTATCTGCCATTGTTGTTGGCTTTTTAAGTGAAAATATATTATTTGATAATTTTAAATAATAAAAGATATCTCTAAATAATTTCCATAATTTTAAGAATAGTGGTATATTTTCTTATGATCCTTTTATATCATAAAGCAAGTTTTTAAAGAGGTTTAGCTAATTCCAAAACTTACGAATTTGAGTGTTGTTTTTTTTTTTTCTTATAAATCAAAGCAAGTCTGCCCTGCTCCCAACATGTGGTGATTAAAATTTTTCTACAGGACCAAATAGGTGTTAGAAGTAAAAGGGTTTGCATATATTTTTATTAATTCTGTAAAAAGAGTTTTCTCATACTGGAAGGACCATCTTCAGTCCTACACTTTCTTTGTAGACCTTGTCCTAATCCACGCATCCTCTTGAGGTCAACAGGAGCCTATGTCATCTCCAAAAGGCATACAACTAGGTGAAAAAATTGCAATTCCATCTGACAGTAAGGACATGCTAAGAACAAAAGCTCAATAGAATCACACAAAATATTACAGCACTGTCCTTCCTACCACACTCTCCTTGTAATCCATGTTGTTACAGGCCAATATTAGGTACACTAAACCCTCAATATAAATAGGATACTGGAACAAAGAAAGCAATCCAAGATTTTATAATAATGATGATGATGATAATACTACAGTATTCCTTGCATGCAAAAATACTTTGGATGGACAATAAAACAGCTACAAGGTAGCTAAAAATGTTGAAAATATTCAGTGTAGAAAGAAAAACACAAAAATTAAAAAAATGTTTTACCTTTATAATAGAAACAATACTGACATACAAGGCACTGGGCATCCCATAGTGACAGCATCTGGACAGGTGACTGTATTGCCCTCATTCTCCCAACTTTTCAGATAGTCTTTTGTTTTTGTTTTGTTTTTGTATCTTTTTATTATGTATCTTTTTATGTATATTTTTATTATTTGCTTTTGTATCTTATTATTTGTATCTTTTTATTATAAGCAAACTGGTAAGATATATGTTACATAAAATTTGCCATAAAGTATATAATTCAGGTGGTATCTGTGTGGCTCGGTCGGTTAAGCATCCAACTTCAGCTCAGGTCATGATCTCACAGTTCGTGGGTTCGAGCCTGGCGTCCAGCTCTGTGCTGACAGCTCAGGAGCCTGGAGCGTGCTTTGGATTCTGTGTCTCCTTCTCTCACTGCCACTCACCTGCTCATGCGCTCTCTGTCTCTCTCAAAAATGAATAAACATTAAAAAAAATTTTTTTTAATAAAAAAAGAAACTATACTCATTAAACAAGAATTCCCTAGTCTCCCTTCCCAACAGCCTGTGGTAACTTCTAATCTACTTTCCATCCCTATGAATTTGGCTGTTTTAAGTATCTCATGTATAGGTGGAATTATGTAATATTCGTCCTTTTGTGTCTGGCATATTTCACTTAGCATGATTTTTTTTTAAATTCATTCATATCGTAGCATGTATTAGAACCTTATTCTTTTTCAATGCTGAATAATAGTTCATTGCATATGACACTTTGTTTATCCATTCACCTGTTAATGGACATTAGGCTTGTTTCTACCTTTAGGCTATTGTGAATAACACTGCTATAAATTTTTATACCACTTGGCTAGGTGGCTGTTTCCTGCTACTTCATTCTGAAGGCACAGGACTTTGATCAGAGCAGACATTAACTTCTGAATAGTTTTTGTTTCTGCCATGAGTGTAGTGGGGCACTAAGGAACCCACAAATTCAGATTTATTTTATCATTATCATTATTTTATTATTATTATTATTATTATTATTATTATTAATTATTGAGAGAGAGAGAGAGAGAGAGAGCATGAACAGGGAAAGTGGGAGAGGGAGACAGGAGAGAATCCCAACCAGGCTCCACACTAAGTGTGGAGCTGGATGCAGGGCTTGATCCCACGACCCTGGGATCATGACCTAAGCCAAAACCAAGGGTCAGACCCTCAACCAACTGAGCCACCCAAACACCCCAGATTTTGACAAATGACATCAACAAACAGTGAAAGACAAGACTCTGAAGCTAAAAGAATTTCTTCCTTTCATTAGCATATTTGAAGAAAGAATGTATCAACAATTGGAAATGGCTTATATAAAGGTATAGAAAAAGCAGAAGGTGAAGATGCAATTTGAAGCTGGAGAACCCTGATAAGCAAACCGTAAATTATAAGTCTGTGGAATAGATACATTTATTGTGGAGACAGATGCAGCTATTTATTACAGTATGATAACATATTTAACTAAATAAACAAAAATACCAATGTATACCATAAGAAACAAAAAGTCTTTTCTCATAATCTACTTGATGATCATACCCTGTCACATGCTCTATAGCTCTCAGGACTTTTTACTCAGAGTTTTTAACTTGATAATTAGTTGTGCAATTATTTGTTTACTCTTTCTCTCCCTTAAGCTCAATGAGGATGGGGATTGTGTTTATCTTTTGCACAGTGCTAGCTGCATTTATAATCAGTCTCTTACAATCTTGGTTGGTCTAATCTTCTCAGCCCAGAACTTGGAAATTAAATGCCAGAACTTGAAAAGTTAAAGCTATAACTTTAAGTAATTCACCAAGATAAACTTATAATAAAGTCAGCCAGGCAATTTTCCCTAAAGAAATCTTCCCAGCCCACTGGGCACCCTCTCAAACCACAACAGCACTCACAATTGCTCAAGCACCACAGGGATACGATAGAAATTTTCATTGATATTTCAAAATGACCTCTGTAGAAATGTGCACAAGCACTTAAATTACTGTGATTATTTCTTCCTAGCAAGATATTGTCAGAGTTTAACCACTCTATCCAAAGTGGAAACTAAAATATAGATGGAATACTACAAAGCAAAAGTACAGCATTGTTAATAATTTTTTTAATGACTCATTTAACTATCTACTCTATATTTCAAACAACTTAGAAACCATGATAAAGGACATGAAAAATTCACTCAAAGAACAAAAAGAATCACAGAGAATCCTTTACCTGTGCTCAGAACATAGCAATGGCAGTGACAAGAATAGAACTCATATATCTCGGGTTTCCAATTTCAGCGTTGCCTGAAGAGAAACTAGTTTCTGAATATGAAAGTGACCTGACCGAACCATCTTGTACCACAAGTCATGTTGTATATGACAGAAATAAGCCTCTGCTTATTTCCTTCTAGAAGGTGTTGCTTGTCTCATTTGCCTTCTCAGGAAACCTGTATCCTAACTCCACCATTTGAAGCATACTCATTAGTTCGGATTCTGTGAGTAACAGCACTGGACCTTAAGGGTCTCTTTAATAAAGAGTTTTATGGGCATTAAACAAATGACTTTAGAATAACTAACCATTTCTCACAGTGGAGGAAGAAGCAGATATGGTTTCTACGTGGCTAATGTGAACAAAACTTTTACAGCATTTAGTAAATTGCTATTGTTAATTTCTGAGTCCTTCTCCCTAGGAACTATAGAAAACCCTTAGCCAAACTTACCTTGAAAAATGGTCATAACTGGGGTGCCTGGCTAGCTCAGTTGGTTAAGATCTGACTCTTGATTTCAGCTCAGGTCATGATCTCATGGTTCATGAGTTCGAGCCTCATGTCAAGCTCTCTTTGTCTCTCTCACCTTCTCTTTCTGCCTCTCCCCAGCTTGTGCTCTCTCTCTCTCTCTCTAAAAATAAATCATTAAACTCAAAAACAAAAAGAAAACTTGCTATAATCTCAAGTTTTTTTTTCTTGTTGGTTCAGTATATCAAATAGGGTTCCTGCCTGTTTCATTTTTTAATATCTGGGTTCTTATTTCCATTAGAGATTTTCCTAGGCTCCCTCGCATAATAGAAATTATTAAATAAAGCTTACTTTGCACCAGACATTGCTCCAAGTATTTATATATTCATTTAATATACAAAATAAACTTCATGAGATGTGAATGATTATAACTGCACTATACATATAAGGAAAATAAGGCACAGAGAGGTTAAGAATTTGCCCAAAGTCACACAGCTAGTATGTGGCAGAAACTGAGGATTCATTCTCCATGTGATTAACTACTATGTTATGTTGCTTGTCTAAGTACCAGGTACTTGATCACAGAATTCTCTGGGCTTGCTCCCACCAGTATGCTCAGAAAAACACCTATTTCTCTCTCTCTCTCTCTCTCTCTCTCTCTCTCTCTCTCTCTCTCTCCTGTTTGACACTCTAAACTCCAAATTAGTTTAAGGGTATGGGAAGTATGACCACACAGACACTATCTCTGTGCTTGCTTTGTAGATGAAATCAAGATCTGTGAGAATTTGCACATACAAAGGTGCATGTAATTGTCTTAAACATTTCATTTCCTCATGCTCTTAATTTTTAGGGCCTAGTCAATCAAGATTATAGTCTTATTCAAGAGTCAGGAAATTAAAGTATGTAAAAAAACATACATGTTTGCTTATCTAATCATTAGAACATGCTCTTCCTTTAGCATTTCATTAATTTTTTTATTAAAAAATTTTTATTTTAAAAGAAAAATCTCTTTCATGGAGATTTAATGGATCACATATTCCTAGTCAGAAAAAAATGAAATGATTTCCATTTTGAAATATATATTCCAGGAGAAAAAAAAATTATTTTTGGTGTCACTTCTATAGTAGATCAACTTCCTTGCTTTTCTATAAACTGAAACCAGGCAATATGTAGTGGTCAATGGAAAGTAGATTCACTTCTTTTGAGGATTAAAAAACATAACTCAAACTCATGCAAAATTCATTGTATTGATGTTGGCACTAAATTTTCTTGCAAAGTCACTCTTCTATCACTGTTAATAAAAAGATAACACATATTGACAAGATTTTAAACGTCTATTGAAAAAATTACAGTTGATTAAAAATACTGAATTATTTTTTATCTGATACAAACATATTTATTGTTGTGCAATATTGCCCTCTTGTGTTTTCTCTAGTTAAGTCATTATTATTTTTATCAATTTAATATTCAGCTTTTAACTTTTCCATCTAAAATTAACTCACTCAATGACATGGGTGGGTCTAGAGAGTATTATGCAAAGCAAAATAAGTCATTCAGAGAAAGACAAATACCATATGATTTCACTCATACGTGGAATTTAAGAAACAAAACAGATGAACATAGGGGAAAGAAAACTATAGAGAACAAACTGAGGGTTGCTGGAGGGGTTGCTGGAGGTGGATGGGGTAATGGGCTAAATGATTGATGGGTATTAAGGAAGGCACTTGGGGTGAGCACTGGATGTTGTATATACGTGATGAATTACTAAATTCTACTCCTGAAACTAATATTATGTTAACTAACTAGAATTTAAATAAAAACTTGAAACATTAAAAAATAAATTAATAAAAAAAATAAACTTGCTGCTAAATGAACTTCAAAGCCTTATATTCAAAACCACCCTCAAACTCAATACCCAAAAAGGAAATAATAACCCAGTTAAGAAATGGGCAGAAGACATGAATAGACACTTTTCCAAAGGGGACATTCAGATGGCTAAGAGACACATGAAAAGATGTTCAACATCATTCATCATCGAGGAAATACAAATCAAAACCACAATGAGATACTACCTCACACCTGTCAGAATGGCTAAAATGAACAACACAAGAAACAACAGATGTCGACAAGGATGCAGAGAAAGGAAAACCCTCTTGCACTGCTGGTGGGAATGCAAACTGGTGCAGCCACTCTGGAAAACACTATGGAGTTTCCTCAAAAAACTGAAAATAGAGCTACTCTATGATACAGCAATTGCACTATTAGGGTATTTATCCAAAGAATACAAAAAGAAAGATTTGAAGGGGTACATGCAGCCCAATGTTTATAGCACATTATCAACAACAGCCAAACTATGGAGAAAGCCCAAATATCCATTGACTGATAAATGGATAACGATGTGATATATATATATATATATATATATATATATATATATATACATACATACATACATGTGTATACACACACACACACACACACACACACACACACACACAATGGAATATTACTCAGCCATCAAAAAGAATGAAATCTCACCATTTGCAACAACATGGATGGAACTAGAATGTACTATGCTAAATGAAATAAGTCAACCAGAGAAAGACAATACCATATGATTTCACTCATATGTGGAATATCAGCAATTCACTCATATGTTTAAGAAACAGAACAGATGAACATATGGGAAGGAGGAGGGAAAGAGAAGAGAGGGAAACAACCTACAGGAGACTCAATGATAGAAAACAAACTGAGAGTTGATGGATGGAGGTGGGTGGGAGATGGGCTAGATGGGTGATGGGTATTAAGGAGGGCACATACAATAAGGGTGTTGTATTAAGTGATTTATCACTGAACTCTACTCCTGAAGGCAATTTTGCACTGTATGTTAACTAAATAACATTTAAATTAAAAAACAAAAAACATCATGATCAGTAGTTAACGTTAGTGTTATGGTTTATGGTATACCTATTCCTTTAAATCTCTGAGTTAATTTATAAAATATTGTGATCAAAAGTTAAGAGAAGCAGAGTCAAGCAGAAGTAAATACATAAACAAAAATCTAGCATTATGTCAAGGAATACTAAAACCCTGACGCTTAGTACTCGTTTTACCAAGTTATGGAAGATGCAGCCAATTTGTCTGTTAGGATAAGTCTGGCTTAATATCCTTGCAGTCAGTTTCTCCCTTTAGCTTACTTAGTTTTTATGGCTATATAAATACACTGCTAAAATTTTAAATTATTTTGAAAACATTTTTCCTTGTCTATTAAATTAGCAAAATTTTCTTTTTAATATTGTCTAATTAGAACAAGTACTCTTGGAGTGCCCAGGTGGCTCAGTCGTTTGAATGTCCGACTCTTGATTTCAGTTCAGGTCATGATCCCAGGGTTGTGGGATCAAGCCCTGTGTCAGGCTCTGCACTGAGAGTGGAGCCTGTTTAAGATTCTCTCTCTCCCTCTGTCCCTCTCCCAGCTCATGCTCTATGTTTCTCTGAATAATAATAATAATAATAATAATAATAATAATAGAACAAGTACTTTCATATGTTGAAAAGTAAATTTGGTACACTCCCTTTTGTAAATCAAATTGACAGTATATACTAAAAGCCTTAAAAAAGGATTATTAGGTTTGCTTCTAAGAATTTATCTCAAATGCGCAATCCTAAGTACCCCAAAAATTTATGCTGAAACTACTCATCATAGCATTATTTATAGTGCAAACATTGGTAACAACCTAAAGATGCATGTGTGTTGAATTTGATTGGAATATATACAGTGAAATTTTTGCAACAATTAACATTTTAGTGTAATATTTAAAATAACATGAACTTTTTCTATGTTGTTAAGTTTTAAAAATTCAGAATATAAATATACGTGTGTGTATGTATCACAATGATCTAAAAGCAATTCTCCCTAAACTATAGACAAAGACTAAAATAAAATGCCTCAAAATATTAATAATGGTTATCATTTGAGGGTGGCACTATGTGTGGCTTTTTTTCTTTCCACTTCTCTGTGTTTATGTTGAACATGTATTACTGTTACAGTGGGGGGAAGCCTGCATGTTACTGCAAAATCGAGCAGAATCGAGGCACTGTCCTCTATACAAATCAGGAATTTTATGGGCTTTCTGTGCAAGCTCAGAAAGCTTTTATAAAGGAAATGAAGACTTTGGCAATAGGCTCAGGATAGTTGAGCCATTGTAGGAAAGTGGAGAAGTCCCTCAATTAGGAAAAAAAAGTGGGTAAGTCCCTTAGGATGGATGCTTTCTCTTCTAACACTTCATTCTTTAGAAGAAGAGCCAAAGTAGAGTTAGGTGATGGATTCCTTTTCCAAACACATAAAGGAACAAAAAAGCAACAACCATTTAGTTAGTGCTTAATATGTGCTAGGTTGGTTTGAAAGGGTGAAAAGCTAAATGTGATGAATGGGTGAATGAAAAGAAGGATGGTTACAGAATTTCACTTCCAGCCATCACCAGGACCCTGCGGTCAGATTATAGCTAAAGAGCTGGTCTTCCCACCTGTAATTCGGCAATAATCCTTGTCTCCCTTACCTCCCATTCCCATCCATCTTCAAGACTGCAGAGAGAGTGATCTTTTCAAAGAACAAACCTTCAACGGATTCCCAGTACCTCTCGAGATAAAATCTAAATTTATGGTGGCTGACAACGCCCTTTAAGATCTGGCTTTGGCTTATATCTCCAGCTTCCTCTTCTGCTTCCTCACTCCACCTTCCAGGCATTCTGATCTTCCCCAGGGTTTGACCATCTAGTCTCTTTTGTTTAGCTAACTCCTGCTTGCTTTTCAAGTCTCTGGTTAAATGTTGCCTTCATTGGGAAAATACAGCTGCCCCTACAATATGCACCTACCATAATCACTGCTTTCCTTGTCATAGCCCTTTCTGTATGTTACTAAATTCTCTGGTTTGATTGTCCTTATCAGGACTATAGGGTCTGTGAGGGCAAGGGCTAAGTCTGCCCTTCACCTTGATACCTACCATGCCTAACAGAGGAGCAACAGATGTTTACTGAATAAATGGATGAATAAGTGAGATTGTTTTATTATATCCAACTTCTCCAAAACTTTCTCTGAAGACTCACTCTCACTGATGAAAATACATATTAATATAAAGATGATACATGTTGTGATGGTCATGGTCCTGGGGATGCTTTGAGTTCTTCATTCAGCACTGTAGTCCTGAATCCTATTCTCACTTAACAGATACATGTGCATGTGTGTATATATTTCAAGAGATTTTTCAAATTAATTTTCATGCCCCTTATGGGGAAAAAAGAGACACTCTGATACATTAACCAATTGTTTCTAATCCTTACAAAAAGATATTTTCATCCAAAAATAGGGGAGTAAATATATTATAATTCATAAAATAATTATAATTTTTAAAGACATAAGAAAATAATATAATACCTTTTATAAAAGCATACAAACTACATATACAAAATAAGCTAATCACTCCCATACATAAAAGTACATATTATATATTTACATAATAGAAAGGTTGGAAGAAAATGCATCATATACTGTGATTCCTCCTGAGCATCATCACATGTAAAATACTGTTCTTGGGGCACCTGGGTGGCTCAGTCAATTGAGCAGCCGACTTTGGCTCAGGTCATGATTCTCATGGTCAGAGAGTTCAAGCCCCACATCTGGCTTACTGCTGTCAGCACAGAGCCTGCTTTGGATCCTCTGTCCCCCTTTCTCTCGCCCACCCCTGCTCTCTCTCCTTCAAAAATAAACATTAAAAAAAGGCCACTTTTCTTCCTTACACTTTTCAGCATTTCTCTTCAGAATGAGCATGTATTACTTTGTTGAAAACACCAGAAGTTATCTTAAAAAAACTTTATAATATAAAGACAAATTCGTTTATGGGTAGGCAGTTGTTTCAAATATTGTTTTAAGACAAAAGTCTAGGCATGAACATTTTTCATAGAGCACACATATATATTTAAAAATATTTTACTGGGGGTGGCTGGGTGGCTCAGCCAGTTAACTATCCGATTTCGGCTCAGGTCATGATCTCACAGTTAGTGAATTCAAGTACTGCCACGGGCTCTGTGCTGACCACTCACAGCCTGGAGCCTGTTGCAGATTCTGTGTCTCCCTCTCTTTCTGCTCCTCCTCCACTCACGCTTTCTCTCTCTCTCTCTCTCAAAAATAAATAAACATTAAAAAAATTTTTTTAATAAAAATATTTTACTGAATAGATGTAAAAATGCAAATATTTTATACTTAATAGATTCAATGACCTTTAATGTAGATGCTACTAGAAGACACTACAGAACTTAATCATCTTTATGTTTTTTACATTTTTTAAATGTTTATTTATATTTGAGAGAGACAGCATGAGCGGGGAGAGGTACAGGGAGACGGAGACAGAATCTGAAGCAGGCTCCAGGCTCTGAGCTGTCAGCACAGAGCCCGTCACAGGGCTCGAACCCATGAAACCGCGAGATCATGACCTGAGTCGAAGTTGGTTGCTTAACTGACTGAGCCACCCAGGCACCCCAAGAACTATAATCATCTTGAATCTGACTTCTCAAATATCCTCATGTTCAGAGTTTTTCATATTTCTCAAGGGAAAACAATTCTATTAAAGAATATTTCATGAAAAGTTTTGGAAAGTAAATTAATGCACATATTAATATGCCAAACACAAATAAGATGGACATTTTTAAAAAAGGATGGGTGGAGGCAATTAACCAACCATATAGGTACTGTAAGTTGATTAGGGGAGATGTAATTTGGGCAGAACTGCCTCTTTGAAACAGGCCAGAAGGAGCAGTTTCTACAGCTAGTCTGGGAAAGTCCCTCACCTGCACCACCTATCTCAATAGATCTAGGAAGTTGCTTTTTTTTGTTGGGTTTTTTTTTTTTTTTAGCTTAACAATAGGTTCAGTGATAAGCAAAGTTGCCCTCCTCCAAAGCTCCCTGAAGTGCAAAAGGACTAAGAAGATCAAAGGAGCCATTAACCACTCCCTGAACTTCAAAGGTTTCTCCTATAAGAACTCTGAGAAGCAGCTGTGAGTTTATAGATTACTTAGGGACTTCCATTACAGTGTATAAATATAACATAACAAATACCTTGGCCATCATATTCTTTTTATTTCTTTACTAGGGTTGCATTTTAGATCTTACAGTTTTGTACACATATGAAAATGAACAACAAATCAAAATATATTAAGACTAGAGACCTACACATTCCCAATGAACACAACACATTCTTAGCACTGTGCTCTCTTTTTGCTTTCTAAACCTAGCTTCTTAATGTCTTGTTTCTATATTTTCCCATTCAGAAAGAAAGTAATGAAACAACTACTTTGCTTCACATAGTTTGTGTTTTAATGCAATATTCAAACAAAATCTACAAAATCACTTACTTTTCCTGGATTGGTTTCCAGACTCAGGTCCCTAGTGATGAAAGTGTCTCTTCACTAAAGCATTTCATGCAAGCTGGCGTGACCCACAGCCCAAACAATTCAGTCAGTCATGTGCGTGCAGACTGTTGTGTTGTCATTGAACACGTCGTCTCAAAGTGGTTCATTTTAACAATAAGAACTGCATCTCTAAGTGATTTTTTTTTTACTTTTAACGAAATTATTAAAAAATTAAATTCTGTATTGAAATATCACATATATACATAAATCATAACACTTCAATACATGTCTATAAAAAGTATACACTCCTGAAATCACCAGTATTCAGATTAAAAAAAAAACAGATTATAAATATTTCCAGCACCTCAAAACTCTCTCTTTGACCCTCCTCCACATTCCTGACTTCTGATACCAACTATAGTAGCCAACAATGGCCAGACACACATAAAAACAGAGCTCTGACCCACAACCCGGAGCAACCTGCCCACCAACCCCCATCTACAGTGAACAACCCAGGAAGCCAGGCTGCTCTGATTTGGACCTGGAGGAAGCCAGAGTGCTACCTCTGCTAACAATGTGGGAATCCAAACCAACTTTTGTAACAACTGACCCCAATGACCAGGACTTGATTAATGACTGACAGCTTCTCCAGTTTTCGTCCCTGCTTCCAACTTCAGACCAATGCGAGAAAGACAAGTATGCACCCCTAGCCAATCCTGTAAGTGTTTATTTTAATAAAAAGAATCTGAAGTGAAAGACCCTAGAAGATACTACTAGATTCTTAGGACCTTTGAAGATACTTTTCTTACCACTTCTAGTGATGAGAAGTCCTATATAAATAAACGTGTTTAAAGATATTTATACCGAGAGACATTTACAATCTGAAAAGGTGTAGAGCAAGATCAATCTTTGACTCATGCATTCAGAATTATGTATTATGCATCTACCAGTAAAAAGAGAAGTAAGACACAATTCCCATCCTTAAAAGTCTTCTATTCTAGGAGTGCCTAGATGGCTCAGTTGGTCGGGCATCCAACTCTTGATTTTGGCTTAGGTCATGATCTCACAGTTTGTCAATTTGAGCCTCACTCAAACAGAGGGATTCTGTTTCCCTCTCTCTCTGCCTATCACTTGTGTGCTGTCTCTCTGTCTCTCAAAAATAAATAAATAAACATTAAAAAAAAAAGTCTTCTAAAAGAAGCCACAGAAGAGCAAAGAAGCCATGAGTAAGTTTGGTCACAGAAATCGGAAGAACTCAGAGTAGGGAGAAGTCAGTTTTGCAAGTGGTGAGAAGGTAGGCGTGTGTGTGTGTGTGTGTGTGAGAGAGAGAGAGAGAGAGAGAGAGAGAAATTAGGAATGGTGGAGGTAATGATTTTAAAAACCAGTAGCAGGATGAGCACAGATACACAGGCCAGAAAATCATCTTACACATTTTGGGTATCACAAGTAGTAGTTTGGTTCAAAGTTCACTCATTCATATATACAGTAATTATTAAATGAATGCTTTCAGTTGAAATTGTGAATGGCAAGAAATAACTTGTGCTTCAAAATAAGATGATCAAGAGCGTCTGGTCTACGCAGTGAACACAAAACATGGCCTTCCTAACATCCATTCCCCATTCTTCTTTCTAACAGAACCTCAGTTTTGTTAGTATACACCTTTCTCCCCCAACATGCATGCCTCCAAAGAAGCTCACCCACTCTTAGTCCCAGGTAGCCTAGTATTATCCATATTTAATAAGTGGGGTAAACCTAGTCTCTTTCCACTGGCTGACTCTGGAATAGCACATGAGCAATTATAACCAAGGGGGACACCAAGAGAGGTTTGCTAGAGGCTTCTGGGAAAATAACTCTGTGAGTTACCGAAAGCCTGTCCCTTCCTTTCACTGGGCATGAATCAAGAAACACATAGCCCGAAACACTTATGGCAACCGTATTATAACTAGGAAGGAAAGCAGCTTTAGGATGGAGCTGACTTCATGAAAGGCAGGAGAGAGAAAGAAACCTGGGTTCTCAAATAATATCATTGAACCAATTAACCCTAAAGTTCACCTTGTCATCGATAGTCTTTTACATGATCTAGTTCACTCCCTTATTTTCTTAAAAGCTAGATTGAGTTGGTTTTTCTGTTATTTGTGACCAAAGCACCCCAATTAGATTTGATTATTAGGCAATGGGGAGTCACTGAAGAAGTTTAAGCAAAAGACTGAAATAATCGGTTTGCATTTTTGAAACATTTATTTATTTTTGAGAGAGAGAGAGAGAGAGAGAGAGAGAGAGAGAGAGAGAGCAGGTGAGGCAGTAAAAGCAGGGGACAGAGGATCTGAAGCAGGCTCCGTGCCAAGAGTAGAGAGCCTGATGCGGATTCAGACTTATGAACTGTGAAATCGTGACCTGAGCTGAAGTAACACTGTGAATGACACTTAACCCACTGATCCACCCAGGCACCCTTGGTTTGCATTTTATGAGGATGACAGTGGCAGAAATGTTGAGGATAGATGGGTGGGATGGGAGAATGGCTAACATCTACTGAGGGCACACCATGTGCTTATATTAGTCTGAACACTTTATATATATTAATTCATTTAACCTTCCAAAACTCTATGAGGCATGCAGTATTATCCATATTTGATAAGAACAATCTGAAATTCAGAGACATTAAGTTGTCTACGATCACATAGCTAGTAAGTGGCGGAGCCAAGATTTGAACCCCAATTTTATTATCGATATTTCTTCACCTCCCCTGGTCCCAGCCATATATATCAGGAAAAGCTCATCTTACTCTCAGCCTCAAATTTGCCTCATTGATGTAAGAGTATACCCAATAACTGGGTTTCCGGTGACTGACTCAGGAATAGGCCAGTCACCCAATTCTGGTCTGGCTTCTAACCACCAATTTATGCTGTTTATTTCATTGGGCTATTGTGAGAACTAAAATGGGTTATTGCTTATGATACTTAACATATGGTAGGCCCATAATAAATGCTAGCTACTGCTGTGATGATTTTAGTCTACTATGTCAAGAAAAACTGAGGAGGGGCGCCTGGGTGGCTCAGTCGGTTAAGTGTCCGACTTCTGCTCAGGTCATGATCTCACGGTCCGTGAGTTTGAGCCCCGCGTCGGGCTCTGTGGTGACAGCTCAGAGCCTGGAGCCTGCTTCAGATTCTGTGTCTCCCTCTCTCTCTGACCCTCCCCTGCTCATTCTCTGTCTCTCTCTGTCTCAAAAATAAAATAAAAACATTAAAAAAGAATTAAAAAGAAAAAAGAAAAACTGAGGAGTGTTCAGAGGAGGAGGGCATAGGTTTGGTAGGACAGAAGCCAAGGGAAGGAGTTTCGGAAGGGCATAACAGGATCAAATGCCATGGGAAAATAAAGTGATGTGAGAGTTCAAGAGACTAATGGGACTAGCCTTTGGGACATACAAGTGACTTTTGCCGGAGAGGTGACCGTGGAAGGGTTGAGGTGGAAGCCAACTGATTGGCTAACAAGAGACTTGCACCTGAGTGCAGACTGTGGCTACCTACTACAGATTAGCAGTTTCACTGTGATGGAAAGCAGAGAGAGAAAGGATGGTAGGAGGAGTCTCCAGATGGGGTGCATTTATAAGCTTTGAGGCAACAGCCAGCAAACGTACCACTGAAAATTCAGGAGAGAGAACGATGATGGGACAGGTCCCAAAGGAGACTTGAAAGAAACTGTAAACAGTGTATCGTTCTACTTTTTACCCTAAAACTGCTCTAAAAAATAAAGTTTTTTATATATATATATAATATATACACATTTTGTATATATAATATATATTATATATAACAATATATAATATATAATAATAATATATAATTATTATATATAAAATATGTTTAAAATATATAAAATATTATATATTATATATATTATATTATATATTATTATATATTATATATAATATAATAATATATAATATAATATAATTAATATATAATATAATATAATATAATATTATATATAATATATAATAATATATTATATATAATATAATTAATATAATTAATATAATGATATATAATTATTATATTATATATCATTATATTATATATATTATATTATAATAATAATATAATATATATATTTTATATATATAATATATTATATATTTTATATATATATAAAATAAAGTTATATATATATATATAACTTTTAAAAAAAAAGGAGACTAGAGAGAGGTATTAGTCTTGAAGAATTGGGTCATCTTCTACCCTCTAAAACTGAGGGGGAAGGATATAAGGATAAGTGCAGATATAGATGCATTTATTGACACGGGGGGGGGGGTGAGAGTGGCGCAAGTGCGTCTCTGGCAGAGTTCCTTTTTCCTAGCGACGTGGAGGCAGGGGCATCTGCTGAGAAGGAGAGTGTGAAACAAGTAGTGGTCAAAGACGAAGCTAGCCTTGAAAACTGGTAAAAACAACTCTAGAGTACCGACAGCTGAGAGCATAGCTAAATTGGAGACCAAATATTTTCAATGGCTTTAATATATAGGAATATATGATTCTGCCCAGCACCTCTCACTTACCCAGGTGGAGATAGGAGAATCAGCCTGTCCCTGCCCTTGGCACGTTATGAAAGTACGAGGTTGAAAGTAACAGAAATAGTGACCATTTGCCCATAGTCCTCTCCCGTTCCTCATACTCCCCTGAGGCCTCAGTTATACAAACGAAATCTGTGCCTACAATTGGGACTGCCAAACACTGCTCTCAAAGGGACACAGCATTAAAAGAACAGAACGTCACTTCCTCAAATTCAAAGGGAAAAATCAAGTTGTTAATTAAAGCACTTTACCTGGGAATCTCGTAGTGTTCCAGGATTGCAGGTGGTAAAACAGCATCCTTATATTCATCCTTTGATTAAATTCTATAGACCTCAAATTCGATGTATCCCCTTTCTTTCATCTAGGATAAAACAAAGAACACTCATATTCAAGGCTTTATGTATAATAGATAGGATTAGTAGGATTAAGAGCCACATGGCACATAAAACTATACAAATATTTAAATTATTCAGTATATGCGCCTATGGCACATAACATGACATCCTGCTGAGTCAAGATAACTTAAAACATCTCTCTGTTATTAACATCTTCATTCCCCGTTACCTTTATGAAAACTGGCCAATAAGAGAAAAATGTCTAGTTGTTAGAATTAGGAAGGAACTTTTCTCCTTTCAAGCTAACTTAAGGAAGCTGCTTGAGGATATTGTTTCAAAATTGATGTTGGTTATTTTAGTTGATTTAATGAGGAGTTTTTTCTTCTAAAAAAAAAAAAAACTTAAGGTGTGTCCTTTCATTATTCAAAAGAGAACAAAGACAATAGTAACTAAGTGACTATTGTATCATAAGATATTGCCAAGCAATGAAAATACTAATTATCCAGATAAAAGACTGTCCCTTGTTACACTTCCCTGCTCCAAGACCATTTCTTCCTCCTTCCCATGAAGTCATTGCTCACGGAGATAGTTGCCTTTTCAATGCCTCAAAATAGGCAAACATGCCCAAAGCGCTGAAGTGAATTAATCCTATTTCTATACCTAAAATAATGCTATCACCATATCAGCATATTACTCACAAACATGAGTTTGAAAATGCTTTACAAATATAAGGACAGATTTCTTAGGGAAGTCTTCTGATGTCGATGGATCATCATTGGGATCTTAATACTGGGATGTAAAACAAGTCACTGGAGCTTAGATGTCAGAGATCCTATTAGCTTATTCACTAGGAAGGAGGCCAGAATTTACTTTGTAATTGTAAACATCCTGCACTGCTGAGAGAATAGCATAATGTAGTTAAAAGAAAAAAAAAAGAAAAGAAAACCCAATAGGTCCCCTTTTATATATTAAATATGTGAACACTAAGTGAAGAAGACTCAGTCACTGACCTCAAGTAGGTCTTTATAATTCTCATCTCTCTGAAAATAACTGTGGGACAACATTAAGTGAGCCCCTGGGTGTGGGAAAGCTCAGTGCCACATGACAATATGGAAAGAACAGTAAGACTTGGTGCCGCTCATTCATTACAGTGGAGTCGTATCTTTCTTAGGACAGGGTTATTCCACAGATACGGAGAAGCATTTTGCTAGGTAAAAATTAAACATGTCTTGGGGAATTGTGTGGAGACACTTTGGCCATTTTTTCCCCTGCACTACTTGAACAGATCATTGTTTCTTTGGCTGGCCCCCCAGGTTAAACTTAGAAACTATGTCATTTGAAAAATATGTATTGTTAAACAATGCATGTACATTTGAAAATATGGTTTTATTTTGTACTTTTTAAAAACCATCAATGGGATCCATTGTACTTATTAGTTTCTTTTACCTCCTTAGGGTGTTTAGAAGGTCTTAAGCACTTAAGACAATGTGTATTTTCTAAAAATGGCCACAGCAGTATTTCTGGTCCCACATGTTCTCTACAAACTTTGCTTCTCCCTATCCAGAAGTAGAATCTATCTCCCCTGCCTCTGAACCTGGATGAGGCTTTATAAGGGCCTGGGTAAAGAGAACGCAGCAGAATTGACACTGCATGACTTCTAAGGCAGATAAACCATAATATGCTTCCACCTGGCTCTCGCTCTCTTAGGATACTCACCCTTAGAACCTAACCCTCATGCTGTGAGGAGCCCAACCAAGTCCACATTAAGAGACCACCTGCAGAGGTCTACAGGGAGTTGAGCTGAGGTCTCCAGCCTGCAGCCTCCAGCCAGTATCAATCACCAACATGAAAGTGAAAACTTTTCAGAGGATTCCCATCTTCAGCCTTCCAGTTGAGGCCCTATGCATAAGGGAGCAGAAAAAAAGTCATACCTGCTGTGCTATCTCAATTCCTGACGCACAGAATCTGTCAGCATAATAAATGGTTGTTTTTTACCACTACCTTGTGGGCATAATTCGCAATGCAGCCATAGTACCTGGAAGTGTACCAATATATTTTATTATTAATAATTCAATATATTCTATCATATTCAATCTTTCAAACAATAACATAATTAACTATAGTATTTTGGTATCTTAAGCTTAATCATCCTGTATTGATAGACACTTAGGTGGTTTGGACTTATTTTTTCCTATTATAGACAAGGCTGAAATAAACATTTACACTCTTTGTACACAGACGCCAGTATTTCTACAAAAACCTTTAAATCAGTTTTTGTAAAAACCTATAAATGAGTTAATAAATACATGCAAGATACTTACAGCAGTGCTAGCACAGAGTAACACATTATGTTTATCACTACAGATTGAACTTCTAGATGGAACGTGATAGCTTTTCCTTGCTGTCTTTAGTGACAAGGATCCTAACAATTGCACCTAACTGCTATGCTACAGTAGAGGCCACTTTCTAGAGTTTAGATCAAGGCGGAAAAGTTGTAAACATAATCAGTCACAGATTATGTCTCTGAAAACATCCATCTGCTGCTGACATGACTAGCTCTACAAATCAGTTTTCAAAAAACTTGAGTTTGCTCCGTGGGCTGGTGAGTTACAAGAACAGAACTGCTGGAAATCACCGGTTGCGGACTACAGGGGAAAGAGCGCAGCCACATGCTCAAGTGCGTGCGGCTGTTCTATCTGCATCCGCCTGGGCAGACCACTTGGTGGAGTGACTGGGGAGAAGGTTCAGGACGTGTCTTTCCCGGTGACAATTTGTGTCACAAGTTTAGGAGTGTGCTTTACCAGACGTTGTCACTTTCTTCCACCATCTCTAACTCTTCCCCAGGCGTGCTTGCATCTGTCTAGCACTTTAAATCACATTTACCTCTAAATTCCTGGGCGGAGTGAAGGGGACAAGGAGAGAGGAAGAGGACTATCTGTCCACCGTCTCTGGTCTCAAAGGGGCAGAATAGTTAAACTTAATTCACACTGCAAACAAACCAGTTTTCAACAGCTTTTAACTTCCTGTCTCTTTCGATTTTCTCCCGTTTTGCTCCATTTTTAAGGGACTCGGGTAACCACCCTCCTTTCTCCGCCTTCCTCCCCCGCCGCTCCTCGGGTCAGGGCAAAGGTAGCACAGCTGAGGAAGAGCATTTTTAGGAGAGTGGCGTGGTCAACAAGCCACAAGCGGGCGGGCTTCGCGACAGCTCCGTGGGGGCGACGGGGTTGGGAGAGGGAGCGCCCGTCCCGCCTATCTCTCCCCGGTCCTGCGTCGCAAGCTCCGCGGGCTGAGGAGTCCCAACGCCGAGGACAGTGGACTAGGCGCCGGAGACTCCAAAGCCCTCAGCGACTTCCCCGCCCCACAGCCCCACCCATTAGCACGCAGCCTCCCCCAGAGCCCACAGGAGACACCTTCGTCCCCGCCCCTCCACAGGTCACCTCCCTCCACGCCCCTTTCCCTTGGCCCCGGCAGCCGGCAGGCAGGGAAGTGTCGTAAAGCCAGGCCTAGGAAACTTTACCCGGGGTAACAGCCGAGGCGCTTTACGGCGACGGCGGCTGAGTGTGAACCTTGGCGGCGGTGGAGGCGGCCGCGGCGGCGGAGGCGGCGGCGGCGGCGGCTGAGGAGGAAGAGGAGTGGCGGCAGTGGCGGCGGGGACCTGTGCGGGGTGAGCCTCGCGGAGGGGACAGGGAGGGGCCGGGGGTGACAGGGCCAGCGGATGGGTGCGGGCGGACGGGGACGGTGGCCGGCTGAACAGCTGGGCGGCGCTGAAGAGCGGGGGGGGGGGCGCGGAATTGGGGGGGGCTGCTCCGTGAGGGACGGTTTCTGCCTTTGTTCCCCCCCCTCCACCTTCGCCGCCCCCCCCTCCTCCCCCCGCCCGACGCCCTCTCTGCTCCGCGCTCGTCCGCGGGGTCTCATGGCCTCCCCTCTCGGTCTGTGTCGCCTCTAGGATGGCGGAGGTACCGCCTGGGCCTAGCAGCCTCCTCCCACCACCAGCACCTCCGGCCTCGGCGGCGGCCGAGCCCCGCTGTCCCTTCCCGGCGGGGGCCGCCCTCGCCTGCTGCAGCGAGGACGAGGAGGACGACGAGGAGCACGAAGGCGGCGGCGGCAGGAGCCCGGCGGGCGGCGAGGCGACGGTGGCGGCCAAGGGGCATCCGTGCCTCCGCTGCCCTCAGCCGCCGCAGGAGCAGCAGCAGCTCAACGGATTGATCAGCCCCGAACTGCGGCACCTCCGGGCGGCCGCCTCTCTCAAGAGCAAGGTTTTGAGCGCGGCCGAGGCGGCCACGACCACGGCCACCCCCGACGGGGGGCCTAGAGCGACTGCAACAAAAGGAGCTGGGGTACACTCGGGCGAGAGCCCCCCTCACTGCCTCCCCAATAATGGAAGAACTGCGCTCCCCAGCCCGGCGGAGGCAGTGGCGGCGAGCGATCCTGCGGCGGCCCGCAATGGACTGGCGGAGGGCACGGAGCAGGAGGAGGAGGAGGAAGATGAGCAGGTGCGGCTGCTGTCTTCATCCCTGACCGCCGGCTGCAGTTTAAGAAGCCCCTCAGGCCGGGAGGTTGAGCCTGGGGAGGATCGGACGATACGTTATGTCCGATATGAATCCGAGCTACAAATGCCCGATATCATGAGACTGATCACCAAAGATCTGTCTGAACCCTACTCCATTTATACCTATAGATATTTTATCCACAACTGGCCACAGCTGTGCTTCTTGGTAAGTGGATGGAATGCAAAGAGGGTGAACGCAGCAGAGAGATCCAGGCCGTGCAGGGCAGGGAGTGTGAGGGCTGAGAGTGGCAGTGGATGTATACTTCTGCGTTTCATAGTACGTTACATGATGTAAAGTGCGTGTCCACACTCCTAGTTTTTTAATGAAACTGTTTTGAAGGTAAGACTTCTTGATCTGGCTTAACTTGGTACTTATGTAAATGCAACAAGCCTGTATCGTGCATGTTGGGGGTCTTCGATTCTGTTTATATTAGCTTATAATCATGTTTAACCGTCTTTAATTACGCTCCCTCATCCTCAAAGCACTCTGCAATCATTTAATTTGAACATGGTTCTGTTCGGATACAGGCTTTATTAATCTCTCAATTACAGCCGTAATCAGGGAAGAGTGTATGCATAAACATGTTTTGGTGAACATGATTGTCAGTAAACTTGCTGTGGCCACATTGGGGAATTAAATCTTACAAGCGTTTTCCGTAATTATGGAGATTGTTTCCTTTTACTTCGACAGGACAATTCAGGACAATTAGCAGTTGTAGCCAGCCTGCTTTCTGGTGCTAGATTGTAGAAGGCACTACTAACACTTCTGGTGGCTGAAAGACCCTGAAGCTCGAACAAAATACCGTTTTGTGGAATGTAGGAAACTTAAGTGTGAAACTGTTACTAATCTCATTTTTTCCTTTAAGAAACTGATCATCCATATACGTACATATTAATAGTGACACAGGCTGTGTAAAGCACAGTTGACGGAATTTTTTGATTTCCATGTAAGTGAAAAAGATTTGGCTATGAAACAAGCTAAATAGTTTTCTTGGTTTTTTTTTTTTAATTTATGTAGTACTGGCAGTACCAATAGTTTCTTCCCCAAAATATTGACCAATTTTATTCTGAAACCTTTCACTTAAATATTAACTGGAGGTATGTTTTGTATCGTGTCCTCACAAGCATTTTATTTCTTGAATTTCACCAAAGAAAGGCAACATGCTTTTAAGAAATATTTTTTGCTATGTAAAGGGAGAAGCTACTACTATTTATGTTTTAGCATTGACGTAATTGCACTTAGCACTTCGTTGCACATCCCCCCAAGATGTTTTGACAGTTCTTTAGAAATCCATCTTTCTGATTCTGATTCTGTATGTTGGTGGTAATCTAAAAATATAACCTCAGAATTGTAGATAATGGTAGTTCGGCTGTTTTCTATGTTCACTTTGCTAAACTTCAATTTAGTATATTTGTTTAAACTGTAGGAACTATCTTATATTCTACAAAACTGCTCTTACAGGATTCTAACCATTGTATCAACATAGAAGTTCTAAGACATGCCTATGTCAGTGCATATGGGGATGATTTTATAGCACTATATATGTGTCATTAAATGCCCCTGTAATTGCTAAAAATTGTAGATTGATTTAATTGTAAATTTACCCACAAAAGTATATGACTGAGTCAAACCTTAAATTGAAATATGTATTTCTATTAATTACAGAAAATAGTTGTATATATAATATTTAGTCAGCTTTGGGTTCTGATATTACCTGGACCTCTCTCAACTTGTCTTCCATTTTCGACTCTGATAAACCTAATATTAAACTTTAGTTTTGATTTTACGTAGACTCCTTCCAGTTCGCCAGCTAATTTGTACTTTAGTTCTTAATAGTTTGTTTAATATTAAATTCTGAATATCTGGAAATTGAGATATGTACAAGTGGTTGACATCTAAGATTTATTAGTGCAAGTATGTATCTGGAGATATGGAACAGAAAACAATAGTTAATCAGAGGCCACTTAGAATTGGGGCCTTTATGTTGGCATTTAAAAAATTTGAATTTCCTCTAAGAACAATTTAAAATAAATATAAGTGTGTATGTTTATTTTAAATCATATCATTTTAGAACTCTTAACGGGTCTTTAATCTAGCTCAACTTCATTTTTTTTTTTTAATGAAAAAAAGTTAAGGACCCGAGTGACTTAAAAATGTTTAAATCTTCAGATATTTAGGGGTGCCTGGCTGGCTCAGTCCATGGAGCATCCGACTCTTTTTTTGTTTTTTAATGTTAATTTTTGAGGGAGAGAGCGAGAGTGCGAGCGAGCCAGCAGGGAGGGGCAGAGAGAAGGAGACAGAGAATCCCAAGCAGGCTCCATGCTGTCAACACAGAGCCTGATATGGGGCTCTAATTTACAATCCATTGGATCAAGACCTGAGCTGAAATCAAGAGTCGAATGCTTAACCAACTAAGCCACCCAGGTGCCCCATAGCATGCTGCTGTTGACCTCAGGGTAGTGAGTTTGAGCCTCAAGTTGGATATAGGGATTACTTAAAAATAAAATCTTAAAAAAAAAAAAAGCTTCAGATATTTAGTGGCAGAGAGGTAAAGTTAGAACTTTACCTGACCTCTCATTATGGAAATAAGTAAGAATCTGAAAAATGACATACCCTTGATCTTCAGGGAAGATCATTGTGTCCCCAAGTTATATTGTCCTGGCAAACATCAATAATCTCAAGAGATTAAAAACCTCCAAAATGTTTTTGGTTTCTATATATAACCTGTAATGGATCAAATGGAATGTATGAGGTTGAACTTTCCGTAGAAAATTGCCAGCACTTGACCAAACCTGACTAACAAAAATGACAGTTTCTTATGGCTCTTCTAATAATTGTAACAGATGTGATAGTAGAGTACTATACAAATGGGAGACCCTGTCAATTTTTCTGTTCTTAACTAATTTATCTTTGCCATTTTTGAGTTCATGGTATTTTGATCTTTTAGTGCCTTTTTGAACTTCTTAAACTTATTACCAGTGATGTACTATAGTATTTCTGTTTATTCTAAATTTAACTTTCTGGCTTCCTCTGTTTTCCTATGTATAGCATTCTGGAATTTGGGAATTTCTATTTCATACAACTTGTAGTTTTCAAGTTTTGTAGATTGACAAGCGATTGGCCTTGTAGAGTTAAGTCTTAATCTTGCCAAGATTTTTTCAGTTCCCATCCTTGAAAAAGGAACACATTTAATAGTATGACTTCCAAATATATGTGGAGAAGCTTTTATTTGGAAAAATTGATAAGCAGTTTAGTAATTCTTACATATTCATCAGCAATTTCTCAGGAAAAAATAGCAGGGTAGGCCTTCCTCTCTACGAATATCTTATTAGAGTACATTATATATTGGGCTTTTATTTTTTTTGTAATTTTTAAAAAAATTTTTTTAACATTTTTTACTTGTTTTTGAGAGACAGAGCATGAATGGGGGAAGGGCAGAGAGAGAGGAAGACAGAGAATCTGAAGCATGCTCCAGACTCTGAGCTGTCAGCACAGAGCCTGACATGCGGCCCGAACCCACGAGCCATGAGATCATGACCTGAGTGGAAGTTGGACGCTTAACTGACTGAGCCACCCAGGTGCCACATTGGGCTTTTATTTTTTAACGATGAGTACCACTTGATTTTTGCTCCTACATATTCTTAATTAGGAAGAGTCAATCTAGTCCAAGCATGAACTGATAAAATACTTTGTTCGCCCTTTACTACCTTGGTCAAAAGAAGATTTGCTTGAAATTCCTATCCAATTTGGAAGTATTGTCCAAATGTATTGTGTCTAGTGGTTTTGATTCTGTCTTCTTTGGGATGGTTTATTAATTGTGAAATGTAGCTGTCCTACAGTTTTATATCATAGATTTATATAGATTTCCGTTTTCCCTAATTTACAACCTTAGGTCACAAAGTTTTTTAATGTGGGGTGCCTGGGTATGGCTCTGTCATTTAAATGTCCTACTCTTGATCTCAGGGTCGTGAGTTCGGGCCCCACGTTGGGCTCCATGCTGTGCGTGAAGCCTACTTAAAAAAGTTTTTAAATGTACTTTTGGGCCTAACATGTATGTACATACATATATACACAACCACATATATTTGAGATGAGTTATTTTAAAATCAGAAAATGCTGTCAGAGTTGTTCAACCAGGCCACTTTTGTGTGTATTTCAGCTATTATTTCATAAAGAAATTTTAAGTTTTTTTTTTAATTTATTTATTTTGAGAGAGAGTAGAGTGTGAGTGAGAGCTGGGTAGGGCCAGAGAGAGAGAGAGAGAGAGAGAGAGAGAGAGAGAATCCCAAGCAGGCTCTGCACTCTCAGTGCAGAGCCCGACGCTGGGCTCAAACTCACAAACTGCGAGAACATGACGTGAGCCAAAATCAAGAGTCAGATGCTTTACTGACTAAGCCACCGAGGTGCCCCAGAAATTTTAGTTTTGAAAACAGCTTTTACAGAACCAGATTGATTTATTGTGAATGAAAATGGAAATAACAGTTTTAGAGGTTTATTGTCCAAGATAGTTTTGGATTGTGTGATAAAACAGAAATGAATTAAGTGGATTATTCAATTTAATATCCCTTCAAAAGGATTTTTCTGACCTAGTTCAGGTTTGTGTGAAATGGATTGGAATTATCTAAAACATTTTTCTCACAGTTTAAAAAAGTCTTTTTAATCATTTTACAGAATGATGAATTAAATGTCACATCAAAATTAAGTTAAAATTAAGTGTAAACTGGGCTTTTTAATTTTTTAAACCAATTCCTGGTTTTTGCTGTTGAAATAGTTTCTTCTGGAAATTTTATTTTATTAAGAGATAATTTGAAGTTTTCATATTTTTTAAATGAGTGCTCTTTAGAACAAACAAATATTTCTAACTAGCTGACACATTATTAAACAATTAAAGCTATTGCCCTATTGATATTTACCAGAATACAGTATTACTAGAACTTTTCATCAGTGACAGAACTTTTGAAAAACTTATTTTCAGTGGTAACACTGGAAATCTTAATAAAAATGGGGGATTATTAGCATTTATTCAGCATTTAACCTTTAGTACTCTGGAAAGACATAAATTTTTATTAAAGTAGCTCTGTAAAATTAAAGCTTTCACTTTAATATGAAGCTCTGGTTTTAAGTTCTAGATATTCTTTGAGCTTTGTGATAATGACATTGTCGGGAGTGACTAGACCATTGAATATCTAGTCTTTGTAGTCCTTCACTAACAAAAACCCTTGGGGAGGATCCAAGGAATACCTTAATAACCATCTTTTTTGTGAAAGTCGTTTGCATTTTTTTGTCTTTGTTTTTGTTTTTTTCCTGCTCAAAATCGAACTCTACTGTGAGGTAGTATAAATATTAGGTGTTCTGTCTTTCACTAAAACTTTGTTAGAATTACATTTAAATTTATAGTACTTTGATAAGTTTCACAGTATTTTATACCCTAATGAAGAGACATTTTCTTTCTTTCTTTTGAAGAGACATTTTCTTAAAAAAATTACTTTCACGTATTTCTCCCCAAATCTTAAATATGTAGGTCTTTATTGCAAATAATTATAAGCACCTCTTATAAAGTACTTGAGTATTAACTTTGTGGAAATCTTGCTTTTTCCCCCCAGGCTTTGATAATGAGCATAAGACATTTATGCCCTAAACAGTGTTGAAAGATTTTAAAACTGGAACTTCTGAAGGAGTTCTGGGATTTAGATTTCTGAAACTTCTGTGATTGCTCTGTTACTAGAATTCTTCTCTCTTCTTTCCTCAAAAATGCTGACCAGTGGTTGGTTGCTGTTTCCCTGGGTAATTGTGCGGTACCTGACGGCAATGTATTCTTCATAACTGTTTGTTTATTTTTAAGGCCATGGTAGGGGAGGAGTGTGTAGGTGCCATCGTTTGCAAGTTGGATATGCACAAAAAGATGTTCCGCAGAGGTTATATAGCCATGTTAGCCGTGGATTCCAAGTACAGGAGAAATGGCATTGGTAAGGAAAATATTATGTCACTAAAAGAATGCATAAGTTATTTTCATATTTGTTTTTTGAAGCAAAAGACTTAAATGTAAATGTATAGAAATGAGAAAGAAGCTAAGGGGAGAAAACTAAGGTTATTTTTATTTCAAAATATTTTCAAAATGTTCCTAAAATGAATTGTTTTCTTTATTAGTGTTTTGTTTGAGAAATTATCTTTCTAATAAGTAACAAGTGAATCAGTTTTTACTTCCAAACATTTTTTTGATCACATTCAAAATGCTTTGCATTGTACTATGTACTGCAGCTCTTAATAGCATTTTGGGGCACTTGATCACAGCCCTCTAGGAGCTGTCTATACTTGGGTTAAGTGGAGCTCAAGGCAAAATTAAGGAGAAATTGTTACCATTATTTAGTTCTAGTCCTCAAACATTATATTAGCAATTCAGGGAGGACCAGGAGAATTGTTTCTTACTATTCCCAAATTCATCTCTTTCTTGGGTCTACTTTTCCTGGCATTTTCAGTCAATCTTATACTTATGATTTATAACGGTCATTAGAATCATGTGGGTGGTTTAAAAACAAATGTTTCGGTCTCTCTTCCTGAGAATGTTGTGTGTCCTGTTAGAAGTAGGACTGAAGTGTCCCCAGCTGACTGTGATATAAGCCTGGTTAAGAACTACTGTCCTAGTGTCTAGGACCTACTGGCTCTTTGTTCAGGATGGGGGATTGAGCACTTGTCAGAGCATGTCAAATCCTGGGATCTAGTGAAGCTAAGTAAGTATTTGTGAAAGAAGAATTGATGCCTATTCTGGTATTTAATTACTAGCAGTTTGTCACTTGTAGTTTGTTGTTGTTGTTGTTGTTTCAAATACGAGTGTTATTGTCCAATTTAAGAGTTTCATACAGTCTGAGAGGTCATGAGAAATCATTGTGAGTATGCTGACTTACTACATTAGTGTTAACCAACTTATTTTTTACAGTGTTAGAGTTTACTGCTAGGGTTTTTAATGAATTGGACCTGTTATATTGATGCATTGAAAAGAGCTGATAAGAGCTCATGGCAAATGATAGGCAATTATCTGTCTAGTTCAGAGGGCAGAAACTGGTGGCTTGAGGATTGCATCCTGACCTTCAGACATTTTGTTTGGCCCATGTAATGTGTTCTTGTTCATGTACATGGTTTGAAAATGAAGAGATTTCCTAGCAATTTGGTTTTCTTAGAATCAGATTTGTCAGTTTTTTCCCTTTAATGTACCACGTGTATCTGACCCTAAACCAGGATACATTTAGCTAGACATTTACAGAGACACCACTGGCATCATTTGGGAATGCCCGGACTCACTGGAAGGTTTGTAGGAACCAACCCAGTGTCTTGGGTCCACTCTGGGCCACAGCAGTTTCTGGTGTGATCTTTGGCAAGATTGGCCCAAGGGTCTTGTAGCTTCTGGCTAGTTCAAGGATTTCCTGGGCTGTTGTGGCCGTACCATATCTTGCCTTTTTCTTTTTTCCCTTTTCTCTTACTTTCAAACAGAAGAGCACAAACTCCTGCTTGGAGCAAATAATTACACCTGAGAAAAAGAGATGCCTAAGGAGCTATGTCTTTTAAGAGGGAACTTATATTACTATGTGTAGGTTTGTTGGGCTCTCAGTTTAAATCTGAATTTTTTCTCACTTAAGATAGTCTGTTGTCTGCGTTCAAGGTAGAACCCAGCATTTGATATTTCTGTGCTTATAAATACGATAATTTAGGTATCCTTAAGAAACTAAATTTTCCTTCATTAATACTCAGATCTATATTCTAGGTACTAACTTGGTTAAGAAAGCTATATATGCCATGGTTGAAGGAGACTGTGATGAGGTAAGTCTTTCTAAATGTTTAAAACCTTTTTTCCTAGTCTGTATTTTATCAGTTTGGTTTTTAAATAAATATCCCACAATAAATTGTATTGCAAATTTCATTGCAAGCTATTATTATAACATTGTAGCTTGTGGTGAAAAGCACTTGAGTTTTGACCTAGAACAAATTCTAAGATGATAATGGGAGCTAAAATTTGTTCTTTGTCAAAACATAAAGGTGAAATCTTAGACATTTTCAGTAAATAATTGGTATTCAGAGGAATTGGTATTCAGAGGATTTGTTATCAGTTAAGTCATTTAAGGTGGCTCTTATTACATATCTTACTGTAATTTCCTTACATATCGGCCTTAGTTTCTCTCTAAATAACTTTTTTTTTTGTTTAATCTATGGGCCAACTGTCAGTTCATATGAAAGACATTTCATGTTTGAAAAAAAAAAAATCAGCATTAGCTAATGATAAGGCTAAGGAGAAAAAAAGACAACCACTTTTAAAATTAGACCTATGTTTCAACCTAAGAGCATCTTTTCTGTTTAGCTTGTTTGTACAGCCTAACCACAGGTATAAATTTTTTGGTATCCTACAGCACTGTGCCATACACATGGTGAGTGCTCCATAACTAATGGTGATGGTTGGGAATGTTACAATTTACTGTTTCAGGTGGAAGAGAATAAGTATAAACTAGAGAAGTGTAGATGTTTTTGATATAGCAATGGTGACTATGAAGGAACAAAGTTGTATGATGCTAGTAACTTTATGAACGTTACAAGGGACAGTTGTCTTTGTTATTAGAGGGCAAATATGCCTTAGACAGTTCTCAAAATACTTGAAATTAGGTAATTTTTCCTCAAAAGTTTGTAACTTGTTTTGATAATTTTTTAAGGTGGGTTTTTTTCTGTACAAAATTTATACACACTCATTAACCATTATATGTATGTGTATATTTGGGGGTGCAAAGTCCCTTCTTTCACTGTCCTCACACTCTTCAATGCTTTGTTCTTCTTTCCACTTATAGCTACTGTTAATCTTTAAATATGTATCCTCACATTCTAAGCACACATCTTAGCTGTGTAATAGTTTTTCTTTATACAAACTAAACCATAATTATTATTCTGCAGTAATTACTTTTTCATTTAACAGTATCTTGTGAACGTGTTTCCATGTCAGAATACAGAGATTTACCCTAGACTATTCTCATGCTCCTTGTTCACATTAGTTTGTATTCCGATAGGCCACACTAAATAATGGTTGTATGAGTAGGCCTACAGATACATTGGGTAAAACAGAGGAAGCCATCCTGAGATATCAGGGCATTCAGTGTTATTTCAAATAAGATAATTCACATACAGTGGAGGATCTCATATAATTCACAGTTATTAATATCAAGAAGTAAAAGATGCAGTGACCCTGACCATTTTAATGTAACTAAAATTTGCAGAAGAGGATTGGACTGCATATGTTGATCTGTTTGGACCATAGTCACACTGGTGTAGCTCATCAGGAAGAGAAGTCAAGCTTCATAAAAGTTGCTGAAGAATTTGGAAAAATCTTTGGGTTGATAAGACCATGTTTTGATCCTCTACTGCTCCTGAATAGAGTGGTTTCCAGTGAGCAGGGATGTTATGAACAAGGAGTATTATGTTCCTTATAGCTATGCGTTTTGTGAGTTATCCTAGTCACTACCTGCGAGACAGGGTGTGTGCCTTACCTTAACTGAGCAAATGTTTAAATGGTATTGGTTTTTCTTTGAAAGTTCTGGGGAATGATACGGAGATTTGGGTTATATTGTTTTAGTCTCAAAGTTAGGTCCTAAATTAGTGATAACGTTTTATGGTAGAAATACTCTTTTCATTGTGGACCTAAAGATCTTGTTCTGAATTTTCTTTTGAAGCAATGAGTTTTACTTAATATTAATCTGAAACGGAGATAGTTCCATGAACTTACGTTTTTGCAGTATGAATTACTCTGCCTTTGAATTAAAGAACTCTTCCATGTTTTTTGTTTTGTTTTGTTTTTAACTCTTCCATGTTTTAAACAAAATTTAGTGTGCCCCATATTGTTCAGATAAAGGATTTGCTCTATGCAGGGTTAGAATTTTGTTTACTCCTTATAAGGCTTTCACTCTCCCTTTCATTGAGTTTTAAACTATCTAAGCAACAATTCTATCCCCCTCTCTCTTTTAATTCTTGATAATTTGTGTTTGTTGGTTCCACTTCCTTTTATTACCATTTCATCCCCTTTGGTTTGGTTTCTTCCCCCTCCAATCCATTGTAACTACTTTCTCACTGATGTGTTTGCTAGGCCTAGTAGCTTTTTGGCCCTCCTACTTGTTAAACTACTTCTCAGTCTTTAAGACCCAATACAATAACAATTTTTTAAAGTTTTCCTTAATCCTTCTGGACAGAATCAATTGTGTAGTTTCTGTGGTTTTCTTAACATTTCTTTTTGTAAAATTTACTTCACTGAAATTTACTTGTTCAGAGTCTGCCTTAGCCACTGTGGAGAGCAGAGATGCCTTTTCTTGTTTACTGCTGTATTCTTAGTACTTAGTGTGGCATTTGCCATAGAGTATGATGGTTGACCAATTAGTTCTGTGCCACCAGCATCTTATCTGTACCTCTTTTTTTTAATGTACTTGTGAATTTCGACTTGCATAATTGTTAACTTGTCTTTCTCTTTGAGCTTTCTATAAGCTTTCTGGGAAGAGCAGTTATCTTATTTTTGTACATAGTAAAATTTTTTGAAGTATCTACAGGGAGGGGTGCCTGGGTGTCTCAGTCGGTTTGGTGTTTGGCTTCGGCTCAGGTCATGATCTCACAGTTCACGAGTTCAAGCCCCACATTGGGCTCTGTGCTGACAGCTCAGAGGCTCGAGCCTGCTTCGGATTCTGTGTCTCCCTCTTTCTCTGCCCCTTGCCCACTCACACTCTGTCTCTCTCTGTCTCTCAAAAATAAATAAACATTAAAAATTAAAAAAAAAAAGTACCTACAGCATTATTAATCAGTTAAAATACCTTTTGGTAAAAAAAAAATTGCACATAAAAACAGTCATATATAATTCATTGTTCTGAGGAAAACTGAAATTTTAATTCTCTAAGGATGCAGTGACCAATTTTGAAATAACCAACATGTAATTTTACTTTTATTAAGTTAGGCCAACCTTCCTTTCTTTAAAAGTGTTAAGGAGTTTTGACAAATTATCAGAAATACATTTGAAAAGGGATTTAAATTACATTTTCTACTACTTAGGTTGTACTGTTTTTTGTTTGTTTTTTTTTTTTTATTCTTATAAAGATAGAAATGTTTAAATCTATGCCCTGTAAAGAAAGTGACATTTGGAAATCTCTGTGAAGCCTTACCATGCACATCCAGTCAATTTTTACTTTCTCTTCTATTTGTAGAATTTGTGACCTTGAGCTGAGTTTATATTGCTCTTGGTTGCTCTTGTCATTTTTAAAATAATTTCACAGCATATTAAACCAAAATTAGTAATCACAGAGTTGAAATGTAGATCATGTTTTTGTTCAAATAATAATGAAAGACTCTCCTGATCTAATAGATGTTTTCATTTTGCCTTACTATGACTTTCCTAACTTTTTATGTCAGAATTAGACATGTTAAAACAGCATAACTAAAAGATGTTTTTCATTTTCTGTATATTTGGAGCTGTCTAAAAAATTATAGCATTAAAAAAAGAAACAAGGGGATTTGTTGCTTCATGAATGAGAATGCATTACCCATATTACTGATCTGGCTTGAATTTGGTTACACCCACACATGCTCTTGCTGCCATACTGGTGGCTACTAGGACAAGCATCTTGGCTTTGTGTATTACATTAGGGGAAATAGTAAGAAAAATACACACAAATAGCATGAATGAGTTTTCTAGGATGTATTTATTTATTTATTTAGAGAGCACTTGCATGCACGCATGGAGAGGCAGAAGGATAGGGGGAGAGAGAGTCCTAAGCAGGCTCCACATCCAGCATAGACCTCAATGTGGGGTTCCTTCTCACAACTGAGATCGTGGCCTGAGCTGAAATCAGTCAGACAGATGCTTAACCGATTGAGCCGCTCAGGCACCCCTAGAATGTTATTTTTAAAGTAGGATTCGTATATCTAAAATAACCCACACAGTGACTGTTTACTTTTGTGTGCTTTTTTCCTGAAATAAATTAGAATGGGGTGATTGGTCAGCCTGATGAACAGTGCTTTACCTTTAATCTATAGATGTCCTTTTGAAGTCTTCATCTCTGGGAATTTAAATTTCAGAAATTTTTTTTAGATTTAAAGTATGATTGCTGTGATGTCAATACTCAGAATTAACTCCTATATGATGAGAATACACCACATTTCTTAATTGAGTTTAAATGTGCTCTGTGTGCTCTATTTTTAGTTGACCAGCATCTTCCCATTTCCTCTGGGATCCACCATTCTACTTTCTGCTTTTATGAGTTTATTTTCGTTTCTACATATAAGTGATATCATGCAGTATTTGTCTATGTCTGATATGTTTCACTTAGCATTATGTCCTCCAGGTTCATCCATGTTGCCACAATGGTAGGATTTCTTTAAGACTGAAAAATATTCCATTGTTTGTATATGCTCCTTTTCTTTATCCATTCATTTGTTGACAGACATTGGACATATAGGTTATTTCCGTATTTTGGCTGTTGTGATAATGCTGTGATAAACATGGGAGTATCTATTTGATACTAAGTACCTATTTGAGGTCCTGATTTTGATTCCTTTGGATATATAGCCAGAAGTGGGATTGCTGGATCACATAGTAGTTCTAGTTTTAATTTTTTGAGGAACCTCCGTACTGTTCCATGATGGCTGTACCAATTTACATTCCTACCAACAGTGGTCTAATTTAGCATAACCAGTAATAAATCTGTTACATAGTAACAAAATACATATGGTATTTAGTTATGTACAGATACATATCAGGTATTTTTATTATTTTTTGATAATGTACGAAGGTGACTTTTAAGCTTTCTATGTTTAACAATTATATGTTGAACATTTTTAGTTTCGCTGGAAATCTATTTTGGCTATCAAACAGAGGCTGCTAGGTAAAGAACAGAGTAAAACGGAGTTATTTAAACTGTAAGGATTTTTTGATCAAGTAGTCTGTCCTAATTAAAGAACTGGGTATGAGAATCCTGGGTTCTAGATTCATCTTCTGTCACTTAGTAGTTGTGTGATTGTAGGCAAGTCATTTAACTTTTTATAGTCTTTCTCTTTGTGTATGCAATGTGGTAGTAATTCTGATCTTAAAGGAATGTTATGAAGAACAGTAAAGTTTATTCAGCAGTGTCAGTATCAGGTCTACGAAGTGCCAGATGATAAGCTAGTGTTTAGATTCTAACAGTGAACAGCTTGCCCTCCCTCCAGCAGTTCCAGCCTAAAATATTAAAAAAAGGCTTTCTAAACTGTAATAGTTTGGCTTGTCCTGACAGTGGTTTGTTGCTAAGAGAGTCCGTGGAACTTCACTGTAATCTTTTTTTCTGTTAAGTAGAATTCAACTTTGCCAAGTTTCTTTGGGACCAAAATAACCTCATTATCCTTTGGCTTCCTATGTAATACTCCCATGATGTGGACTAAACGAATAGTTTCATACTGAGTTTTCATTGTAAACCCAGATTCTCTTTTAATTTAAGAGAATTTAAGTGATTAAGTATTAAAAAGTTACTTTTTTCTGACATTTCCTATTTTGTCAGAGGATCTCTTTATTGACAGAATGTGAGTGTACCGAGACTATCCTTTGGTTTTAAATAAGGTCAGCCCTTTGTATAATTCCATGTCTGTGTAATTGGGCTGTATTTCACTCATCTGCTAGGATGCCAACAAAGGCGAATTCAACTCTTTACCACACCTCAAGTGTGTATTTATGTAGCCATAATTAGCCTCAGATGTGTCTTAATATTTTCAGTTGCCAAATACTAATGAACATGGACTTAGGTCCCCTTCATTGTGTCATAAGTAGGTTAGATCTCCCATTGCCGCTTTGGTTTACTCTGGGGAAAGAATCAGGGGGAGGCACAGAAGAGTGGATATTATAAGGTCTAGTTCAGATATGGAGTCTGGTCTGTTTTTGCACTACTGGTGGCCTTGAGTTTCATTCATTTGTTAATTGGAGAAAAATCATATCTATTTCATAGGATATTTATGAAAATAACATCACAAATGGATATAAAATGACAATGCATATAAATGCTTTACATAGCATTTAGTAAGCCATCAGTAAATATTAGCTTAAAAAAAAACAAACAAACCTGTCACTCCTTTTTCTGTGAAATCAAGTTCCAAGTTTTGAGTTGTACTTTTATTGCTTCACATATTGTTTTGATGTAACATTTTAGCTGTAATTAGGTGGTGGCCTAAAACAGAGTTCTAGGAGTTACCCAAGAGATTTGTTCAAAATTGAAAACCTGTATTGATCAGACTGGACTGTCCCAGACTGGAAGATGGTATACATTACTAAAAAATAAATTTCCATATTTTTAAGAATAGAGAAAAATTCTTATCTTAAACGAGCTTGTTTGCTGTACAACATTTCTTTAAATGTTCTTCCTAGGGGGTTGCCTAGGTGGCTCAGTCAGCTAAGCGTCTGACTCTTGATTTTGGCTTAGGTCATGATCTCAAAATTTGTGAGATCAACCCTGCATTGGGTTCTGTGCTGACAGTGCACAGAACTGTCTGTCTGTCTGTCTCTCTTTCAGAATAAATTTTAAAAGAAATAAGACAAATGTTCCTTCCTAGGAACATTTTCTCTTTATCCTGAATTATTAATTACCTGTTTTTAGATCTTTTAAAATTTAAGATTTAGCATGTGATTTGTTCAGTTGCTTTAAGATGATGCTTTCTCTTTAAGCCCTTTGGTCATTTAAAAATTTAATAATACTTTTGTTTAATATTTAAGTAATGTGTGTAATATAATGAAAGGTGCTAAGGATGCATATAATTAACATATCTGAGAGCCTTCTATTTGTCAGGCAGTGTTACGTATACAGGAAATGGCTGTGAAGGAGGTATACATGATCCTGCCCTTGTTGGGCTCATCAGCTAGGAGAGATGACATGGTCATCAAATGTTGAATGAAGTCAGCGGGGTAGTATAAAAAGAAAGGGATAATCCATCCAGTCTGGAAGTAACAAGCTAAGGCCAAAAGCAAAGAGGACAGGAAGAGCATCCTTCCAGACAGAAAACAATTTATGTGAAATATCTAAGGTGGGAAAGATCAAGGTGGGTTCCAGAAACTGAAAGTTTAGTGTTGATCATGGAGAACCAGGGGGTAGACCTAAAGCAAAGTTGGTGAGGTAGGTAGAAGCCATAATTTGAGGGCCTTTTAAGTTTGTTTAGATTATCTTTATTTATTTTTTAAACTTTTTTTAAAGTTTATTTATTTTGAAAGAGAGAAAGAGTGTGGGAGGGGCAAAGAGAGAGGGGGAGAGAAAGAATCCCAAGCAGGCTCAGCACAGAGCCTGATGTGGGTTCAGTCTCATGAATTGTGAAATCACAATTTCACATGATCATGACTGTCAATGACTGACATGCCTGATCATGGCTGTCAATGTGGAGCCTGATGCGGGGCTCTGTCTCACAAACCATGAGATAATGACTTCAGCTGAAATCAAGAGTCGGATGCTTAACTGACTGAGCTATCCAGGTGCCCCTAGATTATCTATAATTTGTGAACTTTATCTTGAGGACAAAAGGGAGTCAGTAAGTGGTTCTAAACAGAGGTTAACAAGAACATCATTCTACTTAAAGAAAATGGGAGACTTTTTGAGTTAGGAGTATCTTGTAATTACAGTGAAAGCTGATGCCAGCTTGGACTACAGTGGTATGAGTAGGGATAGAAGGAAAAGAGGTTATTTGAGAGATTTAAGAGAGAAGAGAAATAGTGGTTGGATGTATATGGGGGGGGTGGGTGGGTAGAGAGGAAAGAAGCTCAATAGTGACTCCTAGGTTTTCAGGTTTGAGGCATTGTTACTGACATGTGGAATTGAGGAGGAGTTGAGTTCAGTTTTGGATATGATGAAGTACATTTTCTTCTCTATTATTTACATCTACTTGAATATTTGTCAAATGTTTTGGTAGCTTGAGATAGAAAGTGACTCATAGGCTTCACTGGGACCCTTGTTTAATTATACTTTGCCCTTTTGTCTCATTTCAAACACCTGAGGGTTATGACATCCCAACAGTAACTGTGGCTCACTTTGTTGACAATTCTCAATGAGGTAGGTTGAGAATCAATAGAAAGGCAAATAGAGCTGTGTATATAAAAGGTAGGAGGATGGGATAGAGGATGTTTGGGTAGAGGAAGGTAGAAATAATAATAATAATAATAAAAGAAAATCACACAATGTTCAAAAAGTGTCAGTTCTTCATTGTCAGGGCCATTGTTCAGTAATACTAAAAACAACTCAGAAGTTAATATTTTATGTGTTCTTCTGTTCAGTGTTGATGTCCATAATGTATAGTCCATGGTTTCAGACTGTTGTTTTCCAACTAGCATCATCAGCATCAATTGGCAATTTTTTTTCAATATAAATTCTTGGGCCCCACCCCAAATCTACTCAGAAACTCCAGAGGAGGGTGTCTGCAATCCAGTTAACTAATGTTTGGGTATCTTTGGTCTAGGATTGACAAACTTTCTCTGCAAAGAGCCTAATGGGTAAATATTTTAGACTTTGCAGACTATAGATCTCTGTTGCAACTGTTCAACTCTGCTTGTATTGAAAAAGGAGTCATGCACATCATGGAAACAAATGGCCATGGTTGTGTTCCAATAAAGCTTTATTGACAGAAACAAACAATAGACACATTTGGCTCCAGGGCCATAATTTGCAGATTCTGGTCTAGATTCTAGACAAATAGGGTAGTTGTTGCCAGGATGAATGACGACAAATTAATGAAAATATAGGAGTTAGGAGTTGGAGGGCAAATTGTATTTTCTTAAAGTTTGTATTGTTGATTTTTTTTCTTTTCTTCATCTTTTTGTCACACTACTTTTCTCCACGGGGAAATAATTCATCTTTGTTTTAGTATAAAATGTATATTCTCATTGCTAAAAATTCCAAACATCACAAAAATCAATAGAACAGAAAATGTCCGCATTCCTACCTCCTCTTGCCCCAAGAGAAAATTACTATTACGATGACCATTTTCTGGGTTCTTTCTTTACATCATTAACATTTATTGTTTTCACCATCAATCTTAAAACCGATATGGAATGTTTTTCTTAAGTATTTGATGTTTACTTTGTGATTTGTCAACTTAAGAAATTATAAGCTAATTTCAAATATATAAAATTATAACTTAGTTTTCTCATATTTTTTTTGAAGGTTGTTTTGGAAACAGAAATAACGAATAAGTCTGCTTTGAAACTTTATGAAAATCTTGGTTTTGTTCGAGATAAGAGGCTGTTCAGATACTATTTAAATGGAGTTGATGCACTGCGACTTAAATTGTGGCTGCGTTGAGAAACTGATACCAAGGAACAACTTTCCAACCACACAGAATCGACCTTTGCATGCAATGCAATTTGTACAGAATTGCTTTGCAGGTGGATTTAGTAATTTCCATGCAGCTCTTACCTGTCAGTGTCTCATTGAGTGTCGCACAATATTTGTTGCACTTTGGCATGGCGCATTTGTTCTGAATTAAAAGAGATTGTTTTAAACTTAAAGAGTTCTTTTGGTACCAGCCAGATGTGCCAGTTGATAGCCAAGATTTGTTTGTTCATTTGCAAAGTCTGCTGACAATGTTATTTACACAGTGATCATTTTGTCACAGAACCAGTAAGTGGAACATGATTTTTGTTCCTAAAAAAGCCAATGTAGATTGTAAAAATCTCTAAGTATACTAACATTTCACATGAAACCTGCCATAGTTTTCTGAAGGGGGTGGGGGAAAAGCTTCAATTTTAGGTTTTATTTTTTCAATATTAAATTTTCCATTCTTGGATATTGGTACCTCAGTGATTAGTGAATGAAAAACAATGTTATGTAGGGTTGGGTGTGTCTTACAATGAGTAAAGATAACAATTAAATTGCGTCTGCCAGTGCCTGTGTAGATAAGTATATTTGTCTTCATCTCTAGTTTTTGAATGCATGCTCTCTTTTCCTTTTCTTTCAGGCCTTTGCAAGCAAACTTTTGTTTTTATTTAAATTCTAAATTTGATAATAAATTATTTCAGATTTTTATAATTTGGATACTTTTTTCCAGGTGAGTGACAGAGTGGTTTACTGTAAAGTCCCTTCTTTCCTTACAGTAAGAAGTTGAATCTACTTGGAAAATCTTTGAGAAATGACTCAAAAGGGATGAGAAAAGTTGATGGAGCCGGGAATTGCTGGGTTTTGGATGCACTTTTTTTTTTTTTTTTTTGAGAGTGAGGGAATTTTTGGAAAAGAATAGAAAATTAATGTAAATCGGTATGATTTTATTTAATCAAAATTATTGCTAAGCTGTGAAGAACAGCTTTTACAAAGTAGCTGGAACTTTTTTCCCACTTGATTTGGATTCACATTGCTTCCATTTCTTAAATTGTTTCACTTTTGGTTCTTGGTCTTGGAAATAAATTTGAAGGTTCATTGTATCCATTTTAAACTGATTTTATTTTCTTTTCACTTATTTAAGCAAATTCTTGGGGAAGCTTTGCTTAGTTTCCAGAAAAACAAAAGGGAAAATTGGAATATTTTTTTGGAGTGAGTTTTATGGGTTTTCTTAATAGTTATCACCATGTTCAGTTACATTGTATTTTGGTCAATCTGTGCAGTGTAACAAATTTATAAGTTAATTGCTTTCAACTGAGTCAGGAAACCTGTGATGGATAATTTAACTGGAAAACCTAGGTACCCATAAAAAAAAAAAAGATTGATTCTCTGTGAAAAATGTTTTGTAGGAATCTATGTTGTTTTTTCTTTAATTTGGATATGCTTTACTTCTGTTCTAGGATTTGGTTTGAATTTTATTTTATGGCTATAATTACTGTATTTTTAAAAACCCTACCTCCATTAACAGTTGGTAAAAGCCCCCTTTCAGGAAAGTTTGTTGCCTTTTTTTTTTTTTTTTTAAAGGAAAGCTGCTCCTTGCTCAGTGCAGTGTCTTGAAAGTGAACATGGTAACAAGTATTTTAAAAATAAAGATACACAGATTTGGTGAAAATAAAATCTTCCTTCTGGTGGGATCATTTATAGTTCCTCATTTTTAAAGTCAACTTTTTCTTTCATTTTATATTGCTCTTGAAAGTTTAATGGGTAGAGTACTGATTGTGTTAAAATATAACGATCACTCAATACTCAGCTTTCCAGCTGACTGTTTTGAGTATGTCTTTGATCAAATGTCATTTGGGCTCTAGCATTTAGAGGAATGCCAATCATAGTGATGCTTCTGTTATTTTTGATATGGAGGGAACTGAACTAAAAGAGTTATCAAATTTTATCTCACCACTTTATATTTGACTTGCTGATTCATTAGTAATGATTGTTGATGAACATACATTTGCTTGACTCCCTAATGGGGACGGTTCTAAAGTAGATAGATACATGCTAGATTTTCATTTCAGCCATTATGTTTTGGCAAGTTGTCAATGAAACCATCTCTACTGACCTTTTCTCCCAGAATTGACCAGGTTTCGCTGAACTGACTGGGTGTTTGTAAACGTGACCTTAACCATGTGGCTAAAAAGTCAGATGGTTGCCATATTGTTCAGCTTGGTGTATGTTGAACAGAAATGTCTACCTTATGTCTTTAATTGGGTATACAAAAATTGTTTACTTAAGTAGACTAAAATTTTAATGTCTAGCATGATAACCCAGCATCAAAACTAAGTCTCCATTCCAGTTGAAGCAGCATCAAACATTCATTTACTTTTTGATATTGGGCTTTCATCTTTCTTATATAATCTTAAAACAATCTCATTTAAAATTGATAGCGTGAGTTCACTTGGCTAAAACTGAGCAAGATTGGTGCAACTTTCTTTTAACGGGGTGCTGCCTCTTAAAGACTGACTGTACTATCCACTGACACTGGTTTGGCAGTTCGTACTGCTGAACATTTTATACATGCTACCATGAAGCTATATATGTTAGTATTGAAGAAGCTAACGGGTATGCTACCATTTTTTGATGTGTGGACTGATTGTAATTTCCCTTACATTAGGATGAAACTACTCTAGGGGAGTCCACAGATCAGAAACCAGACAGTAGTTTTTGAAGTTGAAGCCAACAAAATTAAAAAAGTAAAATTATTAAAAAATTGGTTTTTTACCCTCCCTACTTACTGAGTAAATTGCCCTCCCTACTTGCTTGACAAATCTGTGTAAAGGAGTTTGTTTGTCACATGTTTTAACTTTACCTTGCCCTGTGTTATGGTATTGGCTGACATGTATAAGACTGGATGTGTATATTTATTATGGTGTCTAAAAATCATGAAGTTCATCACTTTCCAGGAGCATAGATAAAAGCAAATTGGTAGTGCATCAGAGTTACTTTCCAGTGCACCATGACATCACTAAAATGAGTGCTATAATGTTACAGGGCTTTCAGGTTTGTAAAAACATAACCGTAAATTATATTGACGTCAGATATGAGTTGAGTATCTATAAAATATCACGTGTATTTCAAAATATTGGACTGCTGTTTGATGACTGGATATTGCTGCATAATTTTCTTCTATTGTCCCATATCCTTTTGGAGAGAGAGATTTAATGGGATTTGAAATGTGCAAGCTGTCTAAAGATGCAGTCAAATAAAGTTGGTTAAGTTGTGTTTGCATTTTTCTTTTAGATACAGCTGTGTGCATTTTATGATTGAGTTGTTCTGCTTTTACCTACTAAGAAAAAAAAAAACAAGCAATCTATTTAGCTCCCCACTTCGTGCCTCCCATCCAAGAATTATTTGGAAGAAGTGATATATAATTATTATCTACTTTGTGTTCTGACAAAGTAAATTTGAAAATAACATGAACTTGATTTTCCTAAAAGTATTCAAAGTTAGTCCATTCAGATATCAGATATCAATACAAATGAGAGCATTTTTGCATGCCTAAAACCGAAACTTGGTTTTTGTCCTTGTTTGGTAGCAATTCCTAAGACTGTTTTTATTTTAATTTACTATTTTGTTGTTGTTGTTTGTACTTAAGTAATGTTCCCCCCCCCCCCCGCCCCCTTGCTAAGACACCAAAGTAAAATAGAGCAATATCTGGGCTATTTGCCCCATTCTCATGAGAAGCTTTAAATGGTAGTTACGCATGCTTTTATATTTGAAGATTTATGGATATTAGTAGAAGAAAGAGATCTGGTTTAAATACGAGTGCTGAATTACTTTCATCATCCATGCAATCTTCACTTTGTTCTTTTATAGTCAGATAGTGAAAATATCTTGAGTTCATGTTTTACTTGAGTCTTACTTACATGAAACTCCTGAATACCTCATAAATTGAGTGATGGTCGGAAAGTTGACACCATCCTGTGACAGCTATGAGCAGAGATCACTATTCATCTGTAGCCCAGAGATATAGTGATACTTTTAAACAGCTTTCAAAAAGAGTGAAAAATCTCATGAGCATATAGCACACTGCACTTTCTTCAGATCAGTGCTATCCAGTAGCACTTTTTACAATAATAAAAATGTTCTTTGTGCTCTCCAACCGCAAAGACTAGTGGCTCGTGAGCCCTTGAAGAGAAGCAACTATGATTGAAGAAGTGAATTTTTGATTTTAATTAATTGAAATTTAAAGTCACATGCGGTTAGTAGCTATTGGACAGCATAGCTTTAGGTAATATTTAAGTGGGAGTAACTAAGGAAAGCATTTTCTTCAATAGGACTTTTAAGGCTAGTAATTTATTGAACTATGAAATGGAAGGGTCATGATTAAAAGTGATCTCTAAGCAAGAGTATAGCTGCACTTTTTCTATTGACTGTCTATTGCATCAATACAATATTTGACAACACCTCTCTCCCTGCCCCCGTTGTGATGTAGCCCTGCTGAGAGCCTTCTCAGTTTTTATTTGGAAGTCTTCTGGGTTGCAGAGATGCACAGATTAAAGTGCCAAAAATGAGCTTTTGATGAGACTGTCCTGTCTTCTCAGTGTTAAGATATTTTACATAGTTAAGCCTAATAATTTCTCAGTTTATATGAATTTGAGGTCATTTCATCCCTAAATGAGGTTGGGCATTTCTCATTTTACCAGTAGTCAAACGAATATGAAAGTATATCATATTTATAGTTAAATTTTAATTCGGGAAGATCATTCATGCTGGTGGAAAGGCAAGTGTTTTTTGGTTCTGAGAGAACAAGATTAATTTTGCTGTGTTCTCTGGCCACGTTGTGTGTTACCTTTGATTCTAGTTGGTCATCTAGTTCACTTAATTCATCAAAAGGGCAGGAGTGGGGGTGGAAAACACCTGGCCAAAGGGAGTGCTGGGCTTGGTACAGCTTGTTAACTGCTGGAGAAAGAGCTCAAAGCATATGTTTGTGAGCAATCAGTGTTTGATCGTCAAATTAAAAGACCTAGGGATAACAAAGACCACCAAAGTGCCAAAATCTATCTTCTACTACTTAAGAAAATGTAAACAATGTAGGGGTTATAATGTAAGGTTTTTATAATGCCAAGAAATAAGCTCATTTTTAGTTATGGATTTTCGTTACTACCTCTGCTGTATAAATATATCTCAATTTTCTAATACCTCAATTTCCTGAGATTCTGTATATGCGCTTTTGTAAATAAAAGAATTTGCCATATGCTAGGAGAAGGACCTGGCTTTTAAAGAAATTGTATAAAGACATTTGTTACTGGATTTGTTACACAGTGAATCGATTTGAAATTTCTTTAAAAAACGTTTTATAGCCTTTTCTGGTCCCATTGAGGGTTTTTGTTTTTGTTTTTGTTTTTTTTTAGTAAACATATTCTTAGTGAGATCTGTGTTCAGGAAGCATGTACCCTGATTTGTTAATTTACAGCTTAACAAAGATTTGAATGTCTCCTATGTTTTCCTTTCATGCCAAAGAAACACTCTTTAAAAAGCCAGCAGGTTGCACGAACTGAAAAAAAAAAATTTGTACCTTAAACAGGGGTTCTTAAGTTTTATTTCCTGGGATTTAGATATTTTCCAGATGAAAATATCTTCAGTTTTTTAGTTAAAGCCAGTAGAAATTGTGAAAATCTATGTTTAGGAATGCATTAGTTCCATTAAGGACGTAATGACAATTTTAAGGAACTGTGCTGCATTAAAATCCACAATTGCATGAACCTTTTTAAAGCTGATCTAAGATTAATCACTAAATTTTGTGTATGTATGTGAACTACTCAGGATTCAATGGCCTAACGTAGGGGATTGATCACTACCATCTTAGGGCCAGATTTCCCATGGTTGCACACAGCTATTGATTGTTTTAAGGGGGCTAAACCTGCTGCCTTTAAACTTTGCTACCTCCCTCCCTCCAACTGTGGTTGTAAACAGTGACTGCACAGTCAGCTAGCATTATACTTGATTTTATTGTGAATGCAAATAAAATTTGTTAAGTCCACCAAGTATTAACTAGGTAAATGTAAATTGATTTCAACCTTGTCTTTGGCCAAGTCTACTTGATAGCTTATGATAATTTGGAAATGAAGCACATCAGTATGAATGTGAGCATTGTGTTTGAGTTATTGTGGGAATAATTATATTCTTCATATTTGGGACTGGTAACATTTATTTAAAGTGTTTATTTCCATCCTTATGATACAGGGCAAGTTTCTTAACCTCCTCTGAGCCTTTAGTGATTACTACCTGATAGGCATATTGTGAAGAATAAATTGAGATAATTTATGTAAATCACGTTAACAATGCCTAGTAGCTTAGTGCATAGTAAAGAATAAATGGTAATTTGTGTTATTGGTATTTAATATTGGTATACATAATGTTAATATATATACCATAGGATATAGTAATTTTGTATTTTGGTCATTGGGTTTTGTAGTAACATTTAAATGGCAAAACTCATCCAAATATTATGTTAGATCTTATGAGAGTAGCCCAAACTATAGCAGGTGAAGAGAAAAAAACTTTCTGCCATTTTATTATAGAGAATATTAAAATAGAAGAGTATAGTGATCTCTTCATGTACTTCTCTCGGCTAGGTCCAACAGCATGGCCAGTCTGGCCCTATCATTCCCCACCACCCCTTCTCGTATCTTTTCAAAACAAATCCCAGATATTATATCTTACCTATAAACATTTCAGTACTTATCTCAAATGGTAAGGTCTCATTTTTAAAGCAAAACCACAATACCATTACACATAGTAATCCTTAATCATCATACAACCAGTATTAATGCTCCAATTTCTAGGAAATTGTTTTTCATAGCATTGAGATGTATAAGAAGTGGAGGATAAATAAAATGAAAACAGAGGAGGCTACTTTTTCCTTTTCTTTTTTGAATATACTTTATTGTCAAATTGCTTTCCATACAACAGCCAGTGCTCATCCCAACAGGTGCCCTCCCCAATGCCCATCGCCCACTTTCCCTTCTCCCCCACATACCCATCAATCCTTAGTTCTTAGTACTTAAGAGTGGAGGCTATTTTTTTCAAAGAGGATGAAAGATTTCTGTTACGAGGACAGTAGATTTGGAGGTACAGACACATGACTAAGGGAAAGAGTAAGTGGGGAGGCAGAGTAAGGTTGTGAAAGCAGGGGCTGTACCTAGTACCCCAAGTACTTAGTGTTTTCCTGTGGGAAAACATGGAGAAACATTGGGGAAGAAATGGAATTGATAAATCTGGCAAAATTGCCAACAGTGACAAAGGAATGACTACTAAGAGAAGGGCTTGGGCTTCTGAAATATCATCAACAGACCATGGCAGAAAAGACACTTGGGTGAGCAGGAAAGGATATGGTTGGTAAAATAGGCACAAAATTTTAATGGGGATGAACGCGCAAGTGAATGCAGGGGTTTTGTTTTTGTTTTTCTTTTTCTTTTGGAAGAAAACAAGGTGGGGAAAGGATAAGGATCACCCTATATCCAAACACCTCAATACTGTGGTCAAAAAGGGATCAACAGAGAAACAAGGACAAATTTGTTACAGCAATTATCAGAACTTTTTTTTTTTTTTTGAGTCAATAGTTTATTCCTTTCTATTGCTGAAAAGTTCCACTGTATGGAAGTACCACAGTTTGTCTACCCACTCATTTTTTTTAACTTTATTTTTTATTTTTTTAAATTTACATCCAAATTAGCATATAGTGCAACAATGATTTCAGGAGTAGATTCCTTAATGCCCCTTACCCATTTAGCCCATCCCCCCTCCCACAACCCCTCCAGCAACCCTCAGTTTGTTCTCCATATTTAAGAGTCTCTTCTGTTTTGTCCCCCTCCCTGTTTTTATATTATTTTTGTTTCCCTTCCCTTATGTTCATCTGTTTTGTCTCTTAAAGTCCTCATATGAGTGAAGTCATGATTTTTGTCTTTCTCTGACTGACTAATTCCACTTAGCATAATACCCTCCAGTTCCATCCACGTAGTTGCAAATGGCAAGATTTCATTCTTTTTGATTGCCGAGTAATACTCCATTGTATATATGTACCACATTTTCTTTATCCATTCATCCATCGATCAATTATCAGAACTTCTAAGGAAATCCTAAACTACGTGGCTAGAGTTGCTAGGAATGTACCAAATCAGGAGATTTTGTGAAGGTTTTGGTAGTGTAGCTTACACTAAATGCATATAGAGTGTGAATTACATACAGAATCTTGGTTCTCTCAAATCAGTGAGTCCAGTTTTCATTTTGTTTAAAAGAACAACTGACTGGAGACACAGAAGAACACCTAGACGTCATTGTGCAACTGAGGAGAGGATCAGTGTGGTCTGGCCTGATAACGGGATACTTGTAGCTGCTGGGGTGTGACCCCCTCAGCCCAGAGTTGGAGAGACCTGTGATTAGTGTTCTCTTTCCAGTGCTGGGAGAGCAGCAGAGTAATAGTAGTAATAAGTTGGATGCGATGAGATGCCTTCTTACAGTTTTCAGAGCAGTTTTCACCTACCTTTACTCCATCTTTTTTTTTTTTTTAAGTTTTTAAATTTATATTGAGAGAGAGTGTGCACGGGAAGGAGCGGGGAAAGGTCAGCGAGAGGGAGAGAGAGAATCCCAAGCAGTCTCCATGCTGTAAGAGCAGAGCCTGACACAGGGCTTGATCCCATGGAGCTTGAGATCATGACCTGAGCAGAAATCAAGAGTTGGATGTTTAACTGAGTGAGCCACCCAGGCACCCCTAATTCCATCTTTAAAAAGGTCTGTTGAGATGGAAAGATAAAACTGATGCTCCAAGTGCTTAAATGACACTTCTGTCTAAGGTCATACACAGTGATGAGACCCAAACCCAGGCCTCCTGAGTCTCCTTGATCAGGTTTTCTTCCCACCACACTCAGTGTTTGATGAAACCGAAAGACAATAGAATCCAATGTGTTTCATTCTGGTGGATAAAATTAAAACGTTAAAGAATTCTACTAAATTATTTAAATTCAGCTGTTGGATTCAGCATAAAATTTACATGCTCAAACTGTTTAATAGGTCCAATTTGTACAATCCTTTGAAGGATTTAGGATCAAGTGGTTCTTAATATCTAATTGCTGTCTAATCATTAGGTCTATAGTATCTTTCAAGAGGACTGAATTTGGTTTCTTTTTTAAAACGTTTCCTTGCGTATTGTCTCATTCTGTAAAGGTTGAACACTCATTTATATATTTGTTTAAATTGCCCAAATGTTTTGCTTTAGCATGTAACTCTTGCCATATTTCCAGTAAACTTTGACTTTGTTAAAAATCAAATAAGCCCATGGAAATACTTCTGTTTAAGGGAAAGGATGGAGTTCATAGAAAAGCAACCTTGATTATTAATCAAGTTTGAAGTCTACTTAAAGTATGTAAAAATAGTTCAAAACACCATGCAAAATTGGGGGCATATTAATATTCTCTTCGTAGTGCTAAGCCTACATTAATGCAAACATTAGGAGATTATATTTGTGTATATATGTGTGTATGTGTATGTATTTATATGTGTATGTGTATGTATGTATTTTTTAAATAGACCATTTTCCTGGTGGTAAAAACTTGCTTGAATTAGAGTATCAGTTGCTGGTTATACAGTGTAAAGTGATTGGGTTTGTCTATAAAGCTGCCTTTAAATACATTTGGATGCTAATATACAGAAACGGTGCCACTTGATAACACTGGACAGTTAGGCATGTCAAGCATAGTATGGAAGAAAACCTGTGTCATTTCCCTACTCATAAAAATGGGGTTATCACTATTGGCCTTTCAGGTTGGTGATACAGGTTCCACTGAAGTATAACTCCATGACAGTGGGGAATTTGTCCATGGCTGTATTTTTTCACTGCCTAGAACGGTGCCTGGAACATATTAGGCATAAAATAAATGCTTATTACCTAAAAGTATTACTTGATGCAGATTACTTTTTAAAGTGCACAACAGAAAGTTTTCAGACTTAACATCATCAAAAGTATCCAAAGTGTTAACTGGTAGACAATCTGTGTATTTCCCTCCCTCCCTTTCTCTCCTCTTCCAACATTCTTCATGCATGTATGCATCTCCTGCCAATGTTCTTTACCTTTACATCATAAGGTCATGAGAGATTATTTCCTGCCATGAGGCAACAGCTCTATCCCATTACCTATTAAACAGTTACTGGGGACCTGCTCTGGGCCAGCCATCACGTTAAGCACAAAGAAGACAGGGCCAGTCAAATGGCTTTTGTGAGGCTCACGGGCCACCCTGAAGCTCTGTGTGGAACGCAGAGGTAATCGCCAAACTGTTTTGTTTTATGATTGCAGAGATGTTAAGAAGGCAAAAACTCTGAAGAATCAGTAAGATCCCAGATATGTTTCTTCCTGAATTTTTGTCCTGCTCTTTTAAAAAGAGAAACAAGCAAAGGCCTACTGTATTATGAACATAAAGATTCTTTTTATCATGTCAAACATTCAAATCCTCAGACACATTACAATTAACCCTAAGTTGTAAATGAGACCTATACATTTGAAGAAGAAAGTTGGATGGAAATTGAGATATCAGATTTATATATTTTGTCCCAAATGAAATAACTTTTCATAAAACCTAATGCAGTTGGACGCTTATTTTGTTTTAAAGTTATTTGTACGTAACTTCAGTTATGAGGAATAACTTTAGTGCTTTAAAACTTACAGTGCTTGGGGCACCTGGGTGGTTCATTTGGTTAAGCATCCACCTTGGGCTCAGGTCATGATCTTGTGTTCATGGGTTCGAGTACCGCATCGGGCTCTGGTGCTGACAGGTCAGAACGTGGACCCTGCCTCAGATTCTGTCTCCCTCTCTCTCTGCCTCTCCCTTGCTTGCTCTCTGTTTCTCTCTCTCTCAAAAATAAATAAACTTAAAAAAAAAAAACCTGATGGTGCTTTTAAAACTTACAGTATACATTTTCAAGTTTTTCTAACCCATAACCTAAATTTTCCCATTCCTTGGCCACCCGATATGTCACTTCTGTTTCCCCCACCCAAAGAAACTTGTCAAGTCAGCTATACAGCCCATCTGCTGGCAGAGCCAAGAACAGGACACATCTTTTCAGTCAAATCAGCCTATTGACAGCAAGGAGAAGGCCAAAAAACAAAAATTGATGGAAGCAAAAGGGCCAAGAGTCTTGTCATTTAAATAGACAGAAGAAAGGGAAAGAATATTAGCAGAGATTTTTGTGAATTGATATAGAGAGGGTTCTGAGTCTTAACACAGAATGATTTTATTTCTTACAAAAAGACATTTAAAAATCTTGTAAGGATAATATCTTTCCAAAATGCAGTGTTAGCAAAAATCATTGCGTCTACCTCTAAAGATAGGTAGCTTTTTTGCTTAGTTTGTCTTCACTAAGGGGAAACTGTGATTGACTTTTCTGCGTGTGTATGTGAGTCAACCGTATTTTTGACTTCATTGGGAAGTACTGAATTCTCTTTGGAATGCTATGTGTGAGCTCGGTTTTTATTTTTTTTTATTTTTTTAGGCCTCAAGGATTTAACTAAATTAATTACCAGCTAGCTTATGTGTTTGGATACCTAGGTAGAGGGACACCTAGGAAGTAATTTCAATCCTTTAGGTACCAAGTCCGAGCGTGGAAAATGAATCTGCACTGGGCAGACAGTGGGCAACCATTCAGCACAAAGGCTGAGGGACTGAGTGGTGGATTGTTGCAAGGATTAGAAGAGGTGTTTTGTGTGTGTGTGTGTGTGTGTGTGTGTGTGTGTGTGTGTGGTTTTTATTTTATTTTGTTTTATTTTTTTATTTTTTATTTTTTTAATATATGAGATTGATTGTCAAATTGGTTTCCATACAACACCCAGTGCTCATCCCAAAATAGGTGTTTAAATTCCCAGCTAGAACACATCATTTGGGCAGCTGACCTGTACTGAGCACCCACTATGTACCAGTCATGGCATCTAGCACTGTAGAGAAAAATCTCCACTCCTTTCACATCACATAGTCTGTGAGGTCCAAGACGGCAGAAGTCTAGAGAAGGGAGGAGAAGGGGCTAACTGAAGGCCAAGGGGTCCTAGAGTTATTTGTATTCTCCCAGTAGACTCCCTATATTCGAACGGGAAGCTTGGGAACACTTAAATAAGCTTTCAGATGTGTGGTGAGTCAGAGCTCGAGAAGGCAAATTTTGAAAGAGTCATTAGGAAACAAGGGAGAAGTCTTCTTACTTGTAAGCAGTTGAAAACTGGGCGACACGAGTAGGGCAACTTGGCTGGATCTGTTCAGCAGCCCAATTTTCTCTTTTCGGGTCATAACCAGCATCTTGGAGCCTCTCTTTGTCCTTCCTCTGAAAGACAAAATTCCAAAGGCATTTGTGAGTATCGTGGAGGGGTGTGTGTGTGTGTGTGTGTGTGTGTGTGTGTGTGTGTGTTGGAGGAGGTGTCATCTACTAAGCTCCCTCGGAAATACCCCCTTAATCTTCCCTGCTACTGGGAGTGCTGCCTGCACAATCCTCAGCTGTCAGCCTCCCTCAGGAACTATCTCAGCCAAAGAGATCTGCTTTGCTCAATGTTCCGTGCCCTCCTAGGGCAGCGCATATCCAAAGCCTGAGTAATGCGGGCAGGAAAGGCCAGTGGCCCTGTGCTCAACGGCCATCCCAGCACCAGAACGCCCCTTTGATTGGCTGAGACTTGGTGGGGGCTGCATGCCAGCCCAGCAATCTCTGCTCAATCCTGCTCCCTAAGAGTACTTCCTGACAAACTTCTGGATGCTGACCTCCATCCCACGGTCTGCTTTTCCAGGAAGCCCGTTTGCAACATAGGCATGCTTGGAGGACTCAAGAGACATGTGGAGAGACTGAGGCCCTTTTAGAAAATGGCGTCAATACTGACCATCTTTGTGTTTCTGCCTGTCAAGGATGATGGAATATTGGAGGACTGTGGCAGGAAAATCAGAGCCGCTGCCAAAGTCTAGGTTTAGGGGAAGGATATTGAAAGGGCAAAATCAACCCAGTCAAAATCAAGTCAGGGTGAAAAGCACTGCTTGGGAGTCAATGAGATTTGGGTTCAAATCATGTGTGTGTTACAAAGAAATGGAAAAACATTCCATGCTCATGGATTGGAAGAACAAATATTGTTAAAATGTCTATAAAATGTATAGACTGTAGTATAAAATGTCGATACTACCCAAAGCAATCTACATATTCAATGCAATCCCTATCAAAATAACACCAGCATTCTTCACAGAGCTAGAACAAACAATCCTAAAATTTGTATGGAACCAGAAAGGACCCTGAATAGCCAAAGCAATCTTGAAAAAGAAAACCAAAGCTGGAGGCATCACAATTCTGGACTTCAGGCTGTATTATAAACCTGTAATCATCAAGACAGTATGGTACTGGCACAAAACAGGCAAATAGATAAGTGGAACAGAATAGAGAACCCAGAAATGGACCCACAAATATATGGCCAACTCATCTTTGACAAAACAGGAAAGAATATCCAATGGAATAAAGACTGTCTCTTCAGCAAGTGGTGCTGGGAAAACTGAACAGTGACAAGCAGAAGAATGAAACTGGACCACTTTCTTACACCATACACAAAAATAAACTCAAAATGGATGAAAGGTCTTTAGGATGAAAGACCTAAACATGTGATAGGAAACCACAAAAATTCTAGAGGACAAAACAGGCAACAACCTCTTTGACCTCGGCCACAGCAACTTCTCACTAGACATGTCCCTCGAGGCAAGGGAAACAAAAGCAAAGATGAACTACTGGGACCTCATCAAAATAAAAAGCTTCTGCACAGCGAAGGAAACAATCAGCAAAACTAAAAGGCAACCAACAGAATGGGAGAAGTTACTTGCAAATGACATATCAGATAAAGGGTTAGTATCCAAAATCTGTAAAGAAATGATCAAACTCAACACCCAAAAAGCAAATAATCCAGTGAATAATGGAAGGAATACATAAATAGACACTTTTCCAAAGGAGACATCCAGATGGCTAACAGACACATGAAAAAATACTCATCATTCATCATCAGGGAAATACAAATCAGAACCACAATGAGATACCACCCCACACCTGTCAGAATGGCTAAAATTAACAACTCAGGCAACGACAGATGTTAGCAAGGATGTGGAGAAAGAGGAACCTTTTTGCACTGTTGTGGGAATGCAAACTGGTGCAGCCACTCTGGAAAACAGTATGGAGCTTCCTCAAAAAATTAAAAATATAACTACCCTATGACCCAGCAATTGCACTACTAGGTATTTATCCAAAAGATATAAAAATGCTGATTTGAAGGAGCACATGCACTCCAATGTTTATAACAGTGTTATCAACAATAGTCAAATTATGGAAAGAGCCCAAATGTCCATCAACTGATGAATGGATAAAGATGAGGTTGTATATAGATACAACGGAATACTACTTGGCAATAAAAAAAGAATGAAATCTTGCCATTTGCAAAATGTGGATAGAACAGGAGGGTGTCATGCTAAGTGAAATAAGTCAGACAGAGAAAGACAAATATCGTATGATTTCACTCATATGTGGAATTCAAGAAACACAACAGATGACCATACTGTAAGGAAGGAAAAATAAGACAAAACCAGAGGGGGAGGCAAACCATAAAGAGACTCTTAAATACAGAGAACAAACTGAGGGTTGCTGGAGGGGAGGAAGATGGGGGCATGGGCTAGATGGGTGCAGGGCATTAAGGAGGGCGCTTGTTGGGATGAGCACTGAATGTTATATGTAAGTGATGAATCACTGGGTTCTACTCCTGAAACCCATACTACACCGTATGTCAACTAACTTGAATTTAAATAAATAAATAAATAAATAAATAAAGTCTCTGTTTGACTTTAGATGAGTTATTTAAACACTTCAAACCTCAATTTTCTCATCTGGAAAATAGAAATAATAAAAATTACATCATATATTTGTGGCAATGATTAAACATTACCAATAGCTATGACATGATGTACTCAAATTTGTCATCATCAACATCATCATCATTTAATAATGAAGTATTCAGAGCCTATGTCACATAGGCAGACCAAGGACAGAGCTTGGAGTACCTGTGACATCAACCTGTGCGGCTCTCTGAAGTCTGGGAATATAAGGGTAGAATCCAAATATAAGACAACACAATTAGTGGCTGCCACCTGGGCTGAAGAACCCATCCTCTGATCCTTTTGGACCTTGATCTGTAACCTGTCACCTTTGAGACAAATGTGACCAAAGTCAGGCCACCAAGGCCTAGATGATAATGGTCTACAACCAGAGTAGTCCTGTATGTGGGGATGACATAGAAAGACAAATACTGCATGATCTCACTTATACGAGGAAACTGAAATAGTCAAACTCACAGAAGCAGTGTGTAGAATGGTGGTTGGCAGAAGCTGGGGGTGGAGGATGGGGAATGGGAAGATGTTGGTCAAGGGGTACAAAGTTCCACTTATGCTAGATGAATGAGTTTTGGAGATCTAACATACTGCAAAGTGATAGTTAACAACCTTGTATTGTATGCTTGAAACTTGCTAAGAGCATGGACCTTAAGTGTTCTCAGCACACACATGAAAAAGGTTAAAAGGAAATAGTAACTATGTGAAGTGATGGATATGTTATTTATCTTGATTGCAGTGATCATTTCACAATGTATATGTATATCAAAACATCGAGTGGTACACCTTAAATACATACAATTCTTAAAAAGTGTTTATTTTCGGAGAGAGAAAGACAGAGTGCATGTGTGAGCAGGGAAGGGGCATAGAGAGGGAGAGAGAGAATCCCAAGCAGGATCCGCCCTGTGAGAACAGAGCCTGATGCAGGTCTGATGTCACGAACTATGAGATCATGACCTGAACAGAAATCAAGATTGGACACATAACTGACTGAGCCACTCAGGCACCCCATTAAATACATATCATTTTTATTTGTCAATTATACTTCAATAAATCTGTGTGTGTGTGTGTGTATGTGTGTGTGTGTGTGTGTGTGATAGAGAGAGAGAGAGAGAGAGAGAGAGAGAGAGAGAGAATGAGAGAGATTCTTAGTCTTGCTTTCTATATCCCAGTCCTCACCATCCCTGTCTCCCAGCTGACGATGAAGAGATCCAGACTTGATAAGTATGAATGCTTGGGCAGGAGAAATTTCTAACAGACTTCATGCTTCTACTGTGCTTCCCCCAAATCAGCTATGATGGTGATCTAGGTAAAATGAAGTAATGAAAAAGAAGAGGGAAAAATACAATAGCGCTTAATAGGAAGCAATAAATTTAATCTAGAATATATACAAATAATATATATCATTTCCCTAGCTACTTGTGACTTACTCCTGATGATAGTTAACACATAGAAGTTTACAAAAGGTGTTCTTCTTCATAAATTAGAGTTAATGGCATCCCTGTAATGATGTCACTTGAGTTCACATGATTCTGATATCCTTTCTTGAATGAAAGAGAAATGGGTAGCATTCCTCCAGAAAACGTATAAGGACGTGTGTCACACTTTAACTATCATCCATTGTGTATGGAAGCAGAAAAGAAGTTTGAGAACTCCTAGGACTGAACTAGGAGTTGGGGATCATGATTTTCTTCTAGTTGGGTCCTGGCTCTTGATACTCCCATTTTATTTTAGTAGATACTGTTCAGGAGTAGCTATTTGCCATATGTAATACTCAGGTGAGGAAATAAGGATGTTGAGTCAAGAGTCTCTAATTAAGAATATAAAGGAAAATTAATTAAAATTGGAGATGAGTATTCTTCAGTATCTTTTATAAACAACCTCTTCTGTCAGCCCTTTAACCAATGTGAACTAAAGATAGCTAACACTTACCAGTTTGCCATGGCAATGAAGCAACCAAAGGCATTGGCAGTATGGGAATCGGCTTTGACCTAAGGTAGCTCTTATTTGCAGGGCACTTCCCTTCTTTCTTGGGTTTGTGTTGAGATGGTTTCCATCTGGGCACCTCAGGATTTCTCTTAACTGAGATGGTATATATGTCACAGAATTTTGACCCTGAGTTATTACTACAAACTGGAGTCTAGAGGGAACCCGAGAATGTTGAGGCATAGCACAGCATCTTATATCATGGTTAATTGTATCTGCTTTGATATTACAAAGTCTGAGTTCAAACCCAGATGCAGCCACTTAACAGCTTTGTGATCCTGGAGAGTTTAATCACTCAGAGCATCTGGTTTCCTCTTCTGTAAAAGGAAGAGAATAATGATAGTCCTTATTTCACAGGGAAATGGGCATGATTAAATAAAACAACGCATGTAACATATTTAGCAGAGGGCCTGACGCAGAGTAAGTATTTAATACATGTGAATTGCTTGTATTATTATTGTTATTAGTGGAAAATATCGGGACTTGCATTCCGCAAAGTAAAAAAAGCAAGGACCTGTTATTTTAACGTGAAGATCTGTATATTATGTAAGTTTCTAAGAAGGGAATTTGGGCAAGAGAATCAAACTGTGGACCCAGGTCATCTTTGCAAAGGGTTATATACCAGGAAGCTGTCAGCAGAGGTTTCAGCTAAGGGGTTATCCTACACTCAGCCTGAGATCTGTTGTCTGACAGGTGGGGCTGCATTTCTTCCTGAAGAGCTCTGAGCATCCTGGACAATACCTTGTTCCTCCTGGATTGAGTTACTAATGTTCCTTACAGGGCTCTCTTCCTCAAGGGTAGACATTTACTACTCACTTATTTATGCAAATTAAATCTTTCCTTTTATGAAAAAAGCAAAGAGGTTAGAGTGGGAGAGAGTCAAAGTATAAGAGACTCTTAAAAACTGAGAACAAACTGAGGGTTGATGGGGGGTGGGAGGGAGAGGAGGGTAGGTGATGGGCATTGAAGAGGGCATCTTTTGGGATGAGCACTGGGTGTTGTATGGAAACCAATTTGACAATAAATTTCATATATTAAAAAATAAATAAATAAATAAATAAATAAAAATTAAAAAAAAATCTTTCCTTTATATTTAATCTACCCTTCGGGGTTGGCAGTTGAATAAAGCAAGATGACTATATATATATATATTTTTTTTAAATTAAATTTCCAATTTATTCCAATTTAAAAACTTTTTATTTTGAAATAATTTCAAATTTTCTGAAAATTTGCAAATAATAATACAAAGGACTCCTACATATCTTCCATCAAGATAGCCCAATTGTTGGGACACCTGGGTGGCTTAGTTGGTGGAGAGTCCAAATCTTGATTTTGGCTCACATTGTGATCCCAGGGTTGTGAGATCAAGCCCCTCAGCAGGCTCCACATTGTGTGTGGAGACTGCTTAAGATTCTTTCTCTCTCTTTCTCTCTCTCTCTGCCCTGCTTGTGCATGCTTTCTCTCTCTCTAAAGAAAAAAAAAAAAAAAAAAAAGAGGTTTCCCAATTGTTAATGTAGGGAACCACTCAGAACCTCAGAGTTGGTATCAAGATGATTTGAGAATAAAGAGATGCAGAAAGAAGCGTTTTTGGAGCTTTCCTGATCTAACTAAAAGCGGCAATTTCTGTAAAATAAATTCCTTCTTTTGGGAAGATCTACTCCCAGAAGGGAAAACATAAATAGAGTCTAACCCAAATTCCTTTGCCCAGGAGTTTTGTGGCCCTGAGGGAGACAGAAAAACCATTCATACCTATATTGACAAACACTATCACTTTCTTATCTCTCGATTGTTCTAAACACCCATTTGTTTGTCCTAAAGAAACCTATTTATTCCTTGCAGAAGTCTTTCTCTCACCTTTCCTTCTATCAAGTTTCCGTATACAATAAAGCCTTGGATTGCGACTAACTTGTTCTGTGAGTGTTCCAGTGTTCTGGGAGACAGCAAACATTTCTAACAAATTTTAACTTGATAGGCGAGCAATGTCTTGCAAAACTGGTAGTACGTGATGCCTAATGTCACATGCTCACAACTGAGCCAACGGTTCTTTTCTCTCTGCCTCTCTCTTTCTCTCACTGCGGGACTGTGGGTGATCGTCTCCCATGCTCAGATGCTCTGTCTCAGGCCATGGTAGAAATCAGTGATTTTTCAGAACGCTGGAAGGTGCCCACAACTGGCACTAGTGTATTTTTTGTCACTTCAATGCACCAATGGACAGTTCTTTTCTTTTCTTTTCTTTTTTCTTTATTTAATTTATCTTTTTTAAATTTATATTCAAGTTACTTATCATACAGTTCAACAATGCTTTCAGGAGTAGATTCCTTAGTGGCCCTTACCCATTTAGCCCATCCCCCCTCCCACACCCCCTCCAGTAATCCCCAGTTTGTTCTCCATATTTAAGAGTCTTTTATGTTTTGTCCCCCTCCCTGTTCTTATATTATTTTTGCTTCCCTTCCCTTATGTTCATCTGTTTTTTACCTTAAAGTCCTCATATGAGTGAAGTCATATGATATTTGTCTTTCTCTGACTGACTAATTTCACTTAGCATAATACCCTCCAGTTCCATCCACATAGTTGCAAATGGCAAGATTTCATTCTTTTTTGATTGCTGAGTAATGGTCCATTGTGTGTGTATATATACCACATCTTCTTTATCCATTCATCCATCGATGGACATTTGGGCTCTTTCCATACTTTGGCTATTGTTGATAGCGCTGCTATAAACGTGGGGGTGTGTGTGTCCCTTTGAAACAGCACACCTGTATCCTGTGAATAAATGCCTAGTAGTGCAATTGCTGGGTCGTAGGGTAGTTCTATTTTTAGTTTTTTGAGGAACCTCCATACTGTTTTCCAGAGTGGCTGCACCAGCTTGCATTCCCACCAGCAATGCAAAAGAGATCCCCTTTCTCTGCATCCTCGGCAACATCTGTTGTTGCCTGAGTTGTTAATGTGAGCCATCCTGACAGGTGTAAGGTGGTATCTCATTGTGGTTTTGATTTGTATTTATTTCCCTGATGATGAGTGATGTGGACCATTTTTTCATGTGTTGGTTGGCCATCTGGATGTCCTCCTTGGAGAAGTGTCTAATCATGTCTTTTGCCCATTTCTTCACTGGATTATTTGTTTCTTGGGTGTTGAGCTTGAAAAGTTCTTTATAGATTTTGGATACTAACCCTTTATCTGACGCATCATTTGCAAATATCTTCTCCCATTCTGTCGGTTGCCTTTTAGTTTTGCTGATTGTTTCCTTCGCTGTGCAGAAGATTTTTATTTTGATGAGGTCCCAGTAGTTCATTTTTGCTTTTGTTTCCCTTGCCTCTGGAGACGTGTTGAGTAAGAAGTTACTGTGGCCAAGATCAAAGAGGTTTTTGCCTGCTTTCTCCTCAAGGATTTTGATGGCTTCCTGTCTTACATTGAGGTCTTTCATCCATTTTGAGTTTATTTTTGTGTATGGTGTAAGAAAGTGGTCCAGGTTCATTCTTCTACATGTCACTGTCCAGTTTTCCCAGCACCACTTGCTGAAGAGCCTGTCTTTCTTCCATTGGATACTCATTCCTGCTTTGTCAAAGATTAGTTGGCCATACGTTTGTGGGTCCATTTCTGGGTTCTCTATTCTGTTCCATTGACCTGAGTGTCTGTTTTTGTGCCAGTACCATGCTGTCTTGATGGTTACAGCTTTGTAATACAGGTGAAAGTCTGGAATTGTGATGCCTCCTGCTTTGGTTTTCTTTTTCAAGATCACTTCGGCTATTCAGGGTCTTTTCTGGTTCCATACAAATTTTAGGATTATTTGTTCTAGCTCTGTGAAGAATGCTGGTGTTATTTTGATAGGGATTGCATTGAATGTGTAGATTGCTTTGGGTAGTATCGACATTTTAACAATATTTGTTCTTCCAATCCATGAGCATGGAATATTTTTTCCATTTTTATGTGTCTTATTCAGTTCTTCAAAGGCTTTCTGTAGTTTTCAGGGTATAGATCTTTCACCTCTTTGGTTAGGTTTAATCCTAGGTATTTTATGGTTTTGGGTGCAATTGTAAATGGGATTAATTCCTTGATTTCTCTTTCTGCTGCTTCATTATTGGTGTATAGAAATGCAACTGATTTCTGTGCATTGATTTTATATCCTGCAACTTTGCTGAATACATGAATCAGTTCTAGCAGTTTTTGGTGGGACCTTTTGGGTTTTCCATATAGAGTATCATGTCATCTGCAAAGAGTGAAAGTTTGACTTCCTCTTTGCCAATTTGGATGCCTTTTATTTCTTTGTGTTACCTGATTGCTGAGGCTAGGACTTCCATACTATGTTAAATAACAGTGGTGAGAGTGGACATCCCTCATGTTCCTGACCTTGGGGGGAAAGCTCTCAGTTTTTCCCCATTGAGGATGGTATTAGTGGTGGGTCTTTCGTATATAGCTTTTATGATCTTGAGGTATGATCTTTCTGTCTTTTTTTTAAATGTTTTTATTTATTTTTGAGAGAGAGAGCGTGAGAAGGGAGGGGCAGAGGGAGGGAGACTCAGAATATGAAGCAGGCTCCAGGCTCTGGCTCCAGGCTGTCAGCCCAGAGCCAGATGTGGAGCTTGAAACCAGGAGCTGTGAGATCATGACATGAGCTGAAGTCGGATACTTAACCAACTGAGCCACCTGGGGGCCCCAAGATATGATCCTTCTGTCCCTACTTTCTTGAGGGTTTTTATCAAGAAAGGATGCTGTGTTTTGTCAAATGCTTTCTCTGCATATATTTAGAGGATCATGTGATTCTTACACTTTCTTTTATTAATGTTTCACATTGATTGATTTGTGGATATTGAACAAGCCCTACCTCCCAGGTATAAGTCCCACTAGATTGTGGTGAATTATTCTTTTAATGTATTGTTGGATCTGGTTGGCTAGTATCTTGTTGAGAATTTTTGTATCCATGTTCATCAGAGACATTGGTCTAGAGTTCTCCTTTTTAGTGGGGGTCTCTGTCTGGTTTTGGAATCAACATAATGCTGGCCTCAGAGAATGAGTTTGGAAGTTTTCCTTCCATTTCTATTTTTTGGAACAGCTTCAAAAGAATAGGTGTTAAGTCTTCTTTAAATGTTTGGTAGAAATCCCCTGGAAAGCCATTCAGCCCTGGACTTTTGTTTTTTAGGAGATTTTTTTAAATTACTAATTAAATTTCTTTACTGGTTATGGTCTGTTCAAATTTTCTATTTCTTCCTGTTTCCATTTTGGTAGTTTATATATTTCTAGGAATTTGTCCATTTCTTCCAGATTGCCCAATTTATTGGCATATAATTGCTCATAATATTCTTATTATTGTTTGTATATCTGCAGTGTTGGTTGTGATCTGACAAGTTTATTAATAATGTACTGTAGTCAACATCCATATGCATGTATACAATGGCCCCCATGCAGAACAAAATTCCATTGAGCCAATAGATAGCAGTGAGTACAGTAGTGATAGTGAAAGTCATTCTACACAATAACACTCCTCTCTGGTCTCCCTCACACCAGTCATGATGGTTTTCAAGGTAAGTGCAGGTTAATTTACCTTTCTTTATATTTCGTATTTTCTTTATTATTTTATATTATATTCCAGTATTATAATCATTTTTATATGATTATTTTTGGGTTGTGGAACAAATCATCTGAGTTCCCCTTATTTCTTATGGGGAAATTCACTGTGATGTACAAGTGCTTTGGATTACAAGCATGTTTCTGGAATGAATTATGTTCACCAACCAAGCTTTTACTCTATAGGTCTTTACCTTAAACTTTAAGAAGCCAGCTACTTCTTTTACTGGCTCCCATGTGTACATGAATAAATCTTTTTCTCCTGTTAATCTGTCTTTTGTCAATTTAATATGCAAGCCTTAGAGAAAGAACATGTCAAGAAATTGACAGATTTTGCCTCCTCTACCTTAACATTTTACCACTTTTGCTTTATCATTTCCTCTTTCATGGATATTCCTAATTTTTCCTAAACCATTTGAGTTATTGCCCCTTAATACTTCAATGTATAATTCCTAAAAATAAATGCTCTCTTTTATATAACCACAAGAAATTAATGTTGAACAATGCTATCATCTAATCCACAGACCGCACTCAAAATTTGCTGACTGTCCCAATAATGACCCAGTAATATCCTTAATAGTCCAGGATCCAATCTAGGATCATGTGTCATATTTAGTTGTCATTTCTTTTAGTTTCCCTCAATCTAGAACAGTTCCCTGGTCTTTCCTGTCTTTCCTTATCTTTCGTGACATTGACAGTTTTAAAAATTTACTCTGTGAAATGTTTCTCAATTTTTTTTCTTTTTTGTGTTTCCTTATGATTGGATTCAGATTATACATTTCTGGCAGGAATACTACCGAAGTGATGTGTGTTCCTCTCAGTGTATAATATCAGGAGGCACATAGTGTTTGTTTGTCCCATTACTGTAGCTGCTCCCTTTTGTCCCTTGGTTATCTTCCTGGTTATTTTATTATAAAATGAATAACTATTACTATTTATTAAAAAGCAATGAATAAGTGTTTTGTGGGCAGATGCTTTGGGATTATCTAAATATTATGTTTTTCGTCAAATTTTCACTCATTAGTTTTAGCACCCATTGGTGATTCAGAATTAAATAAATTAGTACCATGATAATTGCCAAGTGGTGATTTTCTAATTCCAATATTCCCTCTATATTTATTATTTAGAGTCCTTATAATTCATTTCCTTTCATTTATTTATAAGTTAATTTTTATCTGCATGGACTCATGGATTTCTGTTTTATTCAGTGTGTTATTACCTGTTGCTCTCATTATTAGCGCCTCAGGCTGGCTCCTATGTCCTTTTGACATGCCCCCAACATTCTCTGAGCACTTCTTCACTTTCTGGCACAACACCACATTCTAGGCTCATCTGCTATTTCCCTGCAGCAGCCCTGAAATCAGTCATTTCTTTAAAGTGTCCTGGTTTCTTTTAGTGGAGAATGTAATTTAGAAACCATGACCATGGTGATCATTAGTACTGGAATGTCATGGCTTTTAGGTCTTCTCAGCAGACTAGGAAATATGACACACTCACACATATACACATCCATATCTATCTATCTATCTATCTATCTATCCATCCATCCATCCATTCATCTCTCCATCTATGTGTATATGTTAAAAACCATGAATTTCTGCTGATTCCTTCAATTCCAATCCAGCGGTCAGTTCTCTTGTGTGTAACCAATGTCCTAACCACACAGCCTGCCTCTTTGGCTCCAGCCCCACTGACCAAATTTATATCTTAACTAAGGGATATGGAAGAGGAAGAGATGGCATGTGTTCTCTTTAATGAAGCTTGAAGTGGAGATTCTGCTACTCAGTAGAATGTAAAGTGTTTTTCCTACTTAAATCCAATTTTAAGTTCACAGCAGACAAGGAAAAGCCTAAAAGAAAGGTTCGCATTCACTTGTTACACGTGGCAAGTGGTTATCTACTGTGCTTCTTCTAATTATCAGAGACTGATGTAACACCCTATTGAAGCCATTAGTAAGTCATTTTTATTACCTTATGGACAGACCTGCCCATTTTAGTACAACCAATGTTTGATTAATGTAGTAAAATATCAAAAATCAGATTTTGCCACCAGTTTACACATTTCATATTTCACTCCATTTTTTTTTAACGTTTATTTATTTTTGAGAGAGAGAGAGAGACTGAGCGTGAGCAGGGGAGGGACAGAGAGAGAGACACACACAGAATCTGAAGCAGCCTCCAGGCTCTGAGCTGTCAGCACAGAGACTGACGCGGGGCTCAAACTCAAGAGTTGTGAGGTCATGACCTGAGCTGATGTTGGACACTTAACTGACTGAGCCACCCAGGCACCCCTCAGATTGCACTCCGTTTTAAAATTATAACCAATATTTTGGAATTCAGCACTTCAGTATACTTAAACACTGTTCTGGCTTGAAGTATTATCTATTACATATAGCCCTTTAAGCCTTAGTAGTTTGAAAGGGTTTGTTTAACCGGTCCTCAAATTTTAATGACCATCCAAACTCCTGTGGTGAAGGTTAACATGCTGGTCCCTGAACCCACACCTAGAGATTCTGATTCAGTAGCTCTGGGGATCACCTCCATTTTAATGAGACCCCTGGAAGTTTCAGGAGCAGGTGGCCCAGGGACCACACCTTGAGAAATACTGGATTAACATGTTTTCACTCAAATCCCGGAGAGTTCCAGTTTAGAATCTGTAGTTGATCACTCCTAGTCATAAGCAAGGTAGAATTGTTCATTAGTGTAGCCAAAGTTCAGCTTTGCCAGAGCACCTGGCTCTGAGGACCCCAAACGATCATATTCTGCCACTCACCATGGACAAAAGCCAAAGGCAGGGAGACTAGTGGCGGTGAAACAAGAAAGGAATTTATTTCAGTGAGGCCAACATCGGGAAGACCACAGACTAGCGTCTCAAAGACTGTCTTCAAGGGGCCAAAAGTACTTCCAGATTTATATAAGAAAAATGTGGGAGAAAGCTACATGCAGGTGGGCAGTAAAGTTCAAGTCGATCATTGTCTTGGGGTCAGTCACATGGGTCTTCCTGGTTCAGGAGAGTCCTTACTGCCTGAGAGGGTAGTTTTGTTTCCATCAAGAGATGTCCTGCCTGAGGAGTCTTTTGCCCGTTAAGAGATAAGCTGGAAAGAACTTAATCAATTAGAAAGTTTGGAGGCATGAAAATGGAGGCAGTTAAAGCCTTCTTTCTTTAGGACCCAGCAAATCTTTCGCAGTCAACAAGTGTATCAGTGGGATGAACCTTGGTTTCCAGCACCTACAACTGCAGGACAAATGTTATGCTTGTTCATCACCATCCATGTGTCAAGGGTGTGCTAGTGTGTCCAACAAGGGTGGCATAAAGCCAGAACCTTGATTGACCAAGCAGAGTTGCAGCAGGCTGTCCTCCAGCATGCCAACTTGAAGGGCCAGGCTTTCAGATGTTTGGGTTTGGCTGCTTAGTGTTCTTTAAGACTCAGAAGTGACTGGAGCCAGACTGAGTACACATGCCGCATGATCCTACTTAAAGTGTATTTCCCTCTTTGGTTTTCCCTGTAGAACAAGGACACATGACTGAAAAAATTATACTCTTCAGCAGAAAGAAAGCAACTATCAATCAACCCCTCTTTAATCATTTATGCTGAGTCTCTTCACAGAGTGTTGCATTCAATCACCATAATTACCTGGTGAGGAGGGGACTTTATTATCATAGTTCCACAGATGAGGAAAGGGAGATGCAGAGAATATGAAATTTGTACATGATCACACAGCTAGTAAGTGGACATGAAGAGTTTTGACTCTTGGTCTTTTGTCTTTTTCTTTTTTTAACATTTTTATTTATTTTTGAGAGACAGAGAGAGACAGAGCACAAGTGGGGGAGGGTCAGAGAGAGAGGGAGACACAGAATCCGAAGCAGGCTCCAGGCTCTGAGCTGTCAGCACACAGCCCAACGCGGGGCTCCAAACCACCAACTGTGAGATCATGACCTGAGCTGAAGTCTGACGCCTAGCCAACTGAGCCACCCAGGTGCCCCTTGGTCTTTTGTCTTTAAATCCAGTGCTTTGTGCAATAAACACTATACTGGGGAACCTCTTGTATTTTGATTTTGTTTTCCCTTCCAAGGGATGTTATTCATGGATGAAAGTAAGCCTAGCAGTAAGAGCTGGGAGCTGTTACACAGCACACTTCTCCCCCTCTCCAGATCTACAATTGTTAGAGATAACAGTAGACTCTAGCCTGCTAGACAATCCTGGGTCTTTCCCTCTCATGGGTGGAGTGGGAACCAGGCCTTGGTTATGCAAAGTGAAAGCAAAGATCCTCTTCTGAAGTGGAAATATTTCATAGAGGATTCTTTCTCTACATTTGTACAATAAAAAGGACCACTGTGTGATTTCATAAGAAAAGACCAGCCTGCTCTCCAAGGATTACTGTGGAACTCATCATTTCCAGATCTAAACTGCTACTTTGGATGCCTCCCACCTCCCCCAGCTTCTTCCTCTCAAGATTCCAGCCCAGTGCCCATTACATGAGTCAAGGATCCCATGGTCCATAGACCTCAGTGGCAGCACCTGAGTTCATGACCCAGAAACTTGAATAGACCAATGTCTTCCAGCTTCTAAGAGCCAGAGCCAGAACTCAAGCCAGATCTCCTGACCTCAAGTGATTCCTCTTTCCTCAGAGTGTGGCAGTGGGTGTGACTATGTGTGAGTGTGGTGCGTGGGCTAGACAGCAGCCCCAGCTCTCTCCTAATAGTCTTCCAGATTTCATGTAAAATACTTGGATCTGTCCTTTTTGGGGACCAATTCAGTCCCTTTTCCTGGCACCCTACAACTCAATCCATCCAGTGATGCACTAGCATAGCAGCCCCTAAAAGTCAGTGCTTTGGGGGGATACCACAGAAATAATACTGAGTATAACATGAAACTTCCATACCCATCATCATATCTAATCCATCACCGAGATGGATTAATTTTACTCTCTAAATATCTGCCCAATGGGTCCACTTCTCTCTATCTCCATTGCCACTATTCTAGCATAAACCACCAGTATTTCTGGTGGGGCCACTGCAGGGATCTCCTAGGGTCTCCCTCCTTTGTATACTCTGGTGCCCCCTTCAATGTGTTCTCCTCCCTGCATCCTAAGTCAACACCTTCTCTCTTGACTGTCCTAAACAGCTTTCCCCTAACCCTTTTGTCTATGTAACGTCTGCTTATTCGTCAGATCTCAGAACCATCAGGGTTACTCCTTAGGGAGGGTGTTTTTGCCTCACAAGTTCTTGTGCTGTTCATTCGTATAGAAATACCCTCTATAACTTCATAGCATTTACCTCCAATCATAATTAAACATTCATAGATGTAACTATTGCATTAATGGATGTTTCCTCTGTTAGACTATAAAATCCACGAGAAAAGGGGATACATCTGTATCAGTCTCTCCCTCTCCCTTCCCTCCTCTGTTTCTCCCTACCTCCATTCTTCTTCCTCACTTAAGGTTTTTTTGTTTGTTTTTTTGTTTGTTTGGCCATAGGAATTCTATCTTCTCATTGGACAAAAGGTATGAACTATTTCACATTGAAAAGGAAAAATGGAAGTTATTTCAAGTCAAAAAATTGAAGGGCAGGCTTCCAAATAACTGAGATGTTCCACTAAAGTCTAAGTTAAAGCAATTCTGCCAGGGCCCCCCCCCCCACCTTTTATGCTTGTAACTCACTTCTCTCACTTTTGTTTTTGCTTTTTTCATTCTTCCACAGTTTTATTTCTTAAACTTTTCAGCAGAAAATTTCAAAATTAAATAGGTGAATACAGTATTATTAACTTTCGTGTACTATCACCAGCTTTAACAGTTAATAGTGTCTTGTTTCATCTTTCTCTTTCCACTTTTGTTGTTGGTGATGGTGGTGGTAATTTAAAGCAAATGCTGACATCATATCATTTTATCCACAAATAGTTCAGTAATTAGCTTTACACACAAGGATTTTTTAAGACATAACTCTTAACAATAATAATTCTTTCATGTAGTTTTAATAATATTTAATTCCCCATCCACGCTCATATCTTCTCCATTTTCTAAAAACTGTACTACAGTTGATTCATTTAGGCTAGGATCAAACAAGATCCACACATTGCATTGTTTCTGAAGTCTCTCTCTCTTTTTTTAAGTTTATTAATTTCTTTTAGAGAGAGAGAAAGAGAGCAAGTGGGGGAGGTACAGAGACAGAATCCCAAGCAGGCTGACATTGGGCTCGAACCCACAAACCAGGAGATCATGACCCGAGCTGAGATCAAGAGTCGGATGTTTAACCAACTGAGCCACCCAGGTGCCTCTCCTGAGTCTGTCCTTCTTCTCCCATCTTCGAAAATTCCGCTGATTTGTTGAAGGAACTGGGTTATTGATTGCATACAATTTCCTATATTCTAGATTTGGCTGATTGCCTCCTCCCCCAACTTGATCTTTTATTCCCTTGTTCTACCTGTCCTTTTATTATTTTCAAGCTAGCGGTGAGATCTCCAGACTTGGTGAGATCCAGATACTTCCTCTTTGGCAAGGATGACTCCTGGGTGGTGCTGTGTCCTTCTTATTGCATCACATCAGGAGACATCAGACGCCCCATTTTTAGTGATGTGAAGATTGATCCACAGATTAGACTGTTGGTAGACAATTCTCCATGGGGCTCTTGCGTTTCTCCATGTTTTGCAAGAAAGAAGTTTAACTGCTTTTTGTCTATATTATCTTTTCAAGGATGTTTGCCTATGAACGGTCTTAGAAGAAAGAGGTAGTGTCTGTTGCTGGAGCAAAGGACAGACAAGCTTGCTGTACAGTATGAAATATCAGAATTCCCTAAACTTGGGATTCCTGTCCTGTAAAACAACCCACTAAATATACAAGGTCATCTGATCCTTTTTGTGTTGCTCTATTAGAACTGGGGCTCAGGGAACCAGTTTAAAAACGATGATACTAAAAATAGCCACTGCTTATTGCTGTAATTGATAGTCCTTGGTATTAGACTGGATTCTCCAGAGAAACACACACACACACAGACACACACACACACACGTACACACACATGAGAGAGAGACAGACAGACAGACAGAGACAGAGACAGACAGAGATGGAGAGAGACAGAGAGACTTATTTACTGTAAGGAATTGGCTCATATGATTACAGAGGCTGACAAGGCCAAGATCTGTAGTCATGCAGCTGGGAAACCCAGGAGGTATAAGTTCCAGTCTGAGTCCAAAGGCCTGAGAAGCAGGAAAGCTGATAGTATAAGTTTCAGTCGGAATCCAAGTCTGAAGGTGGGAGAAGACCAATTGTGGCAGCTGAGCCTGAATACAGAAAGAATTTTTTCTTGCTCAGCCTTTTTTTCTATTTAGGACTTGGGTGGAGCAGATGAGGCCCACCCACACTGCGGAGGGCAATCAACCTTTAGTCCGTCTACAGATTCAAATGTTAGTCTTATCCAGAAGCAACCTCACAGACACACCCAAAAATAATGTTTAGAGCAAATATCTGGGTACCCCATGGCCCAGTCAACACATAAAATTAAACATCACAGTCTTTAACCCAGAGTCTATATATTTAATCAGCTTCCATGAAATTTGGCAGGTTAATTTGTTATCTTGCAAATGGAGTAAAATCTCAGACCCTTCACAGCTCTTGATATACCCTTCATTAAAAAAAGAAAAAGATTTGTCAATGAGTTCAGGGTATGTCAGTCTGATCTCTCCATTGCAAAACTACCATCAGCTTTTCACCTTCAGATTTAGTATTCTTCGATTTTCACTGCTTAGATTCATTCTTTTATTAGGGGTTGCAAAGTGGTGTCCATCTAATTCTACCATTCTGTTTGCATTTATTTAGTAGGAATATTTCTACCAAGAAGAATTTTCTTTCATGCTATTTGGTTGTGCTGAAATCCAATTTATACAGGAAAGGCAGGATTAATTGCTAGTTCCTTCCTGTTATTTACTAGTTTTAAGAATCATGAGTTGGTGTGGTCGAAACCTCCAAAGTGATGGGGCGTCTGGGTGGCTCACTCGGTTTGAGTGTTTGACTCTTGGTTTCAGCTCAGGTCATGATCTCACAGTTTGTGAGATCAAGGCTCACATCAGACTCTGCACTGACAGCATGGAGCCTGCTTGGGATTCTGTCTCTCCCTCTCTCTCTGCCCTTCCCCTGCTCATGCTCTCTCTCAAAAATAAATTAATTAATTTTTAAAAAAGGAAATCTCCAAAGTGACAACTATGTTTGTCTTTTGAGTTATTATTTTACTTATTATAAACGAATAGATTTTTTTTTTTATATTTCATATTTGTAATTCATTGCAGTTCCTCTCTTTACTCAAATTGATCCATCTTTGGCCATTTGGAGCCCCTTCTGACGGCCACTGTAACCTTTATTTATTTAAAAAAAAACTTTTTTAAGTCTTTATTTATTTTTGAGACAGAGACAGTGTGTGAGCAGGGGAGGAGCGGAGAGAGAGGGAGTGACAGAATGTGAAGCAGGCTCCAGGCCCTGAGCTGCCAACACAGAGCCGGACACGGGGCTCAAACCCACAAACCCATGAACCGTGAGATCGTGGCCTGAGCCAAAGTCAGACGCTCAACTGACTGAGCCACCCCGGCAAACGGTAACCCTTAAATATGATTGCCGCGGTACTTGATAATTTCTTCACTTTCTTGCACAACAAAGTGGCCCGGGATCATCTTACACATTCTTGCTGTTTCCTGGAATCAGTCGTCTCTCCAAACAGTCCTGACTTCTTTCGGTAGTATGTAGTCTTTAGAGGACACAATTTGGGTGGAGGTGGTACTCAAAGCTACTAGACTGTTACTGTTTTCAGGCCCTTTTAGGGGCTAAAGCTGGGAAATATATATATATATTTTTAAAGAAAAAAATATGCATTCATGTTGAAATTTCCAATTCAAATCTGTAAGTATAGAGTTTTACCGAGCTTCTTTGATTTTATATTTAGCTGTCATGCTGAAAATCTTGGTTCATTATTATTTACGTGCTTTAGTGTCTAACAAACACATGATAATTTCAAATACTGTCACTATCAGTATGTTAACTGATACAATTTATTTTCTTTACAGTTCTTTTACCTTTAGGCTTTTATCGTATATCCCACTCATGATATGGAGTTCAAATGCTGTGTTTCAGAGTTATGTGAAATAGTGATTCTCTGTGTGGTCATGCCACCAATTTGATATACTTGGGTTTATTTGTTTTCAATATTTAGGCGATGCTTTTTAATTTTTGATTTAATTTTATTTTTGCTTATATAAAATATTTAGACAAGTCCAAATCCTCTACCTAGTCTGTTCATTGGATTAGAACTTGAGGTGGTCTTTTCATACCGCCTATTCATTCATTCATTCATTCATTCATTCAACAGATATTTGCGAAGCACCTGTCCTAGGCTAGTGTGGGGTCTGTAGTAGGGAACAAACCAGACAGCAGTCCTTACCCCCATAGAGCTTGCATTTAAGTGTGATGTTTGGAGAAACAACTCTCTTGACAATGTCTGCAGTTGTCCCTTATGCCTTCTGTTCCTGTCCCCCCTTGTTTCTCTTCTCTTCTCCAAGGACTCTGCATGAAGCAGAAGTGGCAAATGGTCTTGGGTGGTAAAGGAAAAGGAAAATTTCCCTCAGTTCTCTTTTCTAGCTTCTCTGCATCCACATAATATTAGTAAGTTACTTAATATTTCCGAGGCTGAATTTATACATATGAAAAATGTAAAAAGAAAATAAAGAAAAATGTATTCCCCATCCTCATGAGCCTGAGTCTTGAATCCGACTGCTTTGACCAACCAAACATGACAGAAGTCACACTGCCAATTTCAAGTCCAGCCTTTAAGAGGACTGACGGTTTCCATTTCCTTCTTGGAATCAGTTGCCATGTCATCAGGAAGCCTAAGCAGCCCATGGAGAGACTCCTATGGAAAAGAACTGAAGCCCTGGGCTGACAGTTCCCAGCTTAGAGCCAACAATTTGCCTGCCATGTGAGTGAGCTGTCTTGGATGTGAATCCTCCAATGCCAGAAGTGTCCTCACTGATGTCAAACGTAGAGAAGTAAGCTGTCCTACCAAGCCCCGTCCAAACTGCAAAATCTGAGCAATAAATAATTATTTGAAGCCACTGAATTTTGAAGTGGTTTGTTATGCAGCAATAGGGCAGCAACGTAGTAGGTACTCATTGAGAAGAAGTTCTATTCCATAATATTTAAAAGTATTTACAAGGCGTAGATTAACCTTAAATCTCTGACCAGAAACCATGAGTTTCTGCTCAGGATTTGATGCATCTGTATATCATCAAGGATTTCTGTTACTCTCTTGACATTTAGATTAAGAAACTGTGGCAAAGACTGTCATCCACATTTCAAAGGTTTCTATCTCCGGCAATACTTTTAATTGTCTATATTTGCTGTGATCTCCCTCTTCCTTGTCTTTGGACCGCCATGTTGATTTGCTAATGATAAGTTTTATCATCATTATAATCATACCCCTTTACAAGTTATGGTTATTATAGGTCAGTCCTTATTAACTAGTTTTCACTTATTGAAAAAAAAAACTTGCAATTCATTTGTGTCTATATTGGTATGTTTTAAACCAGATCTGTAGTAAATTGATTGATTACCATAGAATCAGATGTCCACAAGGAATTTCAAAACTTCCGTGGTTTGGCTTTCCCATACCTGTAGACAAATAGACAGGTATTTTATTTTCCAGTATTTCCAGGGAAGATCTCAGCCTGCAGGGTAAAAGGAAGAGATGCAGTGTAGCCCAACAGATTCTGAAGAGGGAAGAGAGATGGGGAGAAAAATAAAAAATGGGAATAGGGAAGAGAAAATAAGTAGTGGGTTAGACTCTGCCCTCAGAATTTGGTGGGTGGTGCATCTTGTCCTGACAGGTTCACTGCCTGGTCTGTAGGACATCACTGTGTAATACTTGGGATGGCTTTATGTGCCTACCTCTAAGAGCTCCAAGCTTATTGGTAATTAGATATTATTTTAAACACTTGGTATGTATTACATAGCCTATATTAGGAATACCTCTGAAATACTAAGTCAGGAAAGAAGCCATAAGCTAGATAATATGGACTTTGCAAAGAATAATGGAAAAAACGGAAGCCAACTCAGTACAAGACAGAAGGTCAGGGCCAAATCCACTGACCTATTTTCCAGAAAGGGTAATAAGGAATACCCATTTTCCCAGGAAAGAAAACAAGCAAGGAAAGAAATGCTGGAGTGGGAAAGAGGACTGAAAGACGTTAGAAAACAATCTCACTGTCCTCAACTTTTTGTGATTACATTCCTTTCCTCTTCCTTCCTTCCTTCTTTCCTTCCTTCCTTCCTTCCTTCCTTCCTTCCTTCCTTCCTTCCTTCCTTCCTTCCTTCCTTCCTTCTTTCCTTCCTTCCTTCCTTTTCCCAACTAAGGAGTACATACAATAAGGATGACCAGCAGAGGGCCTTCAAATGAACATTAGCACTGAACACTTTCATATCTGTGTGAGATCTTTGAGCTTTTGGTTCTCTTTCCTACAGGATTTTATTTTAAGAAAATTAAAAAAAAAAAAAAAACCTCTTCACGCTTTATTGGGAAATAGTTACAAAAAACCACAGACCTCAATGCATGTCTCTAACATGGAATTATGATTGCAATATTTCAAGGAGAACAAGGTACTTCAGCAAAAAGTCAGTAGGTGGCAAACTTCTACAACCCTTAGAATGAAGAAGGCCAGTAATGAGTAGATCACAGACGACAGAAATATTGGGGGTTCTTGCTTCTTTTTTGGAGGGTGGGATGGGTGGTGGCTGGTTTGTGTGTGTGTGCCTGTGTGTGTCTGTGTTATATTGCAAAACACACTGAGTGAAAAATAAGTCTCTTTCCAAATAGTTATTAAGACATTTACCAAAGAAGCTAAATCAGTATGTATCATAATCAGTTGGTCAACCAATCTCTCCTGAAGGTCACTATGAGTGCTCGGTTATCTCAACCCCTGTGGGAGAGACGGTGGGATAGAAGGTCCCTAAATTCCCCTTCATTTAGAGTCTGTCATTTTAGGTGTTTCACTTGATCCTAAGTCTTACCTGCCATCAAGAAGCCTTTCAATGTCTTATAAACCAGACGTCGATGGAGAGAGTTCCCAAATTTACATGGTGGGATAAGGTTTGGATTATATTTTTGGAGGAAATTATTTTTGGGAAATGTTGAAGGATGACAGGAACATTTGTGTAAGTCCATTGGGGTACAAAAAACAAGACATTGTAAAATAACATTGTGTTTCCTTTCTGAAAACCTGGATTCAATGATAACATCTTTTCTGGTTTCTAGAATCTCCAAATTTAGAGTTTGTGCTGATAAATTCTGAAGAGAAATTATTTCTTTATCCATTCTCTCAGAGAGTCATTTCCTAGTAAAAGGCTGTTTCAGAACTCCCACTATCTCCTCCATCACTGGCATGTTGTTCTTGGATGGGATGGCGCCATTGCTATGCTTTATACTTGCGTGATGTGTTAGGGACATAGCCAGTACAGAAACATCCATTTGTCATGGACATATGCTGCTTTTATTCAGTGTTCTTGAATCCCTTCTTGGGGGAAAATGCCCATCCCACCTCCATGTAGTTCTGCAAGGCTTTCGATCACTTGGACCTGCCTTCCCAAATGTGGGGATGTGATGCAGCATGCCCATTAGATTCCTTTTGGGGATTTGACTTTCATGCTGGGGGAAGCATGCAATATGATATTTTATTTCCGTTCTTGCTAAACTTAAAGGATATGTAACTTTGGATGCTAATAGTCATGATGTCTGTTATATACTCTAAAGTCTACATTGTCTAATATTTTTTAACTTGTTTTATTTTTTTAAATTTACATCCAAATTAGTTAGCATATAGTGCAACAATGATTTCAGGAGTAGATTCCTTAGTGGCCCTTACCCATTTAGCCCATCCCCCCTCCCACACCCCCTCCAGTAACCCTCAGTTTGTTCTCCATATTTAAGAGTCTTTTATGTTTTGTCCCCCTCCCTGTTTTTGTATTATTTTTGCTTCCCTTCCCTATGTTCTCTGTTTTTTACCTTAAAGTCCTCATATGAGTGAAGTCATATGATATTTGTCTTTCTCTGATTGACTAATTTCACTTAGCATAATACCCTCCAGTTCCATCCACATAGTTGCAAATGGCAAGATTTCATTCTTTTTTGATTGCTGAGTAATGGTCCATTGTGTGTGTATATATACCACATCTTCTTTATCCATTCATCCATCGATGGACATTTGGGCTCTTTCTATACTTTGACTATTGTTGATAGTGCTGCTATAAACATGGGGGTGCGTGTGTCCCTTTGAAACAGCACACCTGTATCCTGTGGATAAATACCTAGTAGTGCAATTGCTGGGTCGTAGGGTAGTTCTATTTTTAGTTTTTTGAGGAACCTCCATACTGTTTTCCAGAGTGGCTGCACCAGCTTGCATTCCCACCAGCAATGCAAAAGAGATCCCCTTTCTCTGCATCCTCGGCAACATCTGTTGTTGCCTGAGTTGTTAATGTTAGCCATTCTGACAGGTGTAAGGTGGTATCTCATTGTGGTTTTGATTTGTATTTCCCTGATGACTGATGTTGAGCATTTTTTCATGTGTTGGTTGGCCATCTGGACGTGTTCTTTGGAGAAGTGTCTAATCATGTCTTTTGCCCATTTCTTCACTGGATTATTTGTTTCTTGGGTGTTGAGCTTGAAAAGTTCTTTATAGATTTTGGATACTAACCCTTTATCTGACGCATCATTTGCAAATATCTTCTCCCATTCTGTCGGTTGCCTTTTAGTTTTGCTGATTGTTTCCTTCGCTGTGCAGAAGATTTTTATTTTGATGAGGTCCCAGTAGTTCATTTTTGCTTTTGTTTCCCTTGCCTCCGGAGACGTGTTGAGTAAGAAGCTGCTGCAGGCAAGATCAAAGAGGTTTTTGCCTGCTTTCTCCTCAAGGATTTTGATGGCTTCCTGTCTTACATTGAGGTCTTTCATCCATTTTGAGTTTATTTTTGTGTATGGTGTAAGAAAGTGGTCCAGGTTCATTCTTCTTCATGTTGCTGTCCAGTTTTCCCAGCACCACTTGCTGAAGAGACTGTCTTTCTTCCATTGGATATTCGTTCCTGCTTTGTCAAAGATTAGTTGGCCATATGTTTGTGGGTCCATTTCTGGGTTCTCTATTCTGTTCCATTGACCTGAGTGTCTGTTTTTGTGCCAGTACCATGCTGTCTTTGTGGTTACAGCTTTGTAGTATAGCTTGAAGTCTGGGATTGTGATGCTTTCTGCTTTGGTTTTCTTTTTCAAGATCACTTTGGCTATTCAGGGTCCTTTCTGGTTCCATACAAATTTTAGGATTATTTGTTCTAGCTGTGTGAAGAATGCTGGAGTTATTTTGATAGGGATTGCTTTGAATGTGTAGATTGCTTTGGGTAGTATTGACATTTTAACAATATTTGTTCTTCCTATCGAGGAGCATAGAATCTTTTTCCATTCTTTTGTGTCTTCTTCTATTTCTTTAATAAGCTTTCTAAAGTTTTCAGTGTATAGATTTTTCACCTCTTTGGTTAGATTTATTCCTCGGTATTTTATGGTTTTTTGTGCAACTGTAAATGGGATCAGTTCCTTGATTTCTCTTTCTGTTGCTTCATTGTTGGTATATAGGAATGCAACCAATTTCTGTTTGTTGATTTTATATCCTGCAACTTTGCTGAATTCATGAAGCAATTCTAGCAGTTGTTTGGTGGAATCTTTTGGGCTTTCCATATAGAGTATTATGTCATCTGCAAAGAGTGAAAGTTTGACCTCCTCCTGGCCGATTTGGATTTTATTTCTTTGTGTTGTCTGATTGCAGAGGCTAAGACTTCCAATACTATGTTGAATAACAGTGGCGAAAGTGGACATCCCTGTCTTGTTCCTGACCTTGGGGGGAAAGCTCTCAGTTTTTCCCCATTGAGGATGATATTAGCGTTGGGTCATTCATATATGGCTTTCATGGTCTCGAGGTATGCTCCTTCTATCCCTACTTTCTTGAGGGTTTTTATCAAGAAGGGATGCTGTATTTTGTCAAATGCTTTTTCTGCATCTATTGAGAGGATCATATGGTTCTTGTCCTTTCTTTTATTGATGTGATGAATCACGTTAATTGTTTTGCAGATATTGAACCAGCCCTGCATCCCAGGTATAAATCCCACTTGGTCGTGGTGAATAATTTTTTTAATGTATTGTTGGATCTGGTTGACTAATACCTTGTTGAGTTTTGCATCCATGTTCGTCAGGGAAATTGGTCTATAGGTCTTTTTAGTGGGGTCTCTGTCTGGTTTTGGAACCAAGGTAATACTGGCTTCATAGAAAGAGTTTGGAAGTTTTCCTTTCATTTCTATTTTTTGGAACAGCTTCAAGAGAATAGGTGTTAACTCTTCCTTAAATGTTTGGTAGAATTCCCCTGGAAAGCCATCTGGCCCTGGACTCCTGTTTTTTGGCAGATTTTTTATTACTAATTTGATTTCCTTACTGGTTACAGGTCTGTTCAAATTTTCTATTTCTTTCTGTTTCAGTTTTGGTAGTGTATATGTTTCTAGAAATTTGTCCATTTCTTCCAGATTACTCATTTTATTGGCATATCACTGGTCGTAATATTTTCTCATTATTGTTTTTATTTCTCTTGTGTTGGTTGTGATCTCTCCTCTTTCATTCTTGATTTTATTTATTTGGGTCCTTTCCTTTTTCTTCTTGATCAAACTGGCTAATGGTTTATCAATTTTGTTAATTCTTTCAAAGAACTAGCTTCTGATTTCATTGATCTGTTTTTCTTTTGATTTTGATAGCATTAATTTCTGCTCTCATCTTTATTATTTCCTGTCTTCTGTTGGTTTTGGGTTTTATTTGTTGTTGTTTTTCCAGCTCCTTAAGGTGTGAGGTGAGGTTGTGTATCTGAGATCTTTCTTCCTTCTTTAGGAAGGCCTGGATTGCTATATACTTTCCTCTTATGACTGCCTTTGCTGCGTCCCAGAGGTTTTGGGTTGTGGTGTTATCATTTTCAGTGACTTCCATATACTTTTTAATTTCCTCTTTAACTGCTTGGTTAGCCCATTCATTCTTTAGTAGGATGTTCTTCAGTCTCCAAGTATTTGTTACCTTTCCAAATTTTTTCTTGTGGTTGATTTCGAGTTTCATAGCGTTGTGGTCTGAAAATATGCACGGTATGATCTCGATCTTTTTGTACTTACTTAGGGCTGATTTGTGTCCCAGTATATGATCTATTCTTGAGAACGTTCCATGTGCACTGGAGAAGAATGTACATTCTGCTGCTTTAGGATGAAATGTTCTGAATATATCTGTTAAGTCCATCTGGTCCAGTGTGTCATTCAAAGCCATTGTTTCCTTGTTGATTTTTTGATTAGATGATCTGTTCATCGCTGTGAGTGGATGTTGAAGTCTCCTACTATTATGGTATTACTATCGATGAATTTCTTTATGTTTTTGTTTAATTGATTTATATATCTGGGTGCTCTCACATTTGGCGCATATATGTTTACAATTGTTAGGTCTTCTTGGTGGATAGGCCCCTTGATTATGATAAAATGCCCTTCTGCATCTCTTGATACAGTCTTTATTTTAAAGTCTAGATTTCCTGATATAAGTATGGCTATTCTGGCTTTCTTTTGTTGACCATTAACATGACAGATGGTTCTCCATCCCCTTATTTTCAATCTGAAGGTGTCTTTAGGTCTAAAGTGGGTCTCTTGTAAACAGCATATAGATGAATCTTGTTTTCTTATCCATTCTGTTACCCTATGTCTTTTGATTGGAGCATTGAGTCCATTGACATTTAGAGTGAGTACTGAAAGATATGAATTTATTGCCATTATGTTGCTTGTAGAGTTGGAGTTTCTGGTGGTGCTCTCTGGTCCTTTCTAATCTTTGTTGCTTTTGATATATATAGAGAGAGAGATAGATAGATAGATAGATAGATATGTACATGTATATGTATATATATATATTTTTTTTTTTTTCATCTTTTCTCCCCTCAGAGAGTCCCCCTTAAAATTTCTTGCAGGGCTGGTTTAGTGTCACAAACTCCTTTAACTTTGTTTGTCTGGGAAACTTTTTATCTCTTCTTCTATTTTGAACGACAGCCTTGTTGGATAAAGAATTCTTGGCTGCATATTTTTTCCAATTCAGCACATTGAATATATCCCACCACTCCTTTCTGGCCTGCCAAGTTTCTGTGGGTAGGTCTGCTGCCAACCTGATCTGTCTTCCCTTGTAGGTTAGGGACTTTTTTTCCTTTGCTGCTTTCATGATTCTCTCCTTGCCTGAGTATTTTATGAATTTGATTGTGATATGCCTTGTTGATGGTCGGTTTTTGTTGAATCCACTGGGGGTCCTCTGTGCTTCCTGGATGTTGATGTCTGTGTCTTTCGCCAGGTTAGGAAAGTTTTCTGCTATGATTTGCTCATATAATCCTTCTACCCCTATTTCTCTTCCCCTTCTGGGACCCCTATGATTCTGATGTTGTTTGTTTTTAATGAGTCACTGATTTCTCTAATTCTTAAATTGTGCTCTTTTGCCTTAATCTCCCTCTTTTTTTCTGCTTCTTTATTCTCTATACGTTTATCCTCTATATCGCTGATTCTCTGTTCTGCCTCGTCCATCCTTGCCACCGCTGCATCCATCCGTGATTGTAGCTCAGTTATAGCATTTTTAATTTCATTCTGGCTATTTTTTACTTCTTTTGTCTCTGCGGAAAGGGATTCTAATCTATTTTCGACTCCAGCTAGTATTCTTATTATCGTGATTCTAAATTCTGGCTCAGACATCTTGCTTGTATCTGTGTTGATTAAATCCCTGGCTGTCGTTTCTTCGTGCTCTTTCTTTTGGGGTGAATTCCTTTGTTTTGTCATTTTGAAGGGAGAAAAGGAATTAATGAGGTAGAAAAATTGAAATTAAAATAAAATTAAAAATATTAAAATTAAAAAATTAAACACACACATACACACAAAATCTAATAAATGATGCTAGATCCTAGGTTTGTTTTGGTCTGGGTGTTGAAAGTTGTTTGACAGATTAGGGAAAAAAAGGTGGGGGGGGAAGGAAATCATTTGAGAATTTGAAAAAATGAATACACTGAAGTAGACTAAAATGAGATGATGGGAGTAAAATAGAATTTGAAAAAAATTACACAAAAGTAAAGAATATAGTAGAAAAATTTAAAGGAAAATATTTTTAATAAAAATTAAAAATAAAATGAATTTTATCTCTTTCTGCATTCAAGAAAAAGAAAAGAAATGAAAAAGTGAAAAAAGAAAAGTTTAAAAAAAAGGAAATCGTTTGAAAATTTGAAAAGGTGAATACACTGACATGGACTAAAATAAAATGATGGAAGATAGAATTTGAAAACATTTACACAAAAGTAAAAATATAGTAAAAGAAAATTAAAGAAAAATATTTTTTTTCTTTAATTTTTTTAATGTTTATATATTTTTGAGACAGAGAGAGACAGAGCATGAACGGGAGAGGGTCAGAGAGGGAGGGAGACACAGAATCCGAAGCAGGCTCCAGGCTCTGAGCTGTCAGCACAGAGCCCGAGGTGGGACTTGAGCTAATGGACTGTGAGATCACAACCTGAGCTGAAGTCAGACACTTAACCGAGCCACCCAGGTGCCCCGAAGAAAAATATTTTTAATAAAAATTGAAAACGAAAATGAATTTTTTCTTTCTGTATTCAAGAAAAAGAAAAATAGTGTAAAAGAGAAAAAAAGACAGAAAGAAAATTTAATAGATGGACCTGCTAACAGATTGAAATAGGACTGAAATTACTTCGTTTTACCCTGGAAGTCAGACTGTGTAGTGCTTTATAGTCCATAAACTAACTAGGTGGTGAGACTTGTGTTCTTGAAGAGCGAGGTTGGCACAATTGGGCGGGGTTCAGTGTAATGGCTCCGTTCTCCACTGGGTAGCGCTGCTAGCCTACTGGGGTGGTTTGTTGCCGCGCTCGTACGTGCGTATCCGCGTTCGCGGGAGCGGTGAAAATGGCGTCTCAGATACCCAGTCTCTAGTATCAGAACTCTGTTCTCCCCGATCAGCAATGGCGCACCTGTCCTCTGTCTTCAGCTTTCATCCACTCCCTGCTCCTTCACTGTCCGTGACCAAGCCCCAGGCTGTACCTCTCGCCCGAGTTTTGTCTCAGATGCACCTGTTTCCCCGGCCCCTTATTTATGAAGGACTGCAGCTTTGACCCATTCCACCCCTCTGTGGGAGGGTCTCACTGAGCAATGGCCGAATGCCGGCTGCACCCAGGAACGCTTGCTGGACCCTGCTGCTGCCAGTGCCCCGAGACTGCGGCCAGGTGCCAGCCTGCCCCAGAAAAAGTTTGCGAGATAGTGTAGCAGCAGCATTTCAGGGATTATGGAAAATTACAACACGCACCTGGCACCAGGCTTCACCCTTGACGACCTTGTTCCAGCACCAGTGAATGTGGCTGTTTTCCGGGGTCTGCTGGGACCAGGTGGCTTCAACAGTCTCTACCAAGTGTCCTTCCAGCAGTGGAACCGCCTTTCCCCGTGTGGCCCGAGAACCTCCTGGACTCCACCCTGTTCCTGGGGATTCGCCCTTCCCACCAGAGCACTGCCAGGTATCAAGCTGTGGAGTTGCAGACTTTGCGCTCCCCTTGTTTACAGTCTTAATGGAATTTAAACACTCTCTTTTCTCCTTTCTCCCTTTTTAGTTTAGTCCCTGTGGCTGTTTCCAATTTTCCACTTTCTCTCCAGCTGCTTTTGGGGAGGGGTGCTTTTCCTGTATTCTCCCCCTGCCCCAGTCTCCGTCTTCTCTCTGCCTGCAAAAGTGGCTCCCTGCCCACCGCCGGCTTCTTTCTCCCCAAGTTCACCTCTCTGTGCCACATACCTGCTGAATTCTGTGTTCAGGTTGTGCAGATTGTTGTGTTAATCCTCCAATCAGTTTTCTAGGTGCGTAGGACGGTTTAGTGTTGGTCTGGCTGTATTTCATGGATGCGAGACACACAAAAAACTTCCATGCTGTTCTGCCACCTGGGCTCCTCCCCCTACATTGTCTAATATTAATATGACCATTCCAGATTTCTTTTGATGAGTGTTGACATGGTACCCCTTATTCATTCTTTTACTTTTAAGCTATTTGTGACATTATATTTAAAGCTGGATTCTTGTAGATAACACAGAGTTGGTTCTTGCTCTCTAATTCAATCTGGCCATCTGTTTTTAAATTGTGTTGCTGACCATTTACATTTAACATGATCATTGAGGGATACTGTAGAGATCATAGGTAGATTCTAACTCCATAAGTCCTGTTTAGATAACCAGGCTGGAACCATACTGATTGATTGCTACCTGTCCTCTGAGTATAGTTAAGTATTTTGGCTATTATTCCTGCCCATAGGAAGATTTGTTGACCTAAAAGCATAAAAGCTTTGTCTCTGTCTGAAGGGTGTATAGAAACATATTTTTTTTAGGGGCGGGGGGAAGGTCCTCTTAAAAAAATTATGGACCTTCTTTGTAGCAACATCTGGGGGCTGCAGCAGAGGAATAATGGCAACAAAGCATGTTCCTGCAGACAGGGCCTTCCCAGCTGCATTCCCTAAGCCTTGACTCCTGCAGGTTACAGAGAGAATATCTGAAAATTTTCCAAGGCCTCTGAAGAGGGATAGGAGGGAGATGAGAATTGAGAGCCACTGGGACTCTGCATAGGATGTGGGATGGACAGCCCGCCTCAGGGACTGCATAGAAAATAGAGTTGATTCTTTGAGGATGAGTAACACCATCCAAACTGAGGTGGGACCCAAGTAGGCAGGACAGAACCGTGGAACTTGCACACGAGGCAAGGCCAGTGCTAAGAGTATAGCGGGAAGTAACATTGGCCAGTGAGGTTGGGATGAGTGCTAGGGACAGGGAGGTCAGTGCCCAATATCTTCAACATGAGTATCTTTGAGCCAAAGCCAGAGAGGACAAAGGGCAGCACTGTTAAGATATTCCCCACTCCTCACGAGGACAAGGTCATCAGCAAGGCCTGTCCTTGACTCCTTTGGATAGTGGCATATAATCACATCATCTGTGAATCATGATACATTTGCTTTCACGGTTTCATAGTTATGTATTTCTGGCTTCTATTTCGTGTCTTGGCGAACAGACGAGATTTCTAGAACCACAGAAATTCTAATTTTGTTTCTAATTTCAATGGGAATAATACTGCTAGTTAACTAACATGTACTGAGCAGTTATTATTATGTGTCAGGTACTGTTCCAAGCATCGTGTATGTATTATCTTATTTCTCCGTCACTATCATCATTTCCACTTTACAATGATTAAACTGTGGCCAGAGAGTTTAAATAATTTACCTAAGACAACAAGTGGCAGAGTTGGGTTGTGGGCTCTGACTCTAGACCCTGTTGGTCTTCACCTCTAGACAGGTGTGCTGATAAATATTTAACATCCAGCTCTCTGAAAAAAAGCCCTGATTTGTAACATATGCCAATTTTTACGATGTAAATACTCCCTCTATGGCTGACATGGCATCACTGAACATGGATTTGGAAAGAGATCCTTGTAGTTCCTCTTGGGAGCTGAAACTGGCCACTGTAGCAAATTCTAGCACACCACAGTGTTACGCGGTAAGGCAAAGAGGTGTTGTTTAAGGTACCTATTAGTTGGATTCTTTGTTGTTGTTTTTTATTTGTTTAAATTTATTTTTGAGACAGAGAGAGACAGAGCATGAACAGGGAAGGGTCAGAGGGAGAGGGAGACACAGAATCTGAAATAGGCTCCAGGCTCTGAGCTGTCAGCACAGAGCCCGATGCGAGGCTCGAACTCACGGACTGCGAGATCATGACCTGAGCCAAAATCGGACGCTTAACGGGCTGAGCCACCCAGTCACCCCTGGATTCTTTGGTTTTAAGAAATAAAAAATCAACTGGACCTGGCCCAGCAGAAGATGGAATTTACTGGAAGGATACAGTCTCAGAATGAAGAGTGGGAGGCAACAGGGTCTCAGGAGGATTGGGAATAAGAAACACATGTGTTATGGGGCCTTGACGGGTCCCTTTCCCTGAGTCTCTGTTGACTACAGCAATGTTCCTGTACTCTGGCCCACAGGGCAGAACACTACTATCCATTGCTCCTGAACTTGCTCGCAGAGGTTCCTGCCACAAGCATAGCCTGAGGTCCTCTCTGACCAGTTCAGTTGGGTGAAGAGTCAGCCCCAGGTCAGTCAGCTATGGCCATGTGACTTTAGTGAGTCTGTGTGCCTCTGTTCACCATCATATTGGAGATGTCTGTCTAGATTTGGACCAGGCCCTTCTGTCTTTGAAATTCTGTTACACATAGAGCTCATCATCATATTGTGGTCCTCTGGGCTCCCCTTCATCTGGGCCCTGATGACCTTTCTGACTGATGTCATCCCTGTCAGTGTCCCCTTTGCTCCCTCTGCCATTCTGGCCTTCCTGTTGGCCCGTGAGCATTACAAGCTCATTCTCACCTCGGGGCCTTTGTACTTGCTCTTCCCCAGCTCTTCTCATGGCTTATACCCTCTCTTCATTCAGAGCATCTCTCCCTGAGTGCCTCCTTGAAACAGTCCACTGTATTCATGCCATCCTCCTACTTGCTTCATTGTTCTTCACAATGCTTAATATGACCCAAAATTGTATCACGTGTTCCACTATCTGCTTCCCACTGTCACATAACCCACTGGGAAATTTATTTGTTTATGGCTTGTATTTTCAGCATCTGGACTGGTGCTTGGCATGTAGTAGATATTCAAAATCCATTGGTTGAATGCATGGTTAAATGAATGAAAGTACGAATGAGTTGCAGAGTTATTAAGAATTATACATTTAACAATAAACCCTTCCTGGGGGCCTGGGTGGCTCAGTTGTTAAGCATCTGACTTCAGCTCAGGTCATGATCTCATGGCTTGTGACTTTGAGCCCCGCTTTGGGTGAGCCCCACTTCTCTCTCTCTCCCTCTTTCTCTGCCCCTCACTCACTTGCGCCCTCTCTCTCTCTCAAAATAAAATAAAATTAAAATAAACTCTTCCTGCAATTATTATTACACTATATATTAACTGACTTGGATTCATCTATTATTATTTTTTAATATAAAATTTATTATCAAATTGGTTTCCATACAATGCCCAGTGCTCATCCAACAGGTGCCCTCCTCAATGACCCTCACCCACTTTCCCCTCCCTCCCACCCCCATCAACCCTCAGTTTATTCTCAGTTTTTAAGAGTCTCTTATGGTTTGCCTCCTTCCCTCTCTGTAACTTTTTTTCCCCCCTTCACCTCCCCCATGGTCTTCTGTTAAGTTTCTCAGGATCCACATAAGAGTGAAAACATATGGTATCTGTTTTTCTCTGCCTGACTGACTTCACTTAGCATAACACTCTCCAGTTCCATCCACGTTGCTACAAAAGGCCACATTTCATTCTTTCTCATTGCCATGTAGTATTCCATTGTGTATATAAACCACATCTTCTTTATCCATTCATCAGTTGATGGACATTTAGGCTCTTTCCATAATTTGGCTATTGTTGAAATTGCTGTTATAAACATTGGGGTACAAATGCCCCTGTGCATCAGCCCTCCTGTATCCCTTGGGTAAATTCTTAGCAGTGCTATTGCTGGGTCATAGGGTAGGTCTATTTTTAATTTTCTGAGGAACCTCCACACTGCTTTCCAGAGTGGCTGCACCAATTTGCATTCCCACCAACAGTGCGAGAGGGTTCCCGTTTCTCCACATCCTCGCCGGCATCTATAGTAACTGACTTGGATTTAAATAAAATTAAAAAAAAAACCCTTAACTATTATCTTAGTTTTCAAATGTTTTTGCTTATTCTGCACCTGAGTAAAAAAATGTTTCTTTAAAAATGAGATGTAATTCACATTTTTAGTGCTCTGACCTTTCCTAACCTACCTCTTAGCCTACCTTCTCCCAGTCTTCCCTACAGTATTCTAAATTCGTGACATTTTGTGGTAATGTGTGGAAATATGCTTTTGTTGTTCATTCGAGGCAGAAAATAGTTGATATTAATTATGATTTGATGATAGGTATGCCGTCTTGGAAGAAAAGGAGTGGCTTAGAGAACCAGTGTTTTGTTTTCTGTTTTTAAAGGCTCTGAGCAAGCAGAAAATGGTATCCATTTGTTTACAATGCAAGAGTCACCTTTAGTTAAACCCAGCAGAGTAACTCAGAACTACCATCCAAATAGATAGACAGGAAAAATGGCCTCCTAATTGAAAGAAAAAATTTTAAAAAGCACATTTTCAAAAGGGTACCAAAAAAGGACATTTCTCTTTCTCACAAAAAATTCAGAGCAAGAAAGAAAATATTATTTTCACAAGAGAAAGCCTGCATGTGGCCATAGACAAGCCCTTTTTCCTTCCAAAGCAGGAGATTTTCAGTTGAAGAAAATTGACAACTTTGCCTCCAGCCTGAATTTTATGGTTTTCACCAGCAACAGCTGTGTTTACTGATGGCCCTACATTGCCCCCAAACAAATTCAAGATTAAGTAAAGGGCTGATGTTCTGAGACAATTACCAACAAAACGAACATTCTCTTACTGTTTGTGGAGCTCCAGGCTTCATGTCCTTACCTTTGAAAAATTAACTCAGAAGTTGTTGCTTTTAAAGGCAAAAGTTGATGTATTTGGTAAAATAGAGTGTTTATACTGCTAAAGCTGTGGTTTTCAACCTTAGCTGTACCTTAGCCTCACCTGGGAGCTTTGAAAGGAAGCACCAACCCAATGCCCGAGTTCTACCCCAACCCAGGTAAAGGAAAAGGTGGGCCCGTAGATCCTAATTGTTGTTAGTGTCTTGATTAACGGAATCCCATCCTGGATGGGGCTTCCGGTGGGGTTGCTCACGATCCTGCTCCCGGACCAAACGGTGAGGAAGGTAAGCTTGTCTTGGCTCTCTCATCTGCCTTTGTGGGCCCCTCTCCCTATTCCTGGAAACTTTCCCTCCTGAGCTATTTCTCAGGTGTTCTTATCTTGCCCTGTGCCCAGAGTGAAGCTATCAGCCTCCAAGGAAATTCTTCCTTGCTAAAAAATAATCCCACAAAGCTCTGGCCCTTCCCAGTGCAGTATTATCCCTCTCAAAAACAAACAACAAAAAGCCCCCCAAAACCAAAAAATCCACCACGTACTAGAAAAAAAATGTGGAATGCCACATGTTGCCGCTGGTGAGTTTGAGGTAGAATTAAGGAGTGGAGAGGGGTGCTCCTGGATCCCATCAGGTCCCTTCTGGTCAGCAACAGTCTTCTTCAAAAGGAAGTTCTGCTGGGTGACTCTGGCAAGTTACTTAACCTCTCTGTGCCTCCGTTTCCTCATCTATAAAATAGGGATGGTATTAATTCTGACCCACAAAGTTGTTGTGAGGACTAAATATATAAAGCATTTCCCCCAAGAGTATTCAACACACAATAAGCAGTCCATGCACATTAGTAGTTATTACTATAATTTCAAATTCTTGACTTTATAATTAAATGAGGGGGAGTTCCACATGGAGTGGGCAAATAAACTCAGAGACAGCATTGCTCTGATAGAGTCCCGAAAAATATTTTGAATTACGACATCCTCACTGGCATATGTGTCTAGCTCCAATAACCCAAGGCAGTGCTTAATTTATGCCCTCCATTTAAATGTATAAATTCCAGAAGCCTTTGAAACAAAAATTCCCTTCTTTTTACTGCATAATCAACCTCGTATTTCTAGGAGTCTTGGGAAATGATGGAAATGAGGATGAACAACTGCATAGCTGGAGAGAAACCAGTACCTTTCTAATTGCCTAGTTAACTCAACACAGAAATTAATGAATTCAACAAACATTTAATAATAAACCCTGTGCCAGATGTCCTGCTAGGAAGTGGGGATGCCACAGGGAGGAGACATGGTCCATGCCCTGATGTAGCTTTCAGTCCAGGGAGCTTCTGGAAGGGGTATTGTCCAGTCTCAAGCCACAGCCCAGAGCGATGAGGATATGCTTAATCCCCGTTATCGTCAGCATCTGTTTGAAGCCTTCCAGATGCACCATAATGTGTGAGGACATTATGAAGAGGTTGGACTTGTCTCTCCTCTCGGAGATCTTACTTTTTCAAGAAGACTGGCTGGTCAAACAATTTATGTATTCTTTTGCAGGAAATATGCAAAAAGAAAAGTAGGGAGTGGGAGCAGAAATGCCCAGGGGTGACCTAATTGCCTTCTGTCCTTGCAAGAACACGAATGTTTGTCCCCTGACACGCAGGCTTCTTAGCTTCTTAGTGACTGCTCTGAATGTACTGGGTGTCAAATTTGGGTGGTGTTTCACCTATTTTCTTTTTAGAAGTTTCCCAGTGAAGGCTTAAAAGCATGTTTTTATTTTGCTTTGTTTTAAAGTTTCACTAAATTCTTAGAAGCTTCTGGATGGCTTAAAACTATTTTTAGATTATGCTAAAAGTGGAGCCTAATATTACACAAAAGAAGCTTTTAAAATTGCCTAAAAATTGAATTTTTGTTAATAGTAACTTTTGAGCTGAACATTTCTAAGATTCCTTTTAGTTTTAAAGAGTCCTAAGATGTACATCGTAATCTAAGAGATCTTCATTTACTTTTGAGCTTTTATTCGCAATGACCTTCTGCACTTGGCATTATTCCACCTCTTTCCTGTAGCCTCTCTGTTATAACAAGTTGCTAACTCGCAAGAATACTTCAGGGAGCTTACTGTCTAATGTAGCATTACTGTGACTTTGGTTTAAAAACTCATATGTATCCATTTTACTTTCCCATCCGTTTGTTTTATAAGATCTAATTTGCTTTTTAAAAGTGTGGTGTGGTGGCGAGTCTCAAAGATGAACCCCACAGACCCCACTTCAGAATACGTGCCCTCGTGTAGACCTCTCTTTTGCAGATGTGATCTGGGCTTGTGACTTGCTTTAACCAATAGGATGTGGTAAGAGTGATGGGGAGCCCATTCCATTCTGAGGCTTTAAGAGGCTGGGCAGGTCTGCTTCCTCCTCTTGGAACGTTTGCTGTGGGGAGTCCTGTGCTCATATAAAAGTAAATTCACTACCCTGATGGAGAGACCACTCAGAGCAACCACAGAAAGAGGCTCTAAGACTACATGGGGTAGGGGTGGGGTCCCACTGCTTCACAGCCCTGGTTGAACATCCAGATGACTCCAGTCCAGCTGCCTTCTGACTTCAGTTACATCAAAGATCCCACAAGAGGCCAGCAGAAGAACCACCTAGCTGAGCCCAGCAAGACACAGAAAAGAGGGACAATCAAATGCCCTAAGTTTTGAGGCAGTTATGCAGCATAGTTAACGATACATGACAAACCTGTTGACCGTAAGACTCCAAATGAAGAGATAGTGATTGGTTTCCTCCAAATAATTCATATAACCAACCTGAAGAATTTTTACAGGAAAGCGAACTTACAATGCACACAATGTCTAGGTCAGTGAATAGCATTTTTATTCTCGATCAAAAAACTCGTCAAAAAGTGGGATTCTCTCTGTCCTGGTCCTGACCAGTGCTTGTGGTTTCTTCTCACTTTTCCTTAACTCATCGGAGTCAGAACTAGAACTGTCCCAGAGAAGCTGTCCCCGGGCCTCTTGTTCATGGAGCCACATTTCCATTTTGCCAATTTTCCGGGGACGACAGTCATTCCTTGCTTGATGTTCCCCCAAATCTTCATTCTGTGAATTTCCTACAGAAAATTTAAAGTTTATTGAATTTTTCCCCCTAACAATGATTTATTTGTTTATTAAGTGCCTAGATTTTTATGAACACATAATAATTTGTTTGATGTTCTTATAAATATATATATTTGGGAGAGCTTGGGTTAGTTAGTTGAGTGTCCAACTCTTGATTTCAGCTCAGGTCATGATTTCATGGTCATGAGCTTGAGCCCCACATCAGGCTCCGTGCTGGTCATGGAGCTTGCTTGGGATTCTCTTTCTCTCTCTCTTTCTCACCACCCCTTCTTGCCCCTTTCTCTGGCTCATGCGCTCTCTCTCAAAAAACTTTTTTTTTAATCTTCTGAAAGTCACAAGAATAATATAATACCTTCCTATATGCCCCAACTCATTGATAACGTTTTGTCACAATATTGCTTTCATTTTATACACATGCATGAACATATGTACACATGTTTTCAGCTGAGCTATTTGAGAATTAGTTGCAATTACATCCCCCCAAATACATCACCACAAATCTCACAGCAAGGGCACTTTTCCTACATAGCTGCAATATAACTATTAGGAAATTACTTAGAAAATTTAACATTGATATATTATTGTTTTCTAATATACGGTCTACATTCTAATATTCATGGTTGTCCCAGTAATGGTCTTTATAATTGCTTCTTGTTTGTGTGTTTGTGTTTTATTTTTTTAGATCCAGGATCCAATCTAGGATTATGTATTGCATTTTATTTTCTTGTCTCTTTAATTCAAGACACTTCCCTTTCTGTTTCTTTTCCTTTTTCTCTGTCTCCTCCCTCCTTCTCTCCTCCTCCTCCTCCTCTCTCTCCCTCATTCTCAGTCTTGATCCTCCCCTTCCTCTTCCTCCATCCCCCCTTCATTGTCTTCTTCTTTTCCCCTAACAGTGGCATTTTAAAGGATCCAGATCAAATGTTTTGTAGAATGGCCCTAAATTTGGGTTTGTACATTTCCTTGTGATTAAATTAAGGTTACACATTTTTGGCAAGAGTATTGCACAGGTGATGTTGCCTTTTGCTATTTATTGAACATCTACTATGTGCCAGGCACATGATATACACTTTCTGACCTTGACGTCCACTCTCACCTCATATTAGAGTCAGCTATGGAGTCTTTTAGAAACACAAATGCTTGGGCTGTGCCCCAGACCTATAGAACTAGGGAGCTCAAAGGGTCATGCATTTCATTTCACTTTCTATACTTTTTAGAATATATTTAATTTATTTGGTATAGGATTTTATGTACATATGTACATAGATTTTTATTTAGGCTCTACCCTTATAAAGTGCATTTCAGAACAACAGGGGCTCTATTCAAGGAAGGAGGCTTTTAAGTAAACCAAAGCAGTGGCCACTTCTGAGCTAGGAAAATCATCCTGGGTCAAAACCCAGAATGTCCCCTCCATCTAGTTGAACCAGCCACAACTTTTGGATTTCATCTTAAGGATAATTGTTTACCAAACCTTATGGCATATTTCATTTAAGCCCTTGATAACTGATGTTACAAACTGTTATATGAGAAAATCAAGCATCTCAGTGTGAGGATTTGTGCTTTGTGAGTCATTAGTTTCCTTTCTGCCTCAGTAAGGGACTACCCTGATCCCCCCTTGAATGTTATTATAATTATTGTTATTGCCTATACATATAGTAGTGACAGAAAACGACAGTTAAATTATGTCTTTGGCCCCAATCTCTCTCCTGAGCTACAACTGGATGCCTCCATTTTTATGTCTCCTGGCAACATGTCAGACTCACCTTCCCTTTCTCTTCCAAACTCACTTTTTCTCCCAGTTACCCTAATCCAGCCAATGGCCCCAGTTTCCCCCCATTGTCTGCCCAGTTCTTCAAGAGAAACCCAAGAATCCTCCTGGCCTTCTTGCTCTCTCCACACACGCACATCTGATTCACCACCAGGCTCTGCCCCTCGTATCTCCTGAATATCTCACATTCAGCTCCTTTCTCCTGTTACCCTACTTTCCTGGTCCAAGCACCATCTCTCACTTGTATTTCTGCTATGTCCTTATCACTTGTCTCCCCACATCCGCTTGCACTCTCTTCCCATTCATCCTCCACAGGGTAGACAGAATGATGCTTGAAAATGTAAGCCTGATTGTGTGGCTCCCCTGACCTTTCGATGCCTTCCTGTGGATCTTAAGCTCAAGTTCAAAGTCCCTGTTTGACACGACTTGCAAGACCCTGGTGCTCTGGGCCCTGCCTATGTCTCAGAGCCATCACTGATCACTACCTGAATCTCTCTTCCCAGTCGAGAGCTTTTGCGCGTGCTGTAATCATGAACAGTTCTGAATGTTCCAGCACCTTGGTCCTCACACAGATATGGATTCCTGTCCCCTTTGTCCAGCTACTTCCTGTCTCAGCTAAAATATCAGTTCCTCATGGAAACCTTCTGACTTTCAGGTTGTGAGGTCTCCCGGATGTACTGTCATTGTTTGTTTGTTGTCTGTACTATTGCATAGGCACCAAAGCCAGGAAGCGGGTCTGTGAATAGATGAGTGAACAAGTAAGCCAATCAGAGAATGTTGGGTGGTGAGGAGTACTGGTAACTGGGACCTGGGGAAGATTTCATTCATTGGGGCTAGGGGGTGTAATCATCTCTGCTCTGCAAATGAGCCAAGCACTGCTAGAGGCACCATGGAGACTGGGAACAGAGATTTTCTGCTGACTAGAGGCAGGAACTTTGGAACAGGAAGAGAATATTGGTTAATGGTGGAATCTAATGCAATATTAATAATAGCTCAAGTCCCACACCACTCTTGATGTTATGATAATGCAGGCCTAAAGTAGAGTGTGAGGCCAAATTCACATGTTCAAGTTTATCCTTGAAAATCTCTTAAATCATTCATAAATTATTATATACATAGTTCTGTGTACATAGCATTAAAGTTTGAGAACTTCTGAGCTGGATTCTTTTTACTTGTTAGATTTTTATAAACCCCTGCTTGATTCTCCGGCGTTGCTGGACTTAACAAAAAAGAAAAGAAAAATACGATGTTTAAAAACCTAAATGGGTTTTGGTTGAGCAGAGCAGAGGAAAAAGTGTATCCAACTTCAAAATTAATTTGGGAAGAGAGGAAAGCAATAGAGGTCATTGGGGCGAAAAGGGAGTGATTTTTCCACAGTAAGAGGATTATATAAAGCATCAAAAATATTTGATGGTGGGGTATGCAGGTGGCTCAGTTAACCGTACAACTTTGGCTCAGGTCATGGTCTCATGGTTTGTGAGTTCGAGCCCCGCATCAGGCTCTCTGCTGTCAGCTCAGAGCCCACTTCAGATCCCCTGTCTCCCTCTCTCTCTGTCCCTCTCCTGTTTTCATGCACTCTCTCTCTCTCTCTCAAAAATAAATAAACCTTAAAAAAGTTTGATGGTTATGCATTTTATAATATATATATATATGTCATATATATATATATATATATGATATATATATATATATATATATGTCTTAGCAAAATGCATCACCATTATATCAAATCCATAATTTCACAGCTATTTCATTCACAGGCTAAATTTAAAAAACACACACCGGGTGCCTTGTTGGCTCAGTTGGCTAAGCATCCGACTTCAGCTTAGGTCATGACCTTGCGGTTCATGGGTTCGAGCCCTGCATCGCATTCTGTGCCAACAGCTCAGAGCCTGGAATCTGCTTCGGATTTCGTGTCTCCCGCTCTCCCTGCCCCTCCCCTGCTCGCACTCTGTCTCTCTCTCTCAAAAATAAATTTAAAAAAAATAAAACACCCACCCCCAGGATACTTTAAAGAAAAATACTAAGTAGATAATAGTGCAGATGATCAGATAAGACCAGAATTGAGAAGGTGACCATAATATATTTAAGGTGATACTTCCTCTTAAGCATACAGTTATTTTCACTATGAGACATCAGTTCCATCTTTCTTCAGTTGTCTATATTCTCATGCATGTGTTTGGCACTTTACATTGCATATACGATTTTACACATATTGGATTAATTTTGACATAAACCCTATGTGGTAGACAAGACTTTATTCCTATTTTACAGACGTGAAAACTGAGGTGCAAAGAGGTTAAATAATTGCAGTTGAGCAATAATCTCTCTCTATATATACAGAATAAAGCTATATAGCTATATAAATGTAGCTAATATTTATTGAGAGGCTACTGGGCACTGCGTTCTAGAAACAAAAAGAAGCCCCTGTTCCCATGGAGTTTGCATTTAGAAACATATTTTGGGGGGCTCAAATAAAGAACTTTGATTTCAAGTTCACTGCCTTTTCTTTATTTTTTTTTTAAATGTTTATTTATTTTGAGAGAGAGAGCAGGGGAAGGGCAGAGAGAGAGGGAGAGACAGAATCCCAAGCAGGCTCTGTAGTGTCAGCAAACAGCCTGACATGGGGCTGGATCTCACAAACCATGAGATCATGACCTGAGCCTAAATCAAGAGTCTGATGTTTAACCGACTGAGTCACCCAGGCAGCCCTCAGGTTCACTGCTTTTTCTACCTACTGTACTATATCATGGCTTCTGGAAAGGGCAGGAGCCACATAAACATGGTAAAAGTCATAAAATTGTGCACTCAGAAAACAGTGTTCACTTTGTATAAGTTATGAACAAGTGGGCCATCATATAAGTTATAAGTAATTTTTGCATAATAAGTTATATGTAATTATTATATAATTACGGTATATGTAATTCATTATGTAAATATATAATGTATTTAAAGTATGTAAATGTAAAATATATGTAAAATTTTATTTTTTTTAAGTTTATTTAGAGAGAGAGAGAGAAAGCACAAGGGTCAGGGCAGAAAGAGAGGAGAGAGAAAGAATCTCAAGCAGGCTTCAGCACTGTCAGCACAGAGCCTGACGCGGGGCTCGAACCCACAAACTGTGAGATCATGACCTGAGCCAAAACCAAGAGTTGGATGCTTAACCGACAGAGCCACTGAAGGACCCCTGTAAATTTTTATTTTAAACAGGCAGCAGGAAACAAAGGCAGAACTTTATCCTATAAGAGACCTAAAACTCTCATCCCACCTTCCCAAAGAGGGAACATGAAGGGGCAAATACAGCATTAAATGAGAGGAGATGGGTACAGCAGGATCTTAATTACCTGAACTGGACTAGCATTCAGAAAGCTCCTGTAAATCTATGATCTTGACTTTGCTTCCCTTTTAAGAGAAAGCAAATGAAGTGCTTTCAGAAGACAGAGAATGCAAAGATGCTCCCTGGGAATAAGTAAAAAGGAATCACAGCTCACGCATGTGCCTAGTATGGTGGTGAAATCTGTAGGCTTTGCAGACGGGCAGCCTGCTCTTGAAAGATAAGGTTGAAAAGTGACACTCTTATATTTGTAGGCTTTGCCAAGGTTGTCCTGGACAGAGCTCCAAGTCCCTGGAGTCCCCATGAAGATATATGAGGGGCTGGGGGTGGGTGGAGTGAACTTTCTGGAGGGAGAAAGACCTGGCCTGGAATCCTGGCTCTGTCTAATGAGGCTGAATAGTAACTCCTTCTATACAGGCTGCGTGAGGATTGAGAGCGATAATTCATGTTGCAGGTCGAGGACAGTGTCTGGTTCATGGTAAGCACTCAACAAACCTTAATTAGAACAAAATGAATCTGCTTTAAAAAGCAGCAGAAGGGGCCCCTGGGTGGCTCAGTTGATTGGGCGGCTGACTTCGGCTCAGGTCATGATCTCGCGGTCCTTGGGTTCGAGCCCCGCGTCGGGCTCTGTGCTGACAGCTCAGAGCCTGGAGCCTGCTTCAGATTCTGTGTCTCCCTCTCTCTGCCCCTCCCCCATTCATTCTCTGTCTCTCTCTGTCTCAAAAATAAATAAACGTTAAAAAAAAATTAAAAAAAAAAGCAGCAGAATGCCGAGAACCCCTCTTCTCCACAGTCCTTCCTGGACCCCTCCAGATCTGGGACATCTTCCAAAGATTTTACCAATGTTGGTTTTTCTTGGCTTGCCCTCAAGCCATGACTCTAAGTATCTAACTTTAGCTGAGACACTTTTTTGGATTGTTTGGTCAATGTTTTTTAAATTGTCGCAGCTGTTTATCTATGTGCCTACATAGCATATTTCATTCTGGCACTGGGAGTATAGGTTAAATAGATTCCCCAGGTAGATTTTCAATGATTTAGCCTTTTCTTATTTAATGAACTTATTGATTAAGCATCCTATTCCTTTGAGCAGGAGCAGTGTCTCTTTCAGCTGGCAACTTTGCATCCGAGAAGCTCAGGACCTCCAGAGACGTGGCCAGCATTTCTGTAGATCTCTCAGTGGTCAGTCTTGCTATGTGGAAAATATTATATATTCAAAGGGTGGGTTTGCCCTGGAGGACTATGGACAGGCAAACTTAACGGGATTCTAATTGGTGGGACAACACAGCACAGAGACTATGAACACGGTTATCTGTTGGAAATCACTGAGCGGTCTGGCCTGGCTGGAAGCAAAGTTGGGCCCAAGAATGGCAGCAGAGAAAGCCAGAAAGGTAGGTAGCAAGTAGATCTTGAAGGCTTAGAGTGCCAGGGTGAAGGGTTAAGTCTTTGTCCTCAGGCTGACGGATTTTTTTTCTTTGTCTTCAGGCTGATGGATTTTCACTGAGGATTTTTTTTTTTTTTTTAAGCAAGAGAATGATATGGTCAGATGTGCATTTGATAAGATTACTTTGCTATTGGTGTGGCGCTTCTAAAATTTTATTGTGCATGAGAATCACCTTGGAATCTTGATAAAATGCACATCCTGATTCGGTAGGTCCAGAGTGGGGCCTGGGGCTCTGCATTTCTAATAAACTCCCGGGTGATGCAGATGTTGCTGGTCTGTGGCTAATACTTTGATTACCAAGTAAAGCAGCGGGTCTTAAACCTTAGGAGTATCAGAATCATCTAGGGTGGGGTTAAAAACCCAGACTGCTGGCCTCCGCCCCTACATTTTCTGATTCGGTCACTCTGGCTGGGGCCCAACAACTCCCCGGGTGATGCCGGTGCTGGTTGCCTGAGGACCATACAGAGAAGCATCAGGGTAGCGGGGTGAATGGAAGAAGGGGAAGACTTGGGGGAGGAACACAGTCAGGAGGCTGGTGTGACACATGACCTAAGGTGGCCTTGGGAATGTGAGAGAGGTAAGAGTTCGGTACCAGGTGACATCGACAGGACTTTGTGACTGACCAGCTGCTGGGAGTGGGAGCTGAAGGGCTGGAAAGACCCCAGGTCTCTGGCTCGAGTGGCCCAGAGTGTGGAGGGAGGTCTCACCCACTGAGACAGCAGATGCCCCCGGAGCAAGCCTGGGGTGAGCAGTGATGGTGGCTTCAGTTTTAGACATTCTGAATGAGCCTGGGAGGGCTGCAGGGGGAAGAGTGGGGTGGGGGAGGGTGTCTGCATATGGCCACGTGGTCCATTCTCTTTAATCACAAGATGAGGTTCTTTTGCCTTTTGCCTCCCAAGGTTGGAGCAAGGATTGCAAGGATGCCTGTAAAGCACAGTTAGCCTCTAAAAAGCGACATCTTACTGCAGTGCTGAAGCTTCTGTCTTTTCCTCCCAGCCACCCAAAATCACGTGATCGTGTGATCACTACATTCTAGGAAGCACATATCAGCAGAAACCCAAGGCTACTTGCTATATATATACCCACCCCCTCCCTGGAAGTTTATTTGATGAAGCTTTAAGAACACTGGAAAAAAGGGGCGCCTGGGTGGCTCAGTCGGTTAAGCGGCCGACTTCGGCTCAGGTCATGATCTCACAGTCTGTGAGTTCGAGCCCCGCGTCAGGCTCTGGGCTGATGGCTCAGAGCCTGGAGCCTGCTTCCGATTCTGTGTCTCCCTCTCTCTCTGACCCTCCCCCGTTCATGCTCTGTCTCTCTCTGTCTCAAAAATAAATAAATGTTAAAAAATTAAAAAAAAAACACTGGAAAAAAGACTATACTTTCAGGGATCATTTCTATAGTTCGTAAAAACACTGGAAATATTTATTTTGCAAAAAAAAAAAATAAGTCATGACTCACCTGGACTTCTGTTCAAGGTTTCATCTGGCAAAAAGGTTGGAAGGTCCCTGTCATCACATCTTGGGATGCTTTGAAGGATTTTCTTGGCTTTGTGGTCCCTCGGTTTTTGCTTATTAATCCTTGCCTCCCTGTGAAGACTTTTTTTCAACTCTGCTTGGGCCTGAAAATGATCCACTGTAATCGATTAGTGTTCTCCCCCTGAGCTACTGTCACCAGAACAGGTCAACAGATCAGTCACTTTGCAAGTTGAGTGCTTAACTGTGGTCCCCTAATCAGAACACACTTTTTTTTCCTATTAGATGGTATGGAAACTTTCTCTTTGCACAGGACAGGCTCGTTAGGAAAGGGGAGAATATATGCCCACAGTCTCAAAAAGCTATGGTTTGATTTAAGAGGAGCTTTGTAAAAACATTTGTTGGCAGGCAAGTGATGTATTTAGAATTGCAGAAGACAGTGACTTTAGGCTTAAACACTCGAGTAAGGAATTTGGAATATGACACTTACAGGAGACATTACTGTAAAAGGGTGTGTTCTAAGAGATCATTCTGGTAAGATAATTCTATGGTGTGAATTATGGAGGGATGCCTAGGTATCAAAATAAAGACCAACTCACCCCCCCTCTATTTTACTAAATCAAGAAAAATGATCTAACCTCATTTTCCTGCTGGAGCCAGAACATCATAGGAGCAATTTATGAAAAAAAATATATAGGAAAGGAAGAAAAAACAGACTTGGGGCACAGATATGTCCTTGTGACTGAAAACAGAGAAAAGACTCAACAGTCGGTAGCAGAAGGGATCTTGCTGATTCTTCCCAGCTCCAGTAGTGGAAGCTTCGGTGCCAATGACCAAATTTAAAATGCTAAGTAAAGACTGGGGATGAATGCTAAACTACATTCATGTGCGAGGGCAGTGATTATGTGGAGTAAATGTGCTAAATATGGCACTCTTCTTCTCTCTCCTCATACTTACCTCTTGTCTGTTCCGGTTCATTTCCAACATTCTCATCTTATGTAAATATTGTCTTTTCCCGGGAATGTATCCTGGAGTTGGCATTGTCTTTTCCAGTTCCTGCTGTGAAAGATGCCGCACTCATTACAACTGGGCAATTTGTTACGGACTCTGCAATCCACAACTTGCAATTCTTTTTGGAACAGAGCGAGATCTTAATCAGTCATCAGTTATAATCCATAGAGATCTCTTATTATGTCAAAGGGGGATCATTGTAGTTCTCCACTGAGTCCTTCCCGGGTAGCCCTCAGTGACTAAAGCTTTGCTCTGTGTCTAATACAGTTTTTAAGCTTCCTGTAGAGTTTTGCAAATCTGAAATGGAAATATCTTTCCACATCTCATTTATTCCTATCTCCCCAGAAACGTGTTCTGGTTTGATAAAACTGGCCTCTTTCTTCAAAATGCCTCTTCTGCCGTTGACTAATTGTCTGGACGTGAAATTAGAGGGGAGCCACCAAATGGCTAAGTGGAACGCATTTCCATAGACTGTCCCCTCATATACCAACGTAAGCCCTGGAATATTAGGAAGTTGATCATTTGTGACTTTGGTGATCTCCCGTGGTGCCTCGTAAACCCCAGTGGGACAGTGCAGTTACTGAGGGCAACCAGGGGTGAATACACCCTTGTTCATTCCTTGCTGTGGCCAGGAAAGGGAGCCAGATGTGCTCCGTGATCTCTTTTACTCTGCCCTGTGGACAGTGACTATGTTGGCTGTAGCGAGCCTCACGAGGGGGCCATCTCTACAGTGCTGTCAGCAGCACAAACATGACCTTGAGGGTCTAAAAGCACCTGGGCATCTTTGACCACATCAGCTAGCTGTGCAGCAGTACCTTGCTGGCTTGACAATGAATCAGGAGTGGAAAGGGTTGAAAATCTACTACCTCACAGTTTTCATGTCTACACGAGGGGAGCTGTCTCAGCAGAAAGTGACAAACTTATAGAAGGAAAAGCTCTTTAGAAGACATTTTCCAAGGGGCGCCTGGGTGGCTCAGTCGGTTAAGCGGCCGACTTCGGCTCAGGTCATGATCTCACGGTCCGTGAGTTTGAGCCCCGCGTTGGGCTCTGTGCTGACAGCTCAGAGCCTGGAGCCTGTTTCAGATTCTGTGTCTCCCTCTCTCTGACCCTCCCCTGTTCATGCTCTGTCTCTCTCTGTCTCAAAAATAAATAAACGTTAAAAAAAAAATTAAAAAAAAAAAAAGAAGACATTTTCCAAGGATTCGTTTTTTGGTGAGATTGTGGTAAATAAGTTAGGGACACCTTGTAGATAGGATTTCCACCAAAAGACTGAGAATGAAGGGAAAGCTTTAACTTGAGGGGACGAATAAAAGGAGAGTCATACTAGATTTTTCATAAATGTGAACACTTCTAGAATTAGCAGTGTCCAAGAAAAATTCCTCTCTCTTATCTACATCTTCCTGTTTTCACCAGGAAGTGGAGAAGGGCCCAGAGTTTACCTCACAGACAAGAGTCTTTGCCAGTTGGAGGCAGGCATGGGAGAGAATGGATAGCTTTGGAAGTCTTGACTCTGAATGACTTAATAGTTTGATTTGTCTTTGAGGTCTTCTTGCAGGGAGTAAATGAAAGGACAGGCCATCCCTGCCCCTCCCCACCCCTCCCCCCCATTACTCACCCCCTCCAGTTAGCGTTGCGTTTACCTTTGCTCTGTGAGTTGTTCTGGCTTCTTGCTGGCTCAGGAGCCTTTCAGAAGTAATTACTTGTGGCAGGTCAATGGGTTCAAGCTTCTAGAAGTCCAACATTTAGAGTATTCAGCATTCCTCATGCCATGAGATGATGAAACATAAAAGCCAGACATTAAACTATCTTACCACTTTGTAAAAGCAGCACTTATTCCTGAGAGCACACAGGGAAGGCGATCTCAACAGGATTACAGTTGTATCTGTGCAAGAGTTTTCAACTCATCTGGGTTCTTTATTCTCTTTCACCGACGCCAGTGACTTATTGATCTGAATATTTGTCAGGGAGTTAAAAGACTAAGAATCCTTTTCTGTGTGCATCGAGGGAGCAAGTCCAAAGTTATCAAACAACAAGGGTCTTAGAGTATTAACGATGAAAGAGGCACCAGGAATTTCTTTTATTCATTCCTTAACTGCCCAGCTGAACTCTTTCAGTCCTTAGGGAAGTAACCTATTTTTAAGATCTCCAGAGAACCTCCCTCAGCCTCCTCAATAATAATCACTGGTGCTCCTGAGGCACATTTACATGAAAGTGCAATGGGCTTACAAATCTTGGACACTTTTTTTTCTTTTTTCTTAGCAGGGGATTGTCTTTATGGGGAAGATCACATTGGAGTTTCAAGGGATCACTAAGACTGGGAAGCAACTGATGAACCAACGGATCTGCCTCAACCCTATTTGCCTCGATGACTTAATGCTCTGGAAGTTGGAACGTTGGGAAATGACTGAGCAGGCCTAGGAGACAAAAGGTGGGTCTCTCCACACTGACATGCAGGCAGGGACCTGGAAGGCTGTAGAATTTATGTGTTTACTCAGTGAGTACATACTGAACAACTAGTGTGTACCAGGCATGGGGGCGCAATGGTCAACAAAAGCAATATGGTCCCTACGGAGCTCACAATCTATGGGGGGAACAAACACATTTTGCTTGTGTGATTATTCATTGATAATTACAAACTGCGATCTGTACTTTGTAGAAAAGGTCTACAGGGCAGAACCGTGACAATATGTAACCAGAGGACTCCACTTTGGAAACGGAAGTTGTTATGAGTTGAATTGTGCCCTCTACCCCAGTTTGTATGTTGAGGTCTTAACTCCCAATATGTCAGAATGTGATGTTATTTGGAAATAGGGTCCTTGCAGATATAATTAGTTAAGATGAGGTCACAGGAGCAGGGTGACCCTTAATCCAACATGTCTGGTGTCCTCATTACAAAAGGGAAATTTGGTTGCACACCCACATGCACACAGGGAGAACACCTGTGAAGGTAGAGATGGGGATGATACTCCTACAAGCCAAGGAGTGACAAAGATTGCCAGGAAACCACTGGAAGTTAAGAGAGAGGCATGGAACAGATTCTTCCTCTCAGCTCCCAGAAGAAACCAACCCTTAAAACACCTTGATCTTGGACTTGTAGCATCCAGAATTGTGAGATAATACATTTCTATTATTTAAAGCCCCACAGTTTGTTGTATTTTGTTAGAGCAGCCCTAGAAAATTAATACAAGGGGGAGAGGAATAAGGAGGCAGTCCAAGAAAGTTTCCTGAAGATGAATTTTTCAGCAGAAGTTGGACACTTAGGAAATTTTAGGGAACTAAGGTGTTCCAGGTGGGGAGAACAACATAAACAATAACCCTGAGGTAAGAGTGTATGATCTGTTGAGGAAATTGCAAGAAGTCAGTTGACTGCTGTTCAGAGTCGGCGGGGGGGGATGGCTCAAATGAGGCTGGAGAGGTAGGCAGGGGCCAAGTTTTGTAGGTCCTGATAGGGCATTCTAAAGATGTTGGTTGTCGTCGTCGTCGTTGTCGTCGTCGTCGTCTTCTTCTTCTTCTTCTTTGGTATTTATAAGTGATGTAGATTTTTATCCATTCAGTTGGTGTACTATAAACTTAACTACTTAAATAGCTTTCTTTTTTTTAATATGAAATTTATTGTCAAATTGGTTTCCATATAACACACAGTGCTCATCCCAACAGGTGCCCTCCTCAATGCCCATCACCCACTTTCTCCTCCCTCCCACCCCCATCAACCCTCAGTTTATTCTCAGTTTTTAAGACTCTTTTTAAGAGTCTCTTATGGTTTGCTTCCCTCTCTGTAACTTTTTTTCCCCCTTCCCTTCCCCCATGGTCTTCTGTTAAGTTTCTCAGGATCCACATAAGAGTGAAAACATATGGTATCTGTCTTTCTCTGCCTGACTTACTTCATTTAGCATAACACTCTCCAGTTCCATCCACATTGTTACAAAAGGCCACATTTCATTCTTTCTCATTGTCAAGTAGTATTCCATTGTATATCTAAACCACAGCTTCTTTATCCATTCATCAGTTGATGGACATTTAGGCTCTTTCCATAATTTGGCTATTGTTGAAATTGCTGCTATAAACATTGGGGTACAAGTGCTCCTATGCATCAGCACTCCTATATCCCTCGGGTAAATTCCTAGCAGTGCTATTGCTGGGTCATAGGGTAGATCTATTTTTAATTTTTTGAGGAATCTCCACACTGTTTTCCAGAGTAGCTGCACCAGTTTGCATTCCCACCAACAGTGCAAGAGGGTTCCCGTTTCTCCACATCCCCTCCAGCATCTATAGTCTCCTGATTTGTTCATTTTAGCCACTCTGACTGGCGTGAGGTGATATCTGAGTGTGGTTTTGATTTGTATTTCCCTGATGAGGAGTGACGTTGAGCATCTTTTCATGTGCCTGTTGGCCATCTGGATGTCTTCTTTAGAGAAGTGTCTATTCATGTCTTCTTCCCATTTCTTCACTGGATTATTTGTTTCTCGGATATGGAGTTTGCTGAGTTCTTTATAGATTTTGGATACTAGCCCTTTGTCCCATATGCCATTTGCAAATATCTTTTCCCATTTGGTCGGTTGCCTTTTAGTTTTGTCGATTGTTTCCTTTGCAGTGCAGAAGCTCTTTATCTTCATGACGTCCCAATAGTTCATTTTTGCTTTTAATTCCCCTGCCTTTGGAGATGTGTCAAGTAAGATGTTGGTTTTCTTAAGAGCAGTGGGCAGTCATTGACATGTATGAAGCAAAGTAGTGGTGTGATTACATTTGCTTTTTAAAAAATGATTACTCTAGCTGCAGTGTGAAAACTAGAGAAGAGAAGTCACAGATGTGGGGACAGCATTGAAGAGGACCACAGAGATGGGTTGGGGGTTCATGGAGGGAAATCGATGAGCTCCACAAATATTTAAAACTGACCAAACAAGATTTGTTCTAGTTGGTGAGGGAGAGAGAAGAGTCCAAATGGCATCCAAAGGGATGGATAGTGTTATCATTCACTGAGATTGGAATCCTAGGGGAAGGCCAGGTGTGAATGGCATATAACAGGAGGATACAAATTCAGTTTGAGGCATACCAGTGTACGTATTGAGTAGATAATGAGATATACAGGCATGGAACTCAGAGGAGACATCTGTTCTGGAGATGCATGTTCAGGAATCATCCCTGGGTAGAGAATAACTGAAGCCATAGTCATGGAGGAGGGTAAGAGTGAGAAGAGCAGAGCCAAGGACTCAAGACTTGAGGAGCTCTAATACTAACAAGCTGATAGATGGGGATGAGGTGGCCAAGGACACGGAGAAGAGATGGCTCAAGAGGAAGATGCCACACTGAGACAAACAGTGTGAGCACTACTCCCACCTTAGTCCAACAATACAGGCAAATGATAATTTATTCTGAAGTTATTTTTCCTTTTATTCTGATTTGTTGCATTATTAAGAGGTAGACCTGGAAGCCAGCTTGGCTTTCAAGGTGATCAGAGTGAAAAAAGAGAAGGGGGAGACAGGGAAATGGATGCTGAGCAGCCAGCACTCGTGAGGAGCATGACCTGTACCTCCAGCTACTTCCCTAGAGAACAACTTCCTGGTCTCTGGGCCTGGGCCTGAGCTGTTCTAGGGGAAACATCCTGCATTCCTTTCTGCTGGAGCAACCCAAAGCTCACCGGGCAAGGAAGAAGACAAGGGAAAGGATTTGGAGATGGGGAGGAGAGACAAAGGGAAAGAACTCATCTTTAGGTTAGACATGTTACAGGCAATTTGCATTTGTGGTAGGAAGTGGCTCTCTGTTCCACTCTCACCTTAGGTGAGAAAGTAGATTTTTTAACATAGCAATTGCACAAGAATGTAATGAGAGGTGATGAGTACTAGTAAGACAGAGGTTTATCTGGCCCTCTTCTCTGCAGAACATAAAGATGATGGGCAAATGGGACCTGCTGGTGTAAGAAGTAACTGCTGATCAGATCAGAACATGGGGGGGACAGAGATCAAGGGGAGATATCCATGTATCTGTGGGAAGAAGAATCAGCAAGGGCTGAAGGGGGATTTGGGTCATGAAGGGGAGAGAACAAGGAAGTGTTTGTTCCACTCCCTGGACTTAGTTCAGGTTCCGGTTCTTCCTGGTGATGAGGCCCATGTGCCTTTACAGCTGCCCCTGTGTCTATCACACCCAGGGTCACAAGATGTCAGCTCGTTCGATCCTCCTGTGAACACTCCCCATTACAGAGAGGTTAATAACTTGTCCAATGTTGCCTGGTAAGAAAGTGGCAACTCTAGAATTCAAACTCAGGTCTGTCTAGTTCCAAATCCCCAGCTCCCTCCTCTTCTATGTGCTCCTAAACCTGGTTGATCATCAGAATCTCCTGGAATTAAAAAAAAAAAAATCCTGGACTATTCACTGGGGATTGCAATTTAACAGGTCTGGGATACGTCCGGGGAATGAATATATATATTATATATATATAAATAATAAACTTTAATTTTTAGGGTTCATAGCAAAACTGAGTGGAAAGTACAGAGAATTCCCATATACTCCCTATCCCCATATATGTACAACCTTCTCCATTATCAACATCCCTTACCATCTGTTATGACTAATGAGCCTACATTCACATGTCATTATCATTAAAAGTCCATAGTTTAACTTGGGGGTTCACTCTGGTGTTGTACATTTTATGGGTTTGCACAAATGTATAATGGCATGTGTATCTACCAATGTAGTATCTTACAGAATAGTTTCACTGCCCTAAAAATCCCCATTTTGCCTATTCATGCCTCCCTCCCTCTCCCTATTCCCTTGCAACCGTTGATCTTTTTATAGCCTCTGTTGTTTTGCCTTTTCTGAAATGTCAATATCCTTGGACTCATACAGTATGCAGCCTTTTCAGATTGGCTTTTTCACTTAGCAACACACATTCAAGTTTTGTCCATGTATTTTCATAGCTTGAGAGCTGATTTCTTTTTAGTGCTGAATAATATTCCATCATATGGATGTGCCGTGGTTTCTTCATTCATTCATCTACTGAAGGACATCTTGGTTATATCCAAATTTTGGAAATTATGAATAAAGCTACCATAAACCTCCACGTGCGGGCTTTTGTGTGGATATAAATTTTCAGTTCATTTGGGTAAATACCAAAGCTCATGATTGCTAGACTGTATGGAAAGAGTATGTTTAGTTTTATAAGAAAGCACCAAACTGACTTCCAAAGTGGCTCTATCATTTTGCGTTCCACCAGCAGCGTGTGAGAGTTCCTGCTGCTCCACATCCTTGCCAACTTTTGGTGTCGTCAGTGGTTTGGATTTTGTGATTCTAATATGTGTATGGTGATATCTCATGGTTGTTTTAATTTGTATTTTCCTGATGACACATGACGTTGAACATATTTTCATATGCTCACTTGTCTTCTTATTCTCTTGACACTGTCTTTTGTAGAGCAGAACATTTTTTTTAAATGTTTATTTATTTTTGAGAGAGAACAAGTGGGGGAGGATCCCAGAGACGGGGACAGAGGATCCAAAGTGGGTTCCATGCTGACAGCAGTGAGCCCAATGTGGGGCTTGAACTCACAAACTGAGAGATCATGACCTGAGCTGACGTCAGATGCTCAACAAACTGAGCCACCCAGGTGTCCCAGAGTAGGTTTTAATTTCAATGAAGTCCAGCTTCTCAACTGTTTCTTTGGAATGTATCTCCAAGGGATTCTGATGATTTTCCAGGTTGGGGTCTAGTGGCTTCCATACTGCCTCAAGTGAATAAAGGGGCTACATCAGAGTAGACCACAAAGGGTTTGTGTGTGGAGCATTATTGAAAATGTGAGTCTGAAGAAACCAGCTATTTAAATACTTTCACCTATTTAAAATAACTTATCCATAAATACTTAGGGCCAGGTTTTTCTTTGGAATGTAAATTTATATTCTTCTATTTTCAGATTCATTTTATTTAAACCCATAATTCTGATAAGGGTTGAATAGTAGGTGTCTTTAAGAACCCTCTCTAGGCAATTGCTTTCTTCCTGGCCTTTGGAAAGAAACTAAGAATCACTCTATTCCTCCACAAAGGGCACTAGATGGCAGCAATGAACATTACAAGTAGGATCCCTGCGTTAAGTATTTGCACTTGGCCTGAGAAGCTATGCAGAAAATATTGTTGGAAAATTGGCTTCTCTAAAGAAACCAAATGAAATTGCCCTAGAATTCTGGGGTTCATATCAATGTTCCTTTCCCCTGATTAGGAAGCAAGATGCCTCACTTCATCATCTGAGAGAATACAAGGGAAGGACTTATTGGAGAATTGGAAGGGTAGAATGACACTTTTTTTTTTTTTAAGTCTCATGGTATAAAAAATATGTGTTATCTACGTAAAGGTTTCTGGGTTATTTGGCTTCTCAAATTAAACAAATGGTCAGGAAAATCAAGTGAAATGTCAGCTGAAAGATTCAGAAATGGAGATTAAAAATCAAGCAGAAGTCACTGAGCTTGGTGACGCACTGACCTGAGATGGTTGCTTCTGTGTCCTAACAGGAAGATAAAGATGGGCAGGAGCTCAAAGAAATTGCAAAATTTGTTTGGCACAATGACTCAAGAATGTATGCCCTTTAAGGTTCTGGGAAGAAGGTAAAGGTGTCCAGAACAGTCTTGGAGTAAGAGATTATAAGCCCAAGGAAGAGTTAGTTTCTGGTCAAGGCATTGCAATGAATCCACATTTCAATAACTTTCTTTGTCCCAAACATCTAGCAATGAAAACTAAAACATAAAACCAAAACCAAAAAAAATGTGGTTGGCCCTTAATACAAGATATATATCTCCATGGGCCAGAAAAAAAGATACATACTTAGAGGAAGCTGATCCATAAGGCATTCGGGCCTCCTGATGGCTGTGAGTTATTTCTACAAATTAAAGGGGACCTAAAAATGCTCCATGTAAGATGGTAAACTAGAGCAAAGATCACAGCTTGAAATCAGAGGCTGGGTTATTCTCTACTTTTCTACCTGGTTTAAGAGAGCTGCATCACAATGTAAGTTGGAAGATTAGTTTTACAAGCGTTGCCAAAAAGTTGAATATGAAGAATATTATCTTCGTATTCATAAAAAGGATGAAATCTTGCCATTTGCTACAACATGGATGGACCTAGAGAGTATAATGTTAAGTGAAATAACATTAGACTGAGAAAGACAATACCATATGATTTCACTCAGATGTGGAGTCTAAAAAACAAAACAAGTGTATCAACAAAAAGCAGAAATAGACTTATAAGTACAGAGAACAAACTGGTGGTTGCCAGAGGGAAAAGGGGGAGGGAATGGGCGAAATGGGTGAAGGGAAGAGGGAGATACAGGCTCCCAGTTATGGAACGAATAAGTCACAGGAATGAAAGGCACAGCATAGGGAACATCGTCAATAGTGTTATAATAACATTGTATAGTTATTATACAGATGGTAGCTACACTTGGGGCGAACACAGCTTAAGTACAGAGATAGGGAATCACCGTGAAACTCACGTTACATTGTGCGTCAACTATACTCAAATAGAAAAAGTGTGTTAGAAGTTGAAGATGAAGAAGCTAAGACTTTATAACAATAAATTTGAAAGCTTCAATGGATAAATTAATGATACTCTGGAAAAATATAAATTAGCAAAACTGAATCAGGAAGAAATAAGATAATTGAAACAACTAAGAAATTAAGTTAGCTGGAAAATTTCTCATTCCCCCAAAAGTCCAGGTGGCTAAAGGTGGCTTCACAGGCCTGTTTCATCAAACTTTTAAGATAATAACCGTGTTACATCAAATATTATAGAAAACTGAAGAAAGAAAAAGATAACCAGTGAATTTTACGAAACTACTACAACCCTGGAAGCAAAACTAATAAAAGACAGTATAGGAAATTATAGGACAATTTTTCTTATGAAAATAGACGTGAAAAGCCTAAGCATAGACAATCCTGTCATGTATTTGTATATGTATCTTTTGGCCAAGTAGGATTTATGCCAGGAATATTAAGCATGGTTCAACATCATAACGTTTGTTAGTGTACTACATTGTATCAGCTGGTTTAAAAAGGAAATTCCTATGATTATTTTAATAGATGAAGGGGGAAATATCAATAAAATTTCACACCGAGCCCGAAGAAAAACTCTTACCACACTAGGAATAAAGGGAATGTCAACAATTTAATAAATGGCCTTGTGCCAGATAGCTCCCACTTGGTTCTCTAGGTCCACTTGCCACATTTCTCTCCCCTGTTCTCTGCCTGTGAGTAACCAGTTTCTTCTGCCTTCAGGCTTCCCACTGGGTTTAGCCACTGAGACATCCTAGCAGGAGATCTGAGAGAAGAGAGAACAGTGTATTTCTCCCCCTGGCTTCCTTCCTGCAAGGGCGTGTTGGGCTGCTTGTGTCCTCCTGCTTCTCTCAAAGCACCTTCCTCTACCTGACTGTCTCCTTCCAGGTTCTAGAAGAGTCTCACTCTGAGTCCCTTTGCTCAGAGATGGTTATCCCTCAGCTGCCACCAGTGGTTATTGCAATATCCTTTGTGGTCCCCTTGATCCAAACCTCATAAACAGTTACTTATAAAGAAAATTTCCTTGAATTATTCTAATTTGAGTATGGCATCTGATTCCTCTTGGGACTCTGACCAGCATCTATCAAAACCCTATTGCAAATGTGCTTAGTTTTTGAACCATATGTATTAATGTCATAGATAAGAGAAGGATGCCCATTGTCACTGCTGGTATTCAATATCGGAGGAAAACTCTAGCCAAAGCAAAAGTCAAGAAAACAAAAGAAGGAATAAGAATTGGGAGGAAAGAAAAAAAAAACTATTCTTATTTATGGAAGATGTCATCTACATAGCAAATCTAAAAGAATCTATAGATAATTAGAATTCATTTCAATAAAGTTGTGGAACACAAAATTCAATCTGCAAAATTCAAAAGCTTTCTTATGCACAAGTAATAATCATTTAGAAAATTAAATGGAGAGGGGCGCCTGGGTGGCTTAGTCAGTTGGGCATCTGACTCTTGATTTCAGCTCAGGTCATGATCTCAGGTCATGAGATTGAGCCCTGTGTTGGGCTCCCTGTGAGCATGTAGCTGGCTTTGAGATTCTCTTTCTCCCTCTCTCTCAGTCCCTCCCCCATCTCTAAAAAAGAAAAGAAAGAAGAAAAGAAAAGAAGAAGAAAGGAAAAGAAAAGAAAAAAGAAAATGGGGTGGGGGGAACACCTTATTCATAATAGGAGGGTAAAACCCCCATAGTGTATTTTGATGGTCAGCATGGACTTGCCTTGGCTACAGCCTCCAGTTATTCAAACACTAATCTAGGTGTTGCTGTGAAATTATTTTCGAGATGTGATTAAGATCAATAATCATTTGACTCTAAGTAAGGAAGATTATTTTAGATAATCTGGGTGGGCCTGATTCAGACAGTTGAAATGTCTTAAAAGTAAAGCTGAGGCTCCCCTGAAGAAGAGAAAATTCTACTTGTGGACAGCAGCTTAAGCTCATGTCCTGCATTTGCAGCCTGACCTCCCTGATGGCCTGCCCTGTGGATTTTGGACTTGCCTTGCCAGCCTTCATAATCATATAAGGCAATATAAGCCAATTACCTGCATACACACACACACACACACACACACACACACACACACATACATATATCACAAAGAAACATATAATAGAAAATGGGCAAAGAGAAAAGACAAGGAAAGGGAATAAATTGGTGGAAAATCATATAATACTGATAACAAACAATGAAACTGTCTGGGTCAGAACCAGCTTCCTTGTCTCTTCCCGGCAATCTTAATACTCATCTTTTCCCCTTTGCACTCATTCATTCAACATTTATGCAACTCATGTTTATTGAGCACCTATTATGTTCCAGGTACTGTTCTAGACACTTAGATATATTAGTGAAGACAACAGACAAAAATCCCTGCCTCTCTGAAAGACTATATTCTAGCACTGTCAGGGAGGTGACGAAGAAAATACACAATGAACATTAGAGAAGTAAATTTCTTGGCGTGTTAGATGGTACTCTGGGGAAAAGAAAAGATCACGGAGGATCAGGGGACCCAGGATCGCCAGGGTAAAGATTGCAACTGTCAAGAGGTTATCACGATAAGCCTCTAGGAAGGTAAGATTTAAGCAAATCTTGAGAGATGAGGGAGGGAGTCATCTGAGGAAATCACATTACCTGGGGCCCTGGGGGTGGGGGCAGTTGACCATCTTCACCTTAGGTTGGACTAGAGATGGTTGGAGGAGAAAGTGAATCAGGCCAGGAGGGACAGTGGTGATCAACTTCCAACACAAGATGAGCACGTTGGATTCAGAGTTCCCTGGCAGAGGCTCCCAGAACTTAGCAGCTCCAAGTTGGAGAACTTTAGTTCATGACCTGCTCTTTACTTGAGGAGTAGATGTCTAGGAAGTGGAGAGTGCCAAATGTGCAACTCAAATTATTTAGGATGCAATTAGATTTGGTTTAATAATTAAAAATACTTTTAGAATTTTCTTTGGCAGACATTAGGCTATTAATTAGCACGTCATGGGAACCCAGCATTTATTATTCTCTCAAAAACCCATTTGTGGTGGAGAATGTGCTGAGCCTCATTTGTGAAGATAATTATAGTTGATATCTTTGGGAATGTCTGCCAAGTTCCCAGTGATTTCCCTCTTCTCTGGGAGCTGCTTCCAGAATTTATGGTGGTGGGGGGGGGGGGGCTTCTCTGCCTACATTTCTACTGCATAAGCATATCCTCTGGTCATAGCTTATTGGAACAGAACTAGAATCATGAGCAAAGCTGAACCAATAAGATATTTTTCTCCTAGGAATTTCAAATTGGAGCCTAAAGAGCCAGGCGAATCTATTTGACTGGAACTATAAAAATACAAATTCAGGAATTGAAGTTTGTCCATATTTCACCAAGTGATCTTGAGGAGCAAAGAAAGTTGATCTGCAGGAAGAATAAAGAATGCATGAAGGAAAGCTCAGGGGAGACACAGAGAGAGTTGTGCCATTCAGGTTCCAAGGCAAAGCTGTTCCCTGAAGCCCAAGTGCCTCCCAGTTCTTGGGTTCAACAAACACTCCTATATCTTCATAATTCATCACGTTGGCAACTAGTCAATTAGACTTACAATACAGGATGTTGCGGGTCTTCAGTAGCAGGGAGAAGGCATTTTGATTTTTGTTCCTACCAGGGATAATGGGTCACATTGTCATTCATTCATCTATTCATTCACCATTCATTCATTCATTCATTCATAAGCTTTTTGGGAGTACATATTAAGTGTTAGAGACTAAAGATATAAGACTGAACATGACATAGTCTTTGCACTAAAATAATTCCTTTTTCTTGATTTTTCATTTTTAAGGGCGTTGGTTAGGATGTGGGGATACCCTCTTTTGTTCTGAAACACCAAAGTTCTCCTTTTTGTGCTTGACTGACTTGAGAATCAAAGCCTAACTTTAGCTGATTTAGGGTTGATAGATCTAAAAAGTACTTTGTGAACTACAAATGGCTACATATACTTTTCACTGGTTATGGTAATATCTTCTACTTGAGTTATTCAGCTCACTGGCTCCATAGGAACATTATATTAAGCACACCTCTTTGAAAAGTTACATCTGATTTAGGAATAAAAGGTAAAGTCTTTAAATTGTCCAGTTTAGTTAAAGATATGCCCAAAAGTTTTAAAATTATATATCAATTTGATATAATTATATTTTATTTATCTTTTAAAAAGTTTTGAGGTTTCTAATATTTTAGGAAAAGATGCTCTTTTGGTGAACAAAAGGTATAATCATTTCAAATAATGATTGTGAGCTTCTGGAGAAGACGGGTAAATAAAAACCAATTGAAACGGAAATAATCCCCAGCAAATGAGCTCAAATACCTCTGGGATTTGTCCAGATGTCTGGGTGAATTGTGTATCAGGTGGGATTTGGTTCCAATTCCCTTTTTTCCAAATGTCAGTGATAGATCCTGCTCACAGGAGAGCCCAAACCCTTCTCTTAGCTGATGCTCATTTTCAGGTACCCACTCAGATCTCTTTCCCCGTCTAGGATGAGAGTCCTTAGAATTTGTATTTCTCTAGAGAGAATTCATTAAATATTTATTAAGGTGAATGCATTTAAATCTCTTGCTTTGCTGCCTTGGAATCCAATGTCCTCAATTTCAGCAACCAGTTAACATTTACAACGATAAAAGATTAGGGATAGAAGGTCTGTAGAGATCAACTATGCTGCTGGTTAAGAGCATGGGCTTTGAAGACCTGTTTGATGTCTGAGCTCCACTGTCCTTGGACAAGTTACTTAATTATCTAAACCACACCTACAAAGCAAAGGTACTAGTTCCTTTCTCATAGAGAGGGTGTGAAGATTAAATGATAGACATTGATCAAGTTGCCCAGAGTGTATCTGACTTGAAGTAGGTGGTAATTGGAATAGTACTAGCTGTTATTATTGTTACTATTGTTTGTTATAACTCATCAAATGCAAAATGCAAAGGTCTTTTGAATCCCATCATGCCTGTGCCTTTGATACTGTATTTCCTTCTTTTGGTGGTGGTCTTAAAAGTGAAATCATTACAAAAGGAAATCCTAAAGAAATATGGTCTTTGCAGTTGATGACATTCTCTTTAACAACATTCTCATTAGCTTAGTCATTTTCAATATCCCTTCTTTATGGTTATAGTTAAAAAGGGATGTTACCATTAAATCCAAGAAATTCCTTATGAGGTCTTTTAAATTCATCTTACTTGAAGTCTTCGGGGTGGATGCCTTTTAATAATACTTGTTTCTCCGTGTTCCAGTGGGATATCAAAATACATGGCCCTGGGCCCTTGAGAGATTAGGAGAGAAATTTAAAAAAAACATTTAAAAATTTACTATTAAATTGGGCTAATCATTAGACTTTGTTAATACATTTTGGCACCTTTTTAGTTATATATGTCCAACCTACATGTTGAATGTGGAGGTGAAACACATAAAGCAAGGGTCATACATGGATGCAAGTGATAAAATATTAGCCCATATCGAGGATTTAATTTCTGCTTTCCTCATTTCTTCCCTGGATTGATATTTAGAGGAAAATCTGAAAAATCAACACTGTGTTGACTACAAATATTGTCCAAACATAGAATTTGGGCTGGAAAATAGAAACTTTTTCACTTGTTTTCATTTCATGGAATCTCTACAAAATAAATTTGGGAAATCAGAAAAAATATATCCTTAAGAAATGAAAATAAATTCTCCTTTCAGATGAAAGAGATGAATTGTGGATAGATAGATAGATGGATGGATAGGTATTAGATAGAGGGGTAATACAAAAATGGACTATGAGTGTATAATAGGAGTATGCAACGTTTAGCATTGTATGTTCCCAATTAAATAGTCTCTCCAACTAGGGAAAGAAATTCCCACAAGTTGCCCTATAAAACAATATATAAATAGTCTTTCCTGATGTCACAAAACAGGCTACAGAGTTAAGCCTTGTTAGAAACAGAGCTAGGACTCAAGAGGTCCATTATGGGTTTTCTTTTTTAGCTTAATTATCCTGGGGTGTTAAGGACTGCTACCATGCCCAATGCTGCATGAATGAAGTTTTGTCTTTTCCTCTTAGAAATCTGGAAGCATTCTAATTTCTAGATTGTTGTGTGGACTATCCTACAATTTCACTTTGCATTCTAAACAGAAAAATCCTTGCATAATTATGTGTTTCTATCCTTACAACATTTGAATGACCATGTTAAAAACTTCTCCACGTCCTTATTCTCTTTCAAGAGATGCCAGCATATGGAACAAGACAGAAACAACAGTAATGACAAGAAATAGCATTTTTGATTAAAAGATGTATTTCTGGCAACAGTTTTTTTTCAGCAGCCTGACTACTCCTTATTTTTATACTATGATTTCAGTGATAACACCTCATTATTTAATTCAATTCATCCCAAATGGCATAGGCTATGTCAGGCAGTTATTTTTACCCTTGGTTTATAGGTGAAGGAAATTGATGCAGTAATTTGCTCAAAGTCATATAATTTGGTATTTAGTGGAGCTGGGGTTAGACTACGGACCTTTTGAAATTAGCAATCAGGATGCTTACCATCCCTTTGTTATTTATTTTTAATGTGATTTTGTCATTTCAAAAATAAGAATATTTTCAGGGGCGCCTGGGTGGCGCAGTCGGTTAAGCGTCCGACTTCAGCCAGGTCACGATCTCGCGGTCCGTGAATTCGAGCCCCGCGTCAGGCTCTGGGCTGATGGCTCAGAGCCTGGAGCCTGTTTCCGATTCTGAGTCTCCCTCTCTCTCTGCCCCTCCCCCGTTCATGCTCTGTCTCTCTCTGTCCCCAAAATAAATAAACGTTGAAAAAAAAACTTAAAAAAAAAAATAAGAATATTTTCCAGGTGGGACTCTAATGCATTAGACTTAGTTTTCACTATTCAGTTACCAGAATCTTAAAACTCTGGGTAGAGGGTTTGGATAAAAAGGAATTCTTCAATGAAACTAGAGGAAAATTGCCACTCCCATGCTTAGGAAGTTGGAGAACATAAAAATAGGCCATATGCAACCAGTCAAGAGTTGTCAGTTCTACAGAAAATAGCCGTGACAATCAGTCCAGATGAGATGTACCAGATACGGAACGAGAATATCAGGCTTTCTGGCCAAGGTGACCAATAATGGGAACTTATTTGTGTTATCGACCCAGAATATAAATAAAGAAAAAAATTACATAGATATACACATATGTACACATTATATATTTATATTTCTCTTCCCAAGTGAGAATCTCTGTTTAATTACCATTGTGGTTTTCCTTAAAATGTTACGTGTCTTCTAAAATATCCCAGGATAATTTATAGCCACTTCAGGCTCAGAGCTTCCAATCATAATGGGAAAAATTCTCTTAGTTCTGCAAATGACGGAACTTAGTGCATATTCTGCGTGAAGAATGTGGGCTTGGGGAGGGGATGACTCATCCTCTCATCTGTATTGCAATAAATCAATTCTGTTTGGGGTGGTTTCCAACTTCACATTAGAATGAATTCACTCCGAAAGGGTTGCTTTCAAAACAACAAAGCCTGATGCACTAAATGGGGCTGGAGAGAATGATTTGAATTTAGAATCTAACTGAAACATATGATTGTCATAATTTATCACATCTTATCTATATAATTTTAATCATCTGGCAAAGCTAGGTATAAACATCGAAAGCACTATAAACTAAGCTGAAACAGAATGATTTTTTCCCTTCCAGTGCAGAATGGTAAGAAGCCCTCTGTGCAGTTTACACACCCGTTCTAACGTACCCAGAATACTTACAATTGACAAACACTCAGGCTCGAGTTGAAAGATGTTCCCTTACATTTCAGCAATTTAGAAACTTTCTGATATTGTTATAGAAACAGACAGCCAGGCACATCTGTCAATAGCTCTCCTTGGCCCAAATACACAGATTTCATGATGGGTCTTACGTTTACCTGCAGAGTATCTTCCATACCAGGTCTCTCGTAGAGGCGGCAGCTGACCTTCCAGAGCTTTGTTCTGGTCCTGCAGTCCTGTGAACAAATACGAACTCTTTTCTTCCAGATTCTGACTGAATGCAAAGTCCACGGGGCTGGCAGAGGGGAGTTCTTCCTCTTTGTTTTGCAAAGGTGCTACTTTGGTCACTCTAGGGTGAGGCTTAGAGTGGCTCAGGCCCATTTCACGGTAAAGATACTCAAAGAACAACCCCGAGGGAAGTGGTGTGGGGCCTTTAACTTGGCTTGTTTTAATTAAGGTACTTCAGAATTTTACCCCAGCTGCGCAAAGCACTTCATGACATATTTCTAAGCTTTATTTCACCCCACAGTAACCCCTCTGGCCACTTCCTGGGAGCCTGGTTTCCACGGAGATGTCCCTTCAACTCCCACTCTGCCATTTCAGACCCAAAGAATCCAGTTAAACATTGACTTGGGTATGCTACTTTCTGAAAGACTCAGTAGTAGAAACGAAACCACTGTTGATCATTACACAAATCTCTAACATCAGGAAGCCATTCACAGGGGTGGAGAGCAGAGGTTTAAAGAAGTCTTAAACTTGACCCTTTCATTGCACATACCTTTCAATACCGTCGTTAAGAGCTACCAACTGAGAATAGCCAAATCGTCTTCAGAAACGAGGGGATGCATGCTAAGCATTATTTGGTAACCTTTAGTTTTAACTGAAGAATTTGTTTTCCAAATAGGAAAGGTAACAGTAGAGTGGCTAAAATAATTTTATTTTTCTTTCAATGACTTGAACTGCCTTTGATCAATTGCCTTTGATTAATATATTACAGGAGGGCAGGTAGACAGTAGAATTTCTTTCCTGGGGACAAGGGGACAAACTTTTTCTTCTTCTTTTTTTGAAGTATATATAGTTGAGATACAATTTTATATTAGTTTCAGGTGGACAACACAGTGATTTCACAATTCTGTACATTACACTATGCTCATCATGATAAGAGTAGTTACCATCTGTCACTATACAAGGTTATTACAATATTATTGACTCTACACACTATGCTGTACTTTTCATCTCTTGACTTTTTTTTTAAATTTTTTATACAATTTATTGTCAGATTGGTTTCCGTACAACACCCAGTGCTCATCCGAACAGGTGCCCTCCTCAATGCCCATCATCCACTTTCCCCTCTCCCCCACCCCCTTCAACCCTCAGTTTGTTCTCAATATTTAAGAGTCTCTTATGGTTTGCCTCCTTCCCTCTCTGTAACTTCTTTTTCCCCCTTCCCCTGCCCCCTGGTCTGCTGTTAAGTTTCTCAGGATCCACATAAGAGTGAAAACATATGGTATCTGTCCATGACTTACTTTATATCTGGAAGTTTGTACCTCTTAATCCCCTTCACCTATGTCTCTCATTCCTCCAGCAAACACCAGTTTGTTCTCTGCATTTATGTTTTTTTGTTTGTTTGTTTGTTCTGTTTTTTAGGTCCCGCATATAAATGAAATCATATGGCATTTGTCTTTCTCTCTGACTTATCTCACTTAGCGTAATAACTCTAGCCCCATCCATGTTGTTGCAAATGGCAAGATCTTTTTTTTAAATGTTTATTTATTTTTGAGAGAGAGTGGGAGTGGGAGGGGCAGAGAGAGAGGGAGACAAAGAATCCGAAGCAGACTCCAGGCTCTGAGCTGTCAGCACTGAGCCCGATGCGGGCTCGAACTCATGAACTGTGAGATCATGACCTGAGCTGAAGTTGGACGCTTAACTGAGTCACTGAGGTGCCCCAAGATCTTAAATCTTATTCTTTTTTATGCCTAAGTAATATTCCAGTGTGTGTGTGTGTGTGTGTGTGTGTGTGTGTGTGTGTGCGCGCGCGCGCCCTGCATCTTCTTTATCCATTCATCTATTGATGGACACTTGGGCTGCTCCTATATCTTGGCTTGTAAATAATGCTGCAATACGCATAGGGTGCAGGTATCTTTCCGAATTAGTGTTTTCTCTTTCTTTGAGTAAATACCCAGGGATAAACTTCTTGAATAAATGGTTCAAATAAACCTTAAGTTCTCAAAGACAGCTTATTTTAAATTTTTTTTTATGTTTGTTTATTTATTTTGAAAGCGGGGGAGGGACAGAGAAAGAGGGAGAGAGAGAGAATCCCAAGCAGACTCTACAGTGTCAGCACAGAGATGGACGTGGGGCTCAATCCCACGAACCGTGAGATCATGACCTGAGCTGAGAATAAGAGTCTGGTGGTTAGCCGACTGAGCCACCCAGGCACCCCTCAAAGATAGCTTGTTGACAATGTTTTAAAAATGGGCAAAAAAGACTGGAAGAAAATGTGCTGAAAGGTCAAGTAGTAATTTCTGAATGGTGGAATTATGTAGGTGATTTTTATTTTATTTTTCAAATTTAGAAACAAAACTGAATTTCAAGGTTTAATTGCTCATGATCACAGATTTCTTAGGTTTTCATTATTTCCCTATTGAGAAGTTTAGAGAAATATATTTTTTATTTTTTTACTTTTGCAAAATCTATTTGCTAAGGGGCTCCCTTGGATTTAGAGGATCTCACTAGCCAAGAGAGTTCATCTAAAAAGATAATCAAGCTTAATTTTTTCCTACTTACTCCCTTTGCTTTCTACACACAATTTTCTCTGTGGCAGAAAGACTTCTAAGAAAGAATCATGTATTAACAGTACCTGCAAGCAAATTTACCTCTGGCAACTGGAGACTAGTTTAATTACAAATATTGAAATACTTGAATCAGCTTTCTCTCTGGATACAGTCAGTTTAAGTATTTTTAAGGGAAGGAGAAGGGGGCGCCTGGGTGGTGCAGTCGGTTAGGCGTCCGACTTCAGCCAGGTCACGATCTCGCGGTCCGTGAGTTCGAGCCCCGCGTCAGGCTCTGGGCTGATGGCTCAGAGCCTGGAGCCTGTTTCCGATTCTGAGTCTCCCTCTCTCTCTGCCCCTCCCCCGTTCATGCTCTGTCTCTCTCTGTCCCAAAAATAAAATAAACGTTGAAAAAAAAAAATTAAGGGAAGGAGAAGGACGGCAAATGAATGGATAACGAGAAATCATGCTGGAAATGGTGGACTTTATGGACCAGTGAGAAGGGTACTGTCCTCAACCTTAGCCTCATTATTATTTAATTTCAAGAGACTATATCTGTGGAGAATATGAGACTTTGTGAAGGAAGTTGGATATTTGTTGAGGAAATGAGGTCGAAGAAGTGGATTTATACCGTGTTTGTTTCTCTTCTTATTGCTGGCCGCTCTCAAGCTTTGTAACTTGCATGGATTACTTACCCATTCTGTGCCTCAATTTCCTCATTTGTAAGATGGGGTTAATAATACTTCATGAAGAATTTATCAATTGATTCCATGTGGAGCCCTAAGAATAATATCTGACATAACATTAAGCTCTCAATTAACATTAGCCAGTATTCTCCTCCTCATGAGAAAGTATTGCAACACATCTACATGTGATAGGAGAGTCCTTACTACCATTGGCATCCATTAAAATAGACATATTCCTGTCTAAAGGAGTTTACACCTAAGTATAAAAGAGACTAATGAGGAAAGTGTACATTACTTGGGCCCCTGGGAAAACAGTGGTGCTTAAGGACTATCATTAAAAAAATGTTCATAGGCTGAAAGGAGTTTTATAAGGATGATGGTGAAAAATAATTTCACTAAAAGAGGAAAACCAGAATTTAATCTCACCTATGGGGTTATGTGTAAGATGTAATTTCTTAACCGTAAGACTGGAAAACACTGAAAGGTTCTCACCCACCAAAACGTGGACTCCCAGACTATCAATGATGTGTAGAATGATCCCTCCCCAGTTCTAGCCTGGTTATGAATATGCATTACTGTGTGTAAAGGTGATAACATGATGCTATTTGTAATAGAATGGTGAATATGAAATGAGAATATAAGTTTATCAGTCTCTTAAAAAAATTTTGTTCAAGTTTATTCATTTTGAGAGAGACAGAGAGAGCGAGCTGGGGAGAGGCAGCGAGAGAGAGGGAGAGAGAGAATCCCAAGCAGGCTCCGCACTGTCAGCGTGGAGCCTGTTGCAGGGCTCGAACTCAGGAGACAGTGAGATCATCACCTGAGCTGAAACCAAGAGTCGGATGCTTAACAGACTGAGCCACCCAGGTGCCCCACCACGTGTGCTACACTTGCAAGTGAGGGATTGAAGCCCCCAACTTGGAGCAGCACCGTAGGCAACCAGTACACGGAGCTCCCAAGTGATACCCGTGCCGCAGAAGCTCAGAGTGCTTGGACCTTTCTTTGAATGCCTTCCATCAAGACACTCCCTTCTTCAAGACAAGGAATGAGCCAAGCACCTATTAGCCCTATTCTTAACCTTCCTCCTCAGCCTTTACATCCAAAGGAAGGAGATAAAGCTACAAAGCTACTTTTCACAGCCAGAAATCTCTGCTTTTGTTCTTGCTTTACACCTAACAGGTCTTGTGCAAAGTTTAAGGGATCTTGTGCAGTGAATTTAAATTCTACAGAAACTCAATATACACTCATTGGAGATATGTGGATTTTCCTGCTCTGTAATAGTAGAAAGTTTTACATTTGAATGACAGAGGGCTTTATGTAGAAGCTTGGGATCAGAGAGTGGGTGAGGTGATCTCTACATTTTCTTACAGCTAGATCTACTCTATAATATCTAATCAGAGCTGGCAAGACCACAGCTATTTTTTTTTCTTGTGTGAAGACTTTTCCTAGCTGGATTTATAGGATTGTGATTTGATAGCTCTTGTCTTAGTTTTGATGGACTTCCCAAGGGTCATTCCCACTCTCTTGACCCTCCACCTTGATTAGATGGCTCTTGGAGATAAGGAGACTGGGCCAAAGAAAGGCATATTTTCTGCAGGGAGCTCAGCAGGTGCTATGTGATCAAACAGGAAATGGTGAGTGCAGTCGTGGTAGGTTCTGAGTAGCTACAGACAAATAGAAAAGTATACAAATGCTCAATGGCTGTGTATATTACCGGGTAGTGCATTATAAAATTCAAACAGCCTAATATTGGACAAATGAGTTTCTTAATGGGCTATGGATATATACATTGGATGTTTTATATTATGCAGATGATGTATGGTGAGGTGATTTTCCTTAGGGTAGGATGGTGGTGGTTTGGAGTCACTTTGGTTACACTGCCTTTTGATTCTTTAGCATGCAATTTCCTTAGAAAGGCTTCAAACAGGATTTAAAACCACACATATATAACTATTCCTTAGGGTTGAATTTAATTTCACACCTGGGTTAATTACTATGCATTGGCTGTTCAGTAAGTGGGGTTTTAAATCCTAAATGTTTATAGGATTCCTAAATTATGCTTCTAATAATGTTACAGGCTTTTCTGCAATTGATCTGTAATGGCTAAGCAATCACTGGAGTCTTTTCAGCAATGTGAATTATGTGTTTGGATGCCAACTAAGCAGAGTTGATGTATGACCCAAACCTTAATTTTTCTCCTAGTGATTATTTCCCTCTCTGTTTATCCATACATTGAGCATGAGGGTGACAGTACAGCCAGAATTACTTGGTGGAAGTGCTGAAGTGAAACAAATGGGAAAAGGGTGACTTGGACCTTTTTAAAAAAATAAACCATTACATGAGATCAGTTGGATCAAATTTATACCGTTACCTAAATCTGCAAGGGCATTATTGAATGCTAAATGCTAAATGCTAAAACCTAACATCACAAACCCGCTACTCTGAAGACAGCCAGTGCCTACATGAGTTTCTTAAAATGGATTGCTAATGGATTTCACTTAGGTCAAGGAGTTTTTCTATATTTTATCTCTCATTGGGAGAACATCAGCCTTTGATTATAATGATCTTTTTAAAGACGTCTTTAGGAAACCTTCCTGCTTTCTTCCTTCCCTCCCTCCCTCCCTCCCTTCTTTTGCTAAAATAAGGTTACATTTTAACTGTTGTCCACAGTTTGTCTCAAGAATTTACACTGAAGTTTAACCTTTAATCTACTTTCTCTGGTCTAAACAGTCACTGAGGCTATGGGTCTAAATTGCAGATCGTGCATTTTTTCCCCCTAAGGCAAAAAGGCTTCTTCTTACCGATGTCTACTAAAACCAAAACATTTTAGAGTCTTTTTTTTTTCCTTAAGAAATGTAAATTGTGGGCCCAGAAGTGAAAATGAGAGCTTTTAGCTTTCAAGAAGGCATACAAACAAGGTAGAGGTGTGCACGGTAAGCCAGACGTCCCAAAGCTCAGGGTCGGCCAAAGTGGTCCAGAGTGAAGCATTAGCTAGTGGCAGGTATCAACTGAACTAAATGCTAGTCAGACCATTGCTAGCGTCCAAGTTCATAAACCTCCATTGTCACTGATGTGCTGTAAAATGCATTTTCTCTGGGTTCTGCACAGGTCAAGGATGTCTCCTTGCTCAGGCAAAGTCTGTATTTTATTTATTTTTAATTGCTTCGGGAGGAAATGTAGAGGAAACCAAATAAAGAGACCTTCCCAAAAGATTTTCCTTTCCCTTCATACCCTCCTATATTATATTTCTTTCCCATTAAATGCAATGCCACCCAAAGGAGAAATACCACCCTCACTGCTCTGGCCTTCTGTCTGATAGTCTTCATTTGTCCAGGTGGCCCTGGAAACCTGATCTGGCCCAGGTCACTTGGAAGTGTGGTGAGGACAGCAAGCTTCCTGTTACCTGTGGCTGAGCTCCTGGCCACTCTGACCTCATGTATTACTTTCCTCAGGGCAGAAATTATGTGTCTGTGATGACATCCAGTCTTAACGTATAGAGCAAGTTTCTGCTTTTCTTTCCTTTTCCTTTCTTTCCTTTCTTTCTTTCTAAAATGCAAACAGAAAGCAAATCAGCGTGGTTACTAAACAAACAGATATAGGCAAAGAAGTTGCTAACCTTAAATTCGCTTCCTTGCTCCAATTTGTATCCTAGTAAAGGACACAAATCTTGGTGTATCTTGCTTAGAACAATAGAATAATAGAACGACAGGCTCAATCTTAGTTTACTCCATCTGCTTCTCTCGGGAAGGAAAAAATGGAACCCAGAAGTTGTCAGGGTTCTTCTGAGAAGAAATTTACCAAGAATCTCCCATCCCAATACCCACTTGGACCCATACTCCTTCTAAAGTAGTTCTAAGAGCAGTACACAAAGCCTTGCTAACAGTTTTGGGAAGCTGCCTGATCTTAGGGCTTAGGGCTTGTTCTGGATCTTGGCAGCAAAGCTCAAGCATGCCCAAGCAAGGCAGGGGCTTAGGAGTCTCGTTATTAGCATATACAGTTTCCCACGGGTCTTTTCCAGGGCTCTCTCATTTTTCCTGTGGAAGGTTAGGTCGCTGGTACTGGATTCATAGGCAGCCAGGTGCTCCCTCAGACCTTTGTCCCTTCTAGATGTTTCTTGCTACAACTAGCATGACGCCCTCTGTAGGATTTTACACTTAGACCTCAGATGACTCCAAGCAGAAAGCACTAGTTAATTACTACGTAACAGTTCACAGCCACGGTGGCTACAATGCATAACCTCTGTGTAACCAAAGTCTCTAGGGGTATCTCCAACTTCCTTGCCTGTTGCTCCTGGGGAAGCAAGGCGGGGAGGCTGCTGTTGCTGAGAAGCTGGAGGCAGCCCACTGACTGCACCAGGCACTACATGGCAAGAATCTGACATGAATGAGACACAGCACTTAAGACCCCTACTGGATTCAAAATCCAGGAGTGATGAATGAAAGGGAAGGAGGGGGGGCAGAACTTGGATCTCTAGAACACTACTAATAGCTGCAGTTTGGTGAGTACCTCAACAGCTTCCCACTGCCCGTAGGGTAAAAGCCAAACACATTTAGGTGGTGTTAGACAAGGCTTCCAGTACAAGTGGTTTCTTTGGGATGTGCTCCTAGAAAACAGGGGGTATGTGTCGGGGTGGGGGGTGGGGGAAGTAATTCAGAAAAGGGAAAAAACCACTACTAGGAATTTATCCAAAGGATACAGGAGCGCTAATTCATAGGGGCACGTGTACCTCAATGTTTATAGCAGCGCTTTCAACAATAGCCAAATTATGGAAAGAGCCCAAATGTCCATCAACTGATGAATGGATAAAGAAGATGTGGTTTGTATATACAATGGAATACTACTTGGCAACGAGAAAGAATGGAATCCTTCCATTTGCAGCAACGTGGATGGAACTGGAGGGTATTATGCTGAGTGAAATAAGTCAGGCAGGGAAAGACAGATGGCATATGTTTTCACTCATATGTGGAACCTGAGAAACTTAACAGAAGACCATGGGGTCTTTCGAACAGAGAGGGGGAGGCAAACCATAAGAGCCTCTTAAATACGGAGAACAAACTGAGGGTTGATGGAGGGGGGCAGGGGAGAGGGGAGAATGGGTGACGGGCATTGAGGAGGGCACTTGTTGGGATGAGCCCTGGGTGTTGTATGTAAGCGATGAATCATGGGAATCTACCCCCCAAACCAAGAGCACACTGTATGCACTGTCTGTTAGCCAACTGGACCATAAATTATATTTAAAAAAATAATGAAGCTAATAAGGGGGGTGTTCCCTAGCTTGTTCTACTGTGAGTGAGAAGAACTTAGTGCTCTGGGTTCATGGGAAATGAACATACTTCAGAGACACCCACCAGAGGGGCTATGTATATGTTCAATCTTGTCACTGGCCGAGAACTGTCAGTTAGACGGTAGAGAGATGTCAGTTTCCTGGCACTTCCAGCTGGCCACACTCTTGAGGGCAGAGCAGGCTCTACCCATCGGGAAAAGCCCCCAAGACCCAGGGTGATTAGTGCTGGCAGCGTGCCCGAAACGGCAAAGGCCTAGGGGATGGGGCTGGGCACCACCAGTCTCTGCTAAGCATGTCTTACTATATTCCCAAGCTGGCAGGCCTCCAGCCACTTTTCTGGCCTTAATTCAGGAAGACCAAGTATATGAGGGGCTTTGAATTTGGGAGACGGTATTTCCAACAGGGTAGGTTAGGTGGTGTTATGTCAAGGAGCTGATCAGTGGTAAGCAGGAAGGCCTGCCATGATCAGACTTGTAGACATCCGTAGGGAGGATGTAGTGTGTACCTGGATCTGAAGTTGATACCCACTGACGCTAGTTTTTTGGGTTTTTTTTTTTTTAACATTTATTTATTTATTTTGAGAGAGAGGAGAAAGTGAGAGGGTGATCTGATCGCATGAACAGGGGAGGGGCAGAGGGAGAGGAAGAGAGAGAATCCTAAGCAGGCTCTGCATCATCAGCGTGGAGCCCAAGGCGGGGCTCGAACCCACGAACGAGGAGATCATGACCTGAGCCAAAGTCAAGAGTCAGACGCTTAACCGACTGAGCCACCCAGGCTCCCCAGTATGGCGGCTGGTTTCGGGCTCTCCCCTCTAGGTCGGTGCCCAACAGCCCTGTGAAGTAGAACTCAGTATTCTCTTCTTGCAGGCAAGGATGTAAGGCTCGGGGAAGCTCAGTAACATGTCTGAGGCCACAGCCTTTTGTTTTGTTTTGTGTTTTTGGTTGTTCTATGTCTAAAATGTCAAATCTTTCCATTTAAAGCAACCCTCCCACCTTTGCATGCCGCTGACACGCAGTCTCTTGCTGAAGAGACTGTGGACTATCCCTTATTCTGGATCTGTTTCCTCTTGGTGACATTTAACTTGTTTCTCCAGCCCCTCAGTTGTCCATAAATTGGGGCTTAGGTCTAAAGCCTTGTTAGATGCAGGTTCAATCAGTTAGCAACACTGACTCCAGCTGGTCCTGTATGCGGCAGACTGTGTCCACTGGGGAGGCTGGATGCTAAGGCTGCTCCACGGGTTTGCGAGGTGACGATCGAGCCATCCATTGCCATCCTGCTTTGTACCCCCCGCCCCCGTACCAGCAGTGAGTAAAGGGTAGGGTGATACTTTCAAAGCCTGTGCTCCTAACTCTAATGCAACAGAACTATTTCAATCTCAAAGTTTCAAATTGGCGTGGACCATGACAAATATGACTTCTACCAAGGGGCTGAGCTTGTTCTGACAGGAGTCTCAGGGCTTCTTTAAAAAAATAAATGGAGAAGAAGTGGATGTCCTCCTTTGCATTTCCCTAGTTCTGGCCATGGTACACAGGCTTTATAACCTTATCTTTGCAGGTTCCACGTGAAGATATCAGTCAGGCCCTTGGGGCCACAGAGGTTGTACGCCTAGGGGGTCAGGACAGGGGACGTTACCACAGAGCCTAGAACCCTGTCCAAGGGGGAGGAACGGCTCCTCCTTTCCTGCATTTGCCTAGATTCATTCCAGATGATGCCGGCCCCCTTTGTCTCTCGTGCCAGCTGCTGCAGGTCTCAAACAAGCAAAGAAACTGCCAGCTCCCACTGCCAATTATGTCAAATGGGTCTATTATGCAATCAGATCTGCTCGAGCCCCAGAATAGACCCCAAAGCACCAAGTGATTTGATGCCATTCCCATGCACTCTGTTTTCATTAACGCTCTGCCTCGCCTGATGAGCTGTTCTACAATATCCAGGTGTATCCGGGGGCCGGAGCGGTACAGGGAGAGCCCAGGGCTGACGTGCTGCTGCCCCCGCTGGAGGCAGGCTCCTCTGGCAGCGCCTGTCATCTTCTCTGCACCATCACTGCCTGTCCTTGACATCCGGGTCCAGGGGAAAAGTTCATGGGCCCCTCCATTCCAAAAAAGTGACATCCGACTAATAATGATTGTGTTTGCTCTAAAGGGCAAGCATAGGGGTGTGGAGTACGTGGCTGCAGGGCCAACCCACCTACAAGAAACTCTTAATGCCCTTCCCCCACTCACAGATCTTGCCAGGCCAGCAAAGGAGACATGGAAATAGGCCTAAGAGAGAAAACTAGTTGCCCAGACTTTTGGTCACATGTGTGATCTTACCTTGTTTCTAGAGGGCAGGAAAGACATCTGTGTGAAAGAAACAACTTTTTTTTTTCTTTGATGTCTATTTATGTATTTGGAGAGAGGGAAACAGAGAGAGAGGGAGAAGAGACTCCCACACAGGCCCCACGCTCAGCAGGGAGCCCAACTCGGGGTTCAATCCCACGAATGGCAAGATCATGACCCGAGCCAAAATCGAGAGCTGGACACTTAACCGACTGAGCCACACAGGTGACCCTGAAAAACCCAAGTTTTAAGGGAAAATGTTAAGGCTAACTGAGGATCCAGGGCGAATAGCAGAGAACTGGCGTTGTCTGCCCTGTGGTCAGGGGAGCAGGGAAGTTGGAGTCGAGAAGATTAGGATTTAGGAAGATTGGTTTTACATTTGGAGGGACAGGGCCCTAGGAAACAGTGCCACGAAGTCAGGTCCAGAGCCCAGGGAGTGGCTGGCACAAAGACACAGTGGGGTTAGAGCATGTACCGGTCTAGAGGTGGGGCCGGAGTTTGGATCCCTTGAAGAGAAGAGGAATCCTTATCTGGGGAGGACTTACAGCGCTCATTCTTGTCAAATGGTTCATGACACTTCCAGTTCTAGGGGGCCAGATTTCTTCAAAGTATATTCCTATTCGAAACACTTTTGTCTTCAGGAACTTTATCTTCATGGTTCTCATGATTAATGTGATTCTTACCTGCTTTTGGTTACTTACAACAATAGTAACTAGCGTGCAACGAGCTCTAACTCTACGGTAGACATTCTATACAATTTCTTAAATACATTATCTCATTTAATTCTTGCAGCAACACTATGATGGCAGTCCTGTTATTATTCCATTTTACCAATGAGGAAATGGAAGCTTGCAGAGGCCAAGTCGCTCACCCAGAGTCGCATGACATGTATTAATGTATTAACCAGGATATGAATTCCAGCACCCTGACCAGCCTAGAATCCTAGCTCCGTCTTTTATTGTGTAGTAAATTATAAAGTCCTGCAGGGTCATGATCATACTCTGCTGTTTTTCGCCCCCACCCCCTAAACATTCAGTGCAGAACCTGTAACAGGTCCTTGTAAGCATTTATTGAAAGAATGGATAACTTCTCTGTACCCCTCCCTTAAGCCCCAGGCTCTGTGGAAAAGCACTCTGGGTGTCTAATTAGTTCTAGATCTTCAGAATAGCGTAAGGAAAAAAGTCCTTAAATTCTCATTAGGCTCCTAATGAAGCTTTATTATAGGCACAAAGAAGAACAGCAGTGACCATTTTGGATCTTGTAGCCGTTGATATGGAATTGCCTTTACTGTAACGTACAAGCCCCTCTATTTGAAGACGATCTTGGATGCAGAAGCTGCTTTTTAAAAGCCAAAACGTGTGCTGGGTGCAAATGTGGTATGAGGACTGTGGCATGTCTGCTACCCTGAAAGCTGAGGAACAACTCCCCTTCCCGTGGTCGGTCTGTGCTGCATCTATCCCAGCTGTGCAGGTGGAGATCTCCTCGCGTAGAAGGTGAAGGCGGGGGGGGGGGGGGGGGGGGGGGCGCGCCTGGGTGGCTCAGTCGGTTAAGCGTCCGACTCAGGTCGCGATCTCACCGTTCATGGGTTCAAGACCTGCTCCTGGCTCTGTGCTGACAGCTCAGAGCCTGGAGCCTGCTTCAGATTCTGTGTCTTCCTCTCTCTCTGCCCCTCCTCGACTTGCGTTCTGTCTCTCAAAAATAAGTAAAAATGTTAAAAAAAAATTTTTTTTTTTAAAGAAATCATTTGTGTCATGACTATAAAACTGAGTAAAAAAAATCTCCATATAACCAGAAGGACTGTTGAGCGGTGACTCATGCTCCCTGTGTGTTAAGCAATCCTTGACTCAGTCCACCTCCGGGAGAACGAAAGAGCTTGAAATGGGGTTTGACTGATGGGGCTTGGGCCCCTGTGCTTCAGAAGTTCTCATTCTGAGTCATTTGGGCCCTGACTTCCTCTGCTGCTGAGCAGCTGTTTTCTGTTTTGTGTTGTTTTTCCTTTTTCCTTCTTTTCCAGGGTAATTCAGAACAAGGTGACCAGTGCAGCATAGTGAAAGTGATGCACCTGGCCACCGAGAAGCCTGAGTTATGGTGTGGGCTCGTTCTCTAGCTAGCAATACTTGTTCCTACTTTGTTGATTCCTCCCCACATGCGAGGCGTTGTATCGGGCACTTTAAGTGACCTAATGTAGAGGCAGTAGACTGAGTAGTTAAGAGCTTGGACTCAGGAGCCCACTGCCTGCTTTGAATGGTGCTCCCGTCACGTTTTAGCTGTGTAACTTAACATTTCTCGATGCCTCAGTTCTGTGCCGTAAAAGGGGAACAATAATAGTTCCTACCCGACAGGGTTATTGTGAAAATTAAGTAAGTTAGTCTGTGTGGAGCACTGCAAGAGGGTCTGGCATGGTAGATGTTTATAAATGTTAATTAATAACAGTAATAATAATAATAATAATAGTAATAATAAATAGAAAAAAAGCCTCACCACTCTATGAAGTAGACAACTTTTGCTTTTATTTCAAAGATGAGGCAATAGCGGCTCAAAGCAGTTCCCAAGCTACTAAGAGATGGAGTCTGGATTCCGGACCATGATCTTAACCCACAACACCTCGCTAGGCCTCAGTTTCCTCAACTGTAAAATAAGGGGGCAGGACGGGCTCCGAGTTTCCTTGGGACTCTTAACACTCTATAGGCCCACTGTCCTCTCCTCAGTTTCTCTTTCGAAGGGCTTTCTCCCTTTCCACTTCGAGTATATGCCCAGATCTGCCTACGTCTAAGAATTCTGCACTGGACCTTTCCATCTGTGACAGCTCCAACATGCCTCTCTTACCCTTAAGGCCCAGGTTAGAAACAGTGGAGACCACGCCCACTAACCTCTGCAGGCTTCTCATCCTGCTGCTCAGCTGCTGGGGCTCTCCTGAAGGTCAGACATGGCTCCCTTCTATCCAAAGCCATCTGCCTTTTCTTAGTTCTTCCTGACTCAGCATCTTTGCGGTATGTGACACGTCAAAATGTAATGATTTTTTTTTTTAACTTTTAATGTTTATTTCTGAGAGAGAGAGAGAGAGAGAGAGAGAGAGAGAGAGAGAGAGAGAGAGAGAGACACAGTGTGAGCGGGAAAGGGGCAGAGGGACGGAGATACAGAATCCAAAGCAGGCTCCAGGCTCTGAGCTGTCAGCACAGAGCCTGACTCAGCGTTTGAACCCACGAACCGCGAGATCATAACCTGAGCTGAAGTCAGACACTTAACTGACTGAGCCACCCAGGCGCCCCCGAAATGTAATGATCTTTAATCATGGCCAGGTTCTACCCTGCCAGAACCCTCTACATTTGACAGGTCTCTTTCTCCCTCTTACTCTCTCTCAGACACATAAATAGTTTCAAGTAATTCATAACATTGTGCCTCTTTTTATCCCCCCAACTCAACCTTCTGTGTTGGAGATCTTCCCATGTCAATCACTAAGAACATCTTCTTTATTTTTTATTGCTATGCATTATTTCAGTATGGATGCACATAATTATTCCCTTATTGATGGACACCAAGGTTGTTTTCAATTCTTTGGTTGCTAACAATGTTTCAATGAGCATCCTTGAATATGCTTCTTTGGACATATTCAGTGTTTTTCTAGAGTAAATTTGACAAGACAGAGTTGCTGGGTTATAGGACACTGCATTTTAATAGATTAGTTTTCTTTATTTTAGCTGCCACCTTTGAGCTCAGCCCAGCTCAAATCCAGGATTAAGGCAGTTCCTAGTAGGGAGTCTCTTAGGCGATCCTATAGCAGCCTGCGATTCACCCTAAGCTGATTTTGCGGCTGCCCCACTGCTGACCAGGGGAATTCATTATCAGAGCTTTGGCTTTGTGTGTGTTTCGTTCCCTGTCTCAGTGGCTTGTCCTGAGTTCTCCCATATCTGGGTCCCTGAACCCTGAACCTACATCCCTGAGACATCCAATACCTACCTGTTAGAATCGCCACCATTTACTGCTCTTATAGCCTCCCCCAACACACAGCCTGGGTGAACTCACCAGCACTTGGCCTCTGCTCTGACCTCGACTTGTAGGATTCTGATCTCACCTGTCCTTTTCCCTTAGTGTATTGGTATCACAGTCTCTACTAGAGTCCATATTCCTCAGCTCTAGTTGCGCTATTAATACCCTAAAATGACCCTTTTGGGGGCCTTCTGCTCTATCCTAAAGTTCTGTCTGGACTCAGCCACTTTCTAGCCTGGTGGTTGTCCAAGTCTACATACTGTTATTATCAGGTTTCACAGTATCACACAATACTGGTTATCTTCCATTTCTAACCATAACTCTGGTTTTTTTTCTTCCATAAAAACTTCCTTTTTTCTTTTCCCTACTCTTTAATATTCTTCAAGCTTGGGTCTTTGTCCTCATATCCTTTCTAAACACTTACTTCTTCAATATTTTCCTGCTTTCACTTACCTTAATAGACGTAAATACGGTTTATTCCCAAATGTACATATCCAGCATTCACCCTTCCCCATGTTCCATTACCGCATTTCCAATTGTCGACATAACACATCCATTTGGATGTTTCCCATCACTTCAATTTCAATATGTCTAAACCCAACAGAACCATCTGTTCCCAGCCTCACCCCATCTGTTCCCTTTCCAGTTTTCCCTGGTTCTGCGAATGACATCACATTTTCCTGATCACCCAGACTAGAAATCTTGGAATTATATCTGACTTATTTCTTTTTTCACCTCTTATATACAATCCATCAATCACCCTGCTGAAATTTTCTCCTTTGAAAATAACTTTGTGAGTGACTTCTGGTTGAAAAGGGGATTGTGTATATGCATTTCTCTCTGTTCCTTTCTGAAGTATAACTCAAATGGCAGTAAAGTTATGTTTTTAATGGCAAAACCCCATGCAAGACAGGAAGAGGAGAAACCCATAAGTTGGAGAGTACATGGATGAATAATTTATTTAGCACACCCCCAAAAAGCTAAACTATAAGCCAAGAGCAGAAAAGATCCTAGGAGCATCCCAATTTTTACATCTCTGAGCAACTCAATGGCTTTGAAATTTGGAGATTCTTAGGTATATCAAGAAGTGGGGATGAAGGCAGGGCTAAAGAGATGGATAATTTGAAAGCCTTTTTTCAGACAGTTAGAACCCTAGTTGCCCTTCCCTAATGCTCCCCACCCCACAAAAAGACTAGAGATTTAGCCTCTGGAACAATAGGTTTCTGACCTAGGGACACCAGTAACATTACAGATTGGTGCTGTACCAAAAACAAGGTGATCAATTAAAAGTTTATGTACTGAGTGCTGAGACTTTTCATTCACTTCCCCTGCTAGCCCTCAGAGCTCAAGCTTCTCTGAGGTAGGAAATGGAAGGTATCTCTCGGGGGACTCTGGCTAGATCAAGAGAAAAAAAAACCTAGACATACCAGAGAGGCCGTAGTGACATGGCCTGGCCAAATCATCTTCCAGGAAAGCCTGCAATCAATAAACACATGCAATCAATTTTTAGTGCCCCACTTTTAAATATGAACAGACAGAGAAGGATTGCCAGACATTCCAGGAAAGCCTATAATATGAAAGGTGGAAAATAAAACAAACAAAAAATAAAGTGGAGGAAACAGAGAACATGCAGGGAGAAGAAAACTGGAGTGAAAAAACAACCTATTAATATTTTCAAAGATCTAGGAGAGTATTTTGCATCCGTGAATAAGACTACAGATGCTATGTAGGAGGAGGAGGAGGAAGAGGAGGAGGGGGAAGAGGAAGAAGAAGAAGGAGGGGAGGGGGAAAGGGAATGGGAGGAGGAAGAGGGAGGGAGGGAGGAGGAGGAGGCAGAAAGAAAAAGAAATGAACATTCAGAAAACAAAAAAGAGTTCTTGGAAATTAAAAATGTCATAGGAGAAAATTTTTTAATTAATTTACTTTTTATTAGAGAAAGAGGGGGTATGGGAGGGGCATGCTGATGATGGGACCCAATGCAGGGATTGATCCCATGACCCTGGGATCATGACCTGAGCTGAAATCAAGAGTTGGAAATTCAACTGACTGAGCCACCCAGGTGCCCCATGTCATAGGTGAAATTTTCTAAAACTCCATAGAAATCTTGAGAAATTAGTTGAAATTTCTACAAAAATAAAATAAAGGAAAAAGATAAAGAGAAGGAAAACAGGGAGAACAACAGCAGCAGCGACAACAGAAGACATTTCAAAGAGAGAAAGAGAGAACAGCAAAAACGGGAGGAAGTTATCAAAGACATGATTTATGAAAACCTCCCACAACTGAAGGACATGAGTTACCAGACGGAAAGCATCCCCTGCATGCCCTAGCACAATGGATGAAGGCACTAAGTCGTCACTGTGAACTTTCAGAGCACCTGGGACCAAGAAAAGATCCTAAAAGCTTCCAGAGAGAAAACTCAAATGTTTTTTTTAAAATGTTTATTTATTTTTGAGAGAGAGAGAGACAGAGCGTGAGCAGGGGAGGGGCAGAGAGAGAGAGAGGGAGACACAGAATCCGAAGCAGGCTCCAGGCTCTGAGCTGTCAGCACAGAGCCCGAGGCGGCGCTTGAACCCACAAACCATGAGATCATGATCTGAGCTGAAGTTGGACACTCTACTGACAGCCACCCAGGCGCCCCAAGAGAACTCAAGTTTTAAATGAAGATCCAGACTTCTCCATGGGATTGTCAGAATCTAAAAGACAATGAAGCAATGTCTTCAAATTTCTGAAGGAATAAGATTTCTTCAGTGTTGAATTTTATACTTAATCAAGCCAAGCACAATTTAGTAGGAGAGTTGGGAAGAACCTTTTCAGGCATTCCATCTCTCAAGAAATTTATGTGCACCTTATAGCTAACATTAATCAAGTACTTGTTAAATGCCAAGCACCTTAAGTGCATTATATATAGGTCTCCGTCTTCATCCTAACCCTGTAAGGTTGGAACTATTATGATCTCCATTCACAGATGAGGGAATGAAGCACACAGAGGTTAAGAACTTGCTCAACAACACACATGAGAAGTGGTAAGGTTGGGATTTGTACCTAGTCTGACTCCTGGGTCTCTGATTTTGACCACGGTGTTATGTAGTAAAGGAAATGTTAAATTCTCCCCATTGACGCAAATCCATGAAGTACTTCTTGGCAACAGTTCAGTGTGGATCTCGCCACATTCGTTTCATGTTCATATGAATATATGATATATGTATGTGATATATGTATATATGATATATGTATATCCTTTTATTTTTCTTCTTCATAGTTTGTTTTAATTCAAGTTAGTTAACATACAGTGTAGTATTGGTTTCAGGAGTAGAACCAGTGATTTATCTCTTACATATAGCCCCCAGTGCTCATCCCTAAAAGTACCCTCCTTAATGCCCATCACCCATTTAGCCCATCCCCCCACCTACCTCTCTTCCTGCAACCCTCAGTTTGTTCTCTATGTTTAAGAGACTTTTCTGGTTTGCCTCCCTCTCTCTTTTTATCTTATTTTTCCTTCCCTCCCCCTATGTTCATCTGCTGTGTTTCTTAAATTCCACATGTGAGTGAAATCATGCGATATCTGACTTATTTTGCTTAGCATAATACTCTCTAGTTCCACCCACATTGTTGTAAAGGGCGAGATTTCATTCTTTTTGATTGCCGTGTAATATTCCATTGTATATATTTACCACATCTTCTTTATCCATTCATCAGTCATGGATATTTGGGCTCTTTCCCAACAATTTGGCTATTGTTGATAGCACTGCTATAAACATTGGGGTGCATTTGTCCCTTCAAATCAGCATTTTTGTATCTTTTGGATAAACACCAAGTAGCGGAATTGCTTTGACCTCGGCCACAACAACTTCTTACTTGACATGTCTCCATAGGCAAGGGAAATAAAACAAAAATGAACTACTGGGACCTCATCAAGGTAAAAAAGCTTCTACACAGCAAAGGAAATAATCAACAAAACTAAAAGGCAACTGAGGGAACGGGAGAAGATATTTGCAAATGACATATCAGAAAAAGGGTTAGTATCCAAAATCTATAAGGAACTTACCAAATTCAACACCCAGAAAACAAATAATCCAGTGAAGAAATGGGCAGAACACATGAACAGACACTTCTCCAAAGAAGACATCCAGATGCTAGCACACCCATGAAAAGATGCTCAACATCACTTATCAGGGAAATACAAATCAAAACACAATGAGATATCACCTCACACCTGTCAGAATGGCTAACATTAACAACTCAGGCAACGACAGATATTGGAGAGGATGTGGAGAAAGAGGAACCATTTAGCACTGTTGTGGGAATGCAAACTGGTGCAGCCACCCTGGAAAACAGTATGGAGGTTCCTCAAAAATTAAAAATAGAACTATCCTACGACCCAGAAATTGCTCTTTTCCTTTTCATTTTATTTTTTTTTAATTTTTTTTAACGTTTTTATTTATTTTTGAGACAGAGAGAGACAGAGCATGAAGGGGGGAGGGGCAGAGAGAGAAGGAGACACAGAATCGGAAGCAGGCTCCAGGCTCTGAGCCATCAGCCCAGAGCCTGACGCGGGGCTCGAACTCACGGACCGCGAGATCGTGACCTGAGCTGAAGTCGGTCGCTTAACAGACTGCGCCACCCAGGCGCCCCTCTTTTCCTTTTTAAAAAAAAGAATTGAAGCATACTGAATATTTTCATTTATTTCAGTTATCATTTATCAAACACACATTTTGTGCTTGGCACTGTGCTGGGTATTGGGATGAAATAAATAAGAAAGAGTTCCTGCTTGTCAGGAGCTTCTAGATTAATAAATTGACTATCTTGGCTTATTGAGAGTTATTATCATAAAACACTGAGTTTTTATTTTTCAAATAATTGGAGTACAATAAATATATTCAGTGTTAAATTGTATCAAATTTAAATTTTTCTTTGATTCAGACACCATTTTACACCCTTGAAATACCTTTGCTTTTTTAGTATGAACATCAGATATCCTTAAATAATACAGCCAAAAATTCTGTTACTTGAATTTTCAGGTTTTTGGATTCTGGGGAAGTAAGTCTACAGTATGCATGCATTTAATCAGCCTGTCTGTCAACCCTCTTGTCTCAAATGCCATCCTCCCCATGGCCACACACTGTGCTGATTTAATATCATTTCCTTGGCCATGGGCCAGATCCCATGTAAGTTTTTTTTTTTTTTTTTTTTTTTTTAAAGCTCTAGATAATGTTGTCTAGGTTGTTGGTATGTCTAGTTCTTGGACTGGTGACAAACTTTATGGCCTATTTAGCAGAGATTTTGCTTCATCACGTCACCTCCGAAAGGATAAAACAGTAAAAACTAAAAAATAAAGCCTGTTTGCTCAAAGACAAACTGTTGGCTCAGGATGATGCTTGTTTGTGGAGTATAGCAAAGAGAAAGTAGGGAGTTTTTGCACTGATTTGTCTTGAGAACTGCTAAGTTTTTTCTTGTATGTGTTGGTGAAGCTGGGTTAGAGACAGAGCTAGTTTTGCTGGAAGGTGAAGACTGTCTGTTTGGAATTACTTGTCTTGAAGGTAACTGGCCACCTTTAAATCTGGGTACACTTCCTCATTTGTAATCTTCATCCTGCATAGCTTTCCTACAGTCCTTTGTGTGATAAAGGGAGAAAAATTATCGATGTTAAACTATAGGAGGAAGTGAGAGATCAGTCTCCAGGTTTTTATCTGTAGAATACAGTATTCCATTGCAGGTGGTAGTGGCCTGTTTGAGGTCAGGGAATATATCACATCCCCCAAACAAGAGTTGAAATACGATCTCTTCATTGTGACTGATGTTCTAGCATCTGGGAGCCTGTTTACTGGCAGTAATCCAGTTCCAGAGGCTGCTGCTGAACAACTGTGATTGCCATCCGCAAATGATTTGTGAAGAGGAGTGTCTGAGGAGGTGGGAATCACAGAAATTTATTTTGCTTTTTTTTTTTTCTCTGACCAACTTTATTGAAGTTTAGTTGACAAACGATGAAATGTATACATTAAAATTTTTTATTTTAAAGTTTATTCATTTGAGAGAGAGAGGGGGGAGAGAGAGAGAGAGCGCGCGCGCAGGAAGGGCAGAAGGAGAGAGAGAATCCCAAGCAGGCTCTGCACTGTGTGAAGCGCAACACGGGGCTCTAACCCACAAATCGTGGGATCATGACCCCGAGCCGAAATCGAGTTGGACATTCAACTGACTGAGCCACCCAGGTGCCCCTGAAATGCATACATTTTAAGTGTGCATTTCAGTAAGGTTAGACAAACGTATACACCTGTGTAACTTTCATTTCCATTGATATGCAGAATATTTCCCTCTTCCCCGGTCTCAGGCAACTGCCAATCTGCTTTTGTGGCTGCAGATTAGATCTGTAATTTCTAGAATTTCGTGTAAATGGAATGACATGGCGTGCCCACCTTTGTGTTCGTCTTCTAATAGCTGAGCATAATGATTTTGAGATTCATCCATGTTGTTTACATGTACGTGCAGTTTATTCCTTTTTGATGTTAAGTCATATTCCATTGTATGAATATACCACACTTCATTTATCCATTTACCTTTTGATGGCATTGTTTTGAGTTCTTTCCAATCATTGGCTATTAAGACAAGAGCTGCTATAAACATTTGCGTACAGGTCTTCATGCAGACCCAGGTTTCATCTCTCTTGGGGAAATGTGTAAAAGTAGAATTGCTGAGTCACATGTTGAGTGTATATTTAATTTTTTAAGAAGCTGCCAACTGGTCTCTCAAAGTGGTTTTACTATTTTACATTCCCGCCGACAATATATGAGAGTTCTAGCTGTTCTGTGTCCTTGCCAACATTTGGTATTTTCAGCCATTTAAATTGTAGTCATTCTAGTGGGGGTGTAGTGCTATCTCATTGTAATTTTAATTTGGATTTCCATTTGCTTACTTTACGTCCATCTATCTTCTTTGGTGAAATATCTGTCTCAAATCTTTTGCCCATTTAAAATCTTTATTGTTGCCCATTAAAATTTATTTTGGTCTTCTTATTCTTGAGTTTTAAGTGTTCTTTATGTGTTCTGAATAAAAGTGTTTGTTGTTTTTTTTAAATCAGATATACACCTTTAAAATCGTTTCTCTCAGTCTGGGCTTGCCTTTACATTTTCTTAAAAGTATCTTTTGAAAAGCAATGGTTTTTAAACTTTGATGAGTTTTTTTTTTTAATTTTTAAAAATGTTTATTTTTGAGAGAGCGCGTGCGCGCGCGTGCGCGCGCACGCGCACACACACACACACACACACACACACACACGCATGCACATGCGCGCAAGCATGGGGAGGGGCAGAGAGAGAGGGGTCAGAGGGTCTGAAGCGGACTCTGGGCCGACAGCAGCAAGCTCCATGTGGTGCTCAAACCCCTGCACTGTGAAATCATGACCTGAGTTGAAGTTGGTCGCTTAACCGACTGAGCCACCCAGGCGCCCCTAAACTTTGATGAGTTCTAATCTTTTGAATTTGTTTATGGTTTTTGCTTTTCGTATTCTGAAAAACGTTTGCCTAACTGTTCTGCTGCTTTAAAAAAACTTTTCTTCTAGTGACAAAAATGAATCACTCAGAGATGATACAACTATGTACTTAGAAAGACCAAGGCAATCAACTTAACAATTACAAAAGTTAATAAGAAAGTTAAATAAGGTGACCAGAATGAGAGTGAGATGGCAATCTTCTTGCATTAGGGAGCTGGCAGAATACAGCTCCCACATATTAAATATGGCCCACGTATTTAAAAGGGGTGACTCAATGAGCTGTTTGCTCAGCTGGGGTTTGGGGTAAGCACTCAGCATCTAAACAGTGGGAAGCCTGGGCCTGAAGTGTCAAATTCTAGAACCCAGGGAGGTTTACAGCTAGACAAAAGATCCATCTGATGGGACTGTTGTCTTTGGTAGAGGAATACAGCCACTGTCAGTTAACCTATGACCCGGCAGCGAGGGAGTCAGGTGAATAAGTACTTCAATCTCTCTCTCTTCCCACCCAGTGAATCTTCTGCTTCCATTGGCCAAAGTCAACGGGAAGCCAGATGGTAAGGAATACCAGCTGACACAGTCAACAAAAATCAGCCTCTCAGAGCTGACGATTGGTTCATTAGCATGAAAAGAGCCCTAACCTACTAGAGGGAAATCCCAGCTTCCAATTTAACAGAACACCAACTGTGTTTACCCGTGGAACCACTTCTCCCTCAGGCAGGATGCTTTACAGAACCATTAAATTCAAGGTTGCGGCATCAATATAAAAAGCCCAAACTCTTTTTGTGGGCTAGTAAATCTAATATTGAGAACAACTACTCCCACATCTATCCCTTGCTTCCTAGACACAAGCATGCTCGAATGGGGAGGCGTCACTGTGTATTTGCTCCTGGTTTCCTGCATATACTTTATCTTGTAGAGAGGCACCCACCTGCAGGGTTAGACCCTAGGCTTGGCTTTCAGAAATCCCAACCTGCAGCTATGGATATAACTGTTTCTTTCAGAGCAGTCATAGAGGCTGGTAACTTGTGCGGAACTTTGGCTAGAAATGCAAAGCCCTAAACTCATCAGTTTTTCCTCCAAGCTCTCCAGCTCACCTAGAAGCAACCAACCTTATACTATATTTCCACTAAAATGTTCTATAGCAGCAACTACCTGGTCATCCAAAGCCTTCACTTTCTGTAGGGACTGGACTCCAGGTGACTACAGACCGTACGTACTTGAGATAACACGTTTGTCACTCTGTGCCGTAGACTGTGTACCTTTCACCAATGGAAACATGGCCATCGATGCCTTTAAATCTAACCAGAGAACTGATGCCAGAATCCCACCCTCACCCTTGTGTTCTCCTGGAACTACTTATGTGTCAATAACTTTTTCAATCAAGGCTTAGACAGGAGAACAGGGCACCTATGAGAATAATGGGGGAAGGGATTTAGCATAGGAATTAGACTACATAATTATGGGGAGAGATACAGAACTGAAGAGCAGGAAGTCATAGTGCTCTTAAGACAACAGCCTTTCCGGTTTTTACAGCAACTTATGTCCGCTGTGCACAGACATTCTTGCACTCCAGATCCAGCCACTAGAGGAAACTGTATTCTGTCCTCCTTTGGTTTGTTTCCACAGCAAAGCTACAGACTCTATCAATGAGAGAAAAGCTCATTGTCTTCTTTTTTCCCTTTCGGCCTGTTACATGTTATAGAATCCGTTCATTCATTCAGCAAATATTTCTTAGGCACCCACTGATCTATGAGCTGGAGATACATTATTGAAAAAAAATAGACAAGGGGTGCCTGGGTGACTCAGTCGGTTAAGTGCTGGGCTCAGGTCATGATTTCAGGGTGGTGGGATTGAGCCCCATGTTGGGGTCTGTGCTGACAGCACAGAGTCTGCTTGGGATTCTCTCTCTCCCTCTCTCTCTGCCCCTCCCCCGCTTCTCTCTCTGGCTCGCTCTCAAAAAGAAATAAATATACTTAAAAAAATTTTTTTAAATAGGTAAAAAACCCATGCCTTACAGAACTTGCATTCTAATAAGACTATGAACTAGGCAATTCAGTTGTTACGTATGTTGGAAGATGACGAGAAAGGGCTATTGATCGGGAGACCAATAAGCCTGGTAAGCAAATCCCCCAAAATGCACCTGGACATGTTGGCCTCCCTCAGTCTTACCCAGCCTTGCCTGGCATGCCTTGTCTTTCACTGCTCTCCAACACTAACCCACCTGTCTACCCAATGGGTCCTTTCTCCTTGTCCTTTCAACAAGCCTTGTCTTTCCTAAAATCGAGAGTCCCCGCCACCACCACCCCTCCGTGGTGTTTCCGTGGGAGCCCCTCCCAGTGCTTCTCGAGGCCTCCCTCTTTGATCATGGGCTGTGACACATTCTCAAGCTAAGTTTTCAGCCTCATATATTCCCATCACGTTTCCTCCTTCTGCCGCCAGACCCCTTTCGCCTCTCTCACAGGCACACCACATCGATGGTGCCTACAGTCCCTGCTTCTGCTCCTGATTTGCAAATTTCTCTTTTCCGTGGGCTGAATCCTGAAGTGAAGCAATGTCTCACTTCACGAGAAACGGGTCAGGTTGCCAGGGCACAGAGAATGTGCACCGTCTGGAAATATAAATAAAAATGGCTGCAGGAGATAGATTGAGGTGGGGCAGGGCTTGAGCTGCGAGTGGAGGTCATGCATTTTCCCTGCGAGAACTTGGCAGGTCTCATCCCCCACCCCCAGAATATTACTCTTCCTGGGAAAGAAAGGGTGATTGCCAAGGTGCAGATCAAGCAAAAGGCTCTTTCCTGGGCATACTGATGCTCGCCCGTGCCTGGGGCAACGGCAAGCTTAGTGATGGTTTGTGGACACAGGTCTTAGGAACCACCCTTCCTTACATTCATGGGCCGAGGGAGTGATAGGTGTTCCATCTACGCTTGAGAGGTCTAGAGTCAGCACCTGGTCTAAATGCCTGGAAACATGCGTGGATCTTGTCTAACGCTGTTACCCAAGGTGAGTAGGGGTCAACACTGCCTCAAGAGCGCACGGGGAGTGGCGGGGTGTGGAGTTGGTATGAAGCTGCCTCAGGCCTCCTTCATTGTACCCCCACCCCCAACTGCGTCAGCCTTCAGCAGTCATACCATCTCCTGTGGGAGTCTGAGCGAAGCGGGGCCAGGCTTAAGCTTGCTTCTGAATAATTTCTGGTCTGCTTTTCACAGTGAAGGCCAATTTCAACTCCAAGGTCAACTCTCAGAAAATTCTCCTGGGAGTCTGCGGAAACAGTGTGAAGTCATAAGTACAGGTTGCTTTCCTATTAGTAGTTCCTATTAATATCTGTAGAATGCTTTTAGCCGATGTAAAACACTTCCATGTATACAGCCCCGGAATGCTTCACAGATGAGAAAGAGCCTCAAAGAGATCACACAGGAAGTATATGGAAGACCCAGGACTTTGACCCAGATAATTCTGACCCCAAAGCCTGTGCTGTCAATACCATAGCACATTCCATTTTACCCAGTGGGCTGTACAATATTTGCAACCACTCTTTCTAAGAGTATTTTTTTGCCTGGGAATTTGGTTATAATTCTGATATGCTGAAAATATTTTTTTGTGGAATAGTAGGAGGCAGCATGTTTTGTTGTAAAGAGCGGTAGATTAAAACCCCTGCGCCTGAATTCAAGTCCCGGCTTGGCCACTAGATGGCTGTGTGACCCTGAGCCAGCTTGTTAACCTCTCTGGTCTTAGAGTCTGTTAAACAAGGGTCTCAAACCTGATGACATTTGTACTGTTTTGCAACTCTCGAATTTTCAAGGAAACCCCATCCAGTTGGGGAAAGCCCTGTAGGAACCACTGAAGACAGACTCTCTGAAAAAGAAGTTGAGAATGTCTAGTTCAGAAAGTTCAGAATGTCTAGTTCAGAATGTCCCATCAGAGCTTAACTTCTGTAAATCCAAGAGTTGACCTAAAAGGCCTTGTGGTATCTGGATGGCCATAACTTTGTGTTCCTTTTTAGTTATCCGGTGTTATGTTGGCTGGGCTCAGCTGGTTCTTCTGCTCCCTCTGGGGTCACTCACGTGGCCGTATGCAGCTGGGGGTTTAGGTGGGGCTACCAAGTCCAAGGTTTCCCTTAAACAGGAAGCTCACACACTGGGGCCTAGGTTCTGGCTATCGGCTGGAGATCTCAGCTCTCCTCAACCTGTCTTTCCAGCAGGACAGCTCTGACTTCTTTTCATGGCAACTTTGGGCTTTGAAGAGGGTGAAAATGCAAGTTGCAAGGCCTCTTTAGGTCTCAGCCTGGAAGTCATATAGCATCATTTCTGCTGTACCCAATTGGTCAAAGAAAAGGCCACCCCGCATTCGAAGGGAGGGAGAAACGACCCCTCCGCCTCTTGATGGGAATAGTGGCGAAGCGGCTTTGCAAAAGAGTACACGGCATGCCAGCTTTAGAAACATTCCACAAAAGGGGAAGGAAACTATCCATGGAAGAACTGATGATGCAGGAAAACTGGGTAAGGCCAGAGACTTGGAATCTCTGGGTGTGCTCCATTTCTCTAAGATCTCTAAGGACCTCCTTAGAGTACACTCTGATTCCTGAGAAAGCCATGGGCTTTTGGTGGTACATTGGTTGAATGGATTAGCTGTTACCAGTTGTCTGCTTTAAGCCATCACCCCACGAGATCCTTCTCCTCTCCACCTTGGTCTCCTCCCTGCACCATTTCCTTACCTCTTAACCCCCAGCCCACTCCTGTTGCCCTTCCAAGCCTTTGTACGTGAGCTATGCGATTTTTCTGGGGGCTGGGGGCAAGGTATCTGGTGGAGAGCCCTCTTCATCTGCAATTTGAATACATGTGCCCATACATGCTCAAGGCTGTACCTCTTATGGATTGTTAGAGAACATGTCATCTGGGGACCATAGTTTGGCTGCTGCAAGGTGTTTTGTTTTGTTTTATTTGACTTGTGTTCTTATGTGCTTACATTCCCAAATGTGTCCATAGACTCCAACAAACTCTGTTGTTTTACATACCAAAGCTGCCCCCTTTTTTCTCATTTCTATCATCTGCCACGCTCCTGAGGGCATTTATGTTTGCATCCTTGATCTAGTACAACACCCCAATTTACAGCTGTTTAAGGGAAACAGGATGAGGTGATTGACTTCTCTAACCAAAACCACTAACACCCAACCTCTGCTTTCTCATTTATAATCTCTTTTCATCCTTTCAACAACCCAGTGCTAGAGTACATAGATGGGAAATCAATATTTTGGAGGTTAAAAAAGGTCCACAGCTTGGGTTTATTGCTTTCCCTTCCAAAATACTTTTCAATAGGGCATGCAGAGTTGGCCTGGAGCATAAGGAAGGAAAAGTATTTGCTGTTCCTTAGGTTAGGCCAGCATTTTCCTGGGATTCTGTGGGATCATTTGGACTCTCCCTAAGCTCAACCCCTAAGTATAGAGCATACTTCATTTGGTGTCTTTGAAAAACTCTGAGCAAGTGAAGTTGTTTAGAGATCTCCATGAGTCACTTCACTTGGAATCTTAGAGCAAATAATAAAAGTAAATGTGAAACTCAAGTGAGCCTATTACTCTGTGCAAACATCTTTCATCTTGCATTGTAGACTCCTAGAGAATAGGGGCCATTCATTCATTTGCTCAGCATCTATAACAATGAGTAGAAAATAGTAGGTGCTCAATGAATAGTCGAAAGCATGAGTAGATTCTTGGGGGAGTGTTCCTTAAGTGAGACCTCTTTGCTTTCTTCATGGATTAGTAGTTAGAGAGTTGGTTGGAGGCCATCTAGGCTGGCCTCTTTTGTAACCTTATACAAACCTCCCCGAACCTCGCTTTTTTTTTTTAAGAGCTTCCAGCTGATGTTTTTTCCAGCTGATTTTTTAATGCTATATTTTTTGTTTGTTTTATTTTTTTTCAACATATGAAGTTTATTGTCAAATTGGTTTCCATACAACACCCAGTGCTCATCCCAAAAGGTGCCCTCCTCAATACCCATCACCCATACTCCCCTCCCTCCCACCCCCCCCCCATCAACCCTCAGTTTGTTCTCAGTTTTTAAGAGTCTCTTATGCTTTGGCTCTCTTCCACTCTACCCTCTTTTTTTTTTCCTCCCCTCCCCCATGGGTTTCTGTTAAGTTTCTCAGGATCCACGGAAGAGTGAACCATATGGTATCTGTCTTTCTCTGTATGGCTTATTTCACTTAGCATCACACTCTCCAGTTCCATCCATGTTGCTACAAAGGGCCATATTTCATTCTTACTCATTGCCACGTAGTACTCCATTGTGTATATAAACCACAATTTCTTTATCCATTCATCAGTTGATGGACATTTAGGCTCTTTCCATGATTTGGCTATTGTTGAGACTGCTGCTATAAACATTGGGGTACAAGTGCCCCTATGCATCCGTACTCCTGTATCCCTTGGGTAAATTCCTAGCAGTGCTATTGCTGGGTCATAGGGTAGGTCTATTTTTAATTTTTTGAGGAACCTCCACACTGTTTTCCAGAGTGGCTGCACCAATTTGCATTCCCACCAACAGTGCAAGAGGGTTCCCGTTTCTCCACATCCTCTCCAGCATCTATAGTCTCCTGATTTGTTCATTTTGGCCACTCTGACTGGCGTGAGGTGATATCTGAGTGTGGTTTTGATTTGTATTTCCCTGATGAGGAGCGACGTTGAGCATCTTTTCATGTGCCTGTTGGCCATCCGGATGTCTTCTTTAGAGAAGTGTCTATTCATGTTTTCTGCCCATTTCTTCACTGGGTTATTTGTTTTTCGGGTGTGGAGTTTGGTGAGCTCTTTATAGATTTTGGATACTAGCCCTTTGTCTGATATGTCATTTGCAAATATCTTTTCCCATTCCGTTGGTTGCCTTTTAGTTTTGTTGGTTGTTTCCTTTGCTGTGCAGAAGCTTTTTATCTTCATAAGGTCCCAGTAGTTCATTTTTGCTTTTAATTCCCTTGCCTTTGGGGATGTGTCAAGTAAGAAATTGCTATGGCTGAGGTCAGAGAGGCCTTTCCTGCTTTCTCCTCTAGGGTTTTGATGGTTTCCTGTCTCACATTCAGGTCCTTTATCCATTTTGAGTTTATTTTTGTGAATGGTGTGAGAAAGTGGTCTAGTTTCAACCTTCTGCATGTTGCTGTCCAGTTCTCCCAGCACCATTTGTTAAAGAGAATGTCTTTTTTCCATTGGATATTCTTACCTGCTTTGTCAAAGATGAGTTGGCCATACGTTTGTGGGTCTAGTTCTGGGGTTTCTATTCTATTCCATTGGTCTATGTGTCTGTTTTTGTGCCAATACCATGCTGTCTTGATGATGACAGCTTTGTAGTAGAGGCTAAAGTCTGGGATTGTGATGCCTCCTGCTTTGGTCTTCTTCAAAATTACTTTGGTTATTCGGGGCCTTTTGTGGTTCCATATGAATTTTAGGATTGCTTGTTCTAGTTTCGAGAAGAATGCTGGTGCAATTTTGATTGGGATTGCATTGAATGTGTAGATAGCTTTGGGTAGTATTGACATTTTGACAATATTTATTCTTCCAATCCATGAGCACAGAATGTTTTTCCATTTCTTTATGTCTTCTTCAATTTCCTTCATAAGCTTTCTATAGTTTTCAGCATACAGATCTTTTACATCTTTGGTTAGATTTATTCCTAGTATTTTATGCATCTTGGTGCAATTGTGAATGGGATCAGTTACTTTATTTGTCTTTCTGTTGCTTCATTATTAGTGTATAAGAATGCAACTGATTTCTGTACACTGATTTTGTATCCTGCAACTTTGCTAAATTCATGTATCAGTTCTAGCAGACTTCTGGTGGAGTCTATCGGGTTTTCCATGTATAATATCATGTCATCTGCAAAAAGTGAAAGCTTGACTTCATCTTTGCCAATTTTGATGCCTTGATTTCCTTTTGTTGTCTGATTGCTGATGCTAGAACTTCCAACACTATGTTAAACAACAGCGGTGAGAGTGGGCATCCCTGTCGTGTTCCTGATCTCAGGGAAATAGCTCTCAGTTTTTCCCCATTGAGGATGATGTTAGCTGTGGGCTTTTCATAAATGGCTTTTATGATCTTTAAGTATGTTCCTTCTATCCCGACTTTCTTGAGGGTTTTTATTAAGAAACGTTGCTGAATTTTGTCAAAGGCCTTTTCTGCATCGATTGACAGGATCATATGGTTCTTATCTTTTCTTTTATTAATGTGATGTATCACATTGATTGATTTGCGAATGTTGAACCAGCCCTGCATCCCAGGAATGAATCCCACTTGATCATGGTGAATAATTCTTTTTATATGCCGTTGAATTCGATTTGCTCGTATCTTATTGAGAATTTTTGCATCCATATTCATCAGGGATATTGGCCTGTAGTTCTCTTTTTTTACTGGGTCTGTGTCTGGTTTAGGAATCAAAGTAATACTGGCTTCATAGAATGAGTCTGGAAGTTTTCCTTCCCTTTCTATTTCTTGGAATAGCTTGAGAAGGATAGGTGTTTTCTCTGCTTTAAACGTCTGGTAGAACTCCCCTGGGAAGCCATCTGGTCCTGGACTCTTATTTGTTGGGAGATTTTTGATGACTGATTCAATTTCTTCGCTGGTTATGGGGTCTGTTCACGCTTTCTATTTCCTCCTGATTGAGTTTTGGAAGCGTGTGGGTGTTTAGGAATTTGTCCATTTCTTCCAGATTGTCCAGTTTGTTGGCATATAATTTTTCATAGTATTCCCTGATAATTGCTTGTATCTCTGAGGGGTTGGTTGTAATAATTCCATTTTCATTCATGATTTTATCTGTTTGGGTCATCTCCCTTTTCTTTTTGAGAAGCCTGGCTAGAGGTTTATCAGTTTTGTTTATTTTTTCAAAAAACCAACTCTTGGTTTCGTTGATCTTCTCTACAGTTTTTTTAGATTCTATACTGTTTATATCTGCTCTGATCTTTATTATTTCTCTTCTTCTGCTGGGTTTAGGCTGTCTTTGCTGTTCTGCTTCTATTTCCTTTAGGTGTGCTGTTAGATTTTGTATTTGGGATTTTTCTTGTTTCTTGAGATAGGCCTGGATTGCAATGTATTTTCCTCTCAGGACTGCCTTCGCTGCATCCCAAAGCGTTTGGATTGTTGTATTTTCATTTTCGTTTGTTTCCATATATTTTTAAATTTCTTCTCGAATTGCCTGGTTGACCCATTCATTCTTTAGTAGGGTGTTCTTTAACCTCCATGCTTTTGGAGGTTTTCCAGACTTTTTCCTGTGGTTGATTTCAAGCTTCATAGCATTGTGGTCTGAAAGTATGCATGGTATGATTTCAATTCTTGTAAACTTATGAAGGGCTGTTTTGTGACCCAGTATGTGATCTATCTTGGAGAATGTTCCATGTGCACTCGAGAAGAAAGTATATTGTTGCTTTGGGATGCAGAGTTCTAAATATATCTGTCAAGTCCATCTGATCCAATGCATCATTCAGGGCCCTTGTTTCTTTATTGACCGTGTGTCTAGATGATCTATCCATTTCTGTAAGTGGAGTGTTAAAGTCCCCTGCAATTACCACATTCTTATCAATAAGGTTGCTTATGTTTGTGAGTAATTGTTTTATATATTTGGGGGCTCCTGTATTCAGCGCATAGACATTTATAATTGTTAGATCTTCCTGATGGATAGACCCTGTGATTATTATATAATGCCCTTCTTCATCTCTTGTTACAGCCTTTAATTTAAAGTCTAGTTTGTCTGATATAAGTATGGCTACTCCAGCTTTCTTTTGACTTCCAGTGGCATGATAAATAGCTCTCCATCCCCTCACTCTCAATCTGAAGGTGTCCTCAGGTCTAAAATGAGTCTCTTGTAGACAGCAAATAGATGGGTCTGGTTTCTTTATCCATTCTGATACCCTATGTCTTTTGGTTGGCGCATTTAGTCCATTTACATTCCGTGTTATTATAGAAAGATATGGGTTTAGAGTCATTGTGATGTCCGTAGGTTTCATGCTTGTAATGATGTCTCTGGTACTTTGTCTCACAGGATCCCCCTTAGAATCTCTTGTAGGGCTGGTTTAGTGGTGACGAATTCCTTCAGTTTTTGTTTGTTTGGGAAGACCTTTATCTCTCCTTCTATTCTAAATGACAGACTTGCTGGATAAAGGATTCTCAGCTGCATATTTTTTCTGTTCATTACATCGAAGATCTCCTGCCATTCTTTTCTGGCCTGCCAAGTTTCAGTAGAGAGATCAGTCACGAGTCTTATCGGTCTCCCTTTATACGTTACAGCACGTTTATCTCTAGCTGCTTTCAGAATTTTCTCTTTATCCTTGTATTTTGCCAGTTTCACTGTGATATGTCGTGCAGAAGATCGATTCAAGTTCCATCTGAAGGGAGTTCTCTGTGCCTCTTGGATTTCAATGCCTTTTTCCTTCCCCAGATCCGGGAGGTTCTCAGCTATTATTTCTTCAAGTACCCCTTCAGCACCTTTCCCTCTCTCTTCCTCCTCTGGAATACCAATTATGTGTATATTATTTCTCTTTAGTGCATCACTTAGTTCTCTAATTTTCCCCTCATACTCCTGGATTTTTTTTTTATCTCTCTTTTTCTCAGCTTCTTCTTTTTCCATAATTTTATCTTCTATTTCACCTATTCTCTCCTCTGCCTCTTCAATCCGAGCTGTAGTTGTCTCCATTTTATTTTGCAGTTCATTGATCGCATTTTTTAGCTCCTCCTGGCTGTTCCTTAGTCCCTAGATCTCTGTGACGATAGATTCTCTGCTGTCCTCTATACTGTTTTCAAGCCCAGTGATTAATTTCATGACTATTATTCTAAATTCACTTTCTGTTATATTGTTTAAATCCTTTTTGATCAGTTTGTTAGCTGTTGTTATTTCCTGGAGATTCTTTTGAGGGGAATTCTTCCGTTTGGTCATTTTGGATAGTCCCTGGAGTGGTGCGGACCTGCAGGGCACTTCCCCTGTGCTGTGGTGTATAACTGGAGTTGGTGGGCGGAGCTGCAGTCAGACCTGATGTCTGCCCCCAGCCCACCGCTGGGGCCACAGTCAGACTGGTGTGTGCCTTCTCTTCCTCTCTCCTAGGGGCGGGATTCACTGTGGGGTGGCGTGGCCCGTCTGGGCTACTTGCACACTGCCAGGCTTGTGGTGCTGGGGATCTGGCCTATTAGCTGGGGCAGATTGGCAAGGTGCACAGGGGTGGGCGGGGCAGGCTCAGCTCGCTTTTCCTTCGGAGATCCACTTCGGGAGGGGCCCTGTGGCAAACGGGCAGGAGTCAGACCCGCTGCCAGAGGGGTGGCTCCGCAGAAGCACAGCGTTGGGTGTTTGCATGGTGCAAGCAAGTTCCCTGGCAGGAACTGGTTCCCTTTGGGATTTTGGCTGGGGGATGGGCGAGGGAGATGGCGCTGGCAGTGCCTTTGTTCCCCGCCAAGCTGAGCTCTGTCGTCCGGGGCTCAACAACTCTCCCTCCTGTTGTCCTCCAGCCCTCCTGTTCTCTGAGCAGAGCTGTTAGCTTATAACCTTCCAGATGTCAAGTCCCGCTTGCTGTTGGAACACACTCCGTCCGGCCCCTCCGCTTTTGCAAGCCAGACTCGGGGGCTCTGCCTGGCAGGCGGGCCGCCCCTCCGCCCCGGCTCCCTCCCGCCAGTCCGTGCAGCGTGCACCGCCTCGCCGCCCTTCCTACCCTCCTCCGTGGGCCTCTCGTCTGCGCTTGGCTCTGGAGACTCCAGTCTGCTAGTCTTCTGGCGGTTTTCTGGGTTATTTAGGCAGGTGTAGGTGGAATCTAAGTGATCAGCAGGACGCGCAGTGAGCCCAGTGTCCTCCTACGCTGCCATCTTCCCAGGATCCCTCCAACCTCACTTTCTTATCTCTAAAATGAGGTTAGAGAAAGCAATCACTTGTGTTTGTTCCAGGTTCAGAATCCTATCATTCTTTCATATCCTATTGTTCCCAGAAATGGGAAAAAGCACTCCAGTCAAATATTTTCTAAGTTTTGGTATCAGTGTCTCATTTTTTGAGTTTTGGAATTTAAGCTCTCTTACAAAAAGAAGGAGTGGCAATCAGTGATTCTTGAGAGAAAAGCTCAGGAAGTTGAAGAAACACATTGCCTCATGGTAACTATGGAGTGTGAGTCCCTGTGGCTCATTTTTAGTTTGCACAGCCAAATCCTGGAACAAATGACAGTCTTGTGAAGGAGAGAGATAGAAGAGCCTATGGGTTTATAGAATAAGTCAACTATGAAAAATATCATACATTTATTTAATAGATTGAAAGGTAGACTGAGACACTTATAAACTAGGAGATAATTATTTTTGAAGTTTTCCTGTATTAGGAAGATAGGCACTTCCTGAATATTCTGCTATGAATGTGAACAAGGACGTAGTGTCTGGCATCTACCTGGTACTCAATAAAACTCTACTGAGTGAGCAAATGTATGAATCAATGAATGATCTATGCTGATTCATTCTTCATTGAGTTTTCTTCATTCTTTGTCTCATGGTTTGAAAGTTATCCATACTTCTCATACTCTTTTAGTGGTTGCCCTTCTGCTTCCTCCCAGGTACTAGAAAATGTTAAGACTCCTTCAATGTGATTCCCAGTCTCACTCCAAAGAGGCAGCCACTGTTACAATCTTCTTATTTTTTCCTGACATTTAGAGGTAGATTTTCTACGATGCTAATGAAGCTGAGGTTTAGAGAAAGTCACTTATATGCTCTAACATTTTGGGACATATTTAAATGTGAAGTTAGTATTTCCTTCCTCCTCCCATGAGGAGGTGCAATATACGCATAAAGAACCGTGTGATATTTTTCCAATTTGTAGAGACAGAAATCTGGAAAATGTGTGTGGGAATAGATATCAACAGTGTGTGATTAAGGTAGAAGGAATTTTTAAATTGGAAAGCCTTAAAAGTGGGGCTGAGGGCCCACTCAGTCGTTAAAACATGAGACTTGATCTCAGAGTATTGAGTTTGAGCCCTATGTTGGGTGTAGAGCTTACTTTAAAAAAGTGGGGCTGAGGTTGCAGAGGAAGTGGGTGGAGAGAGGGAGAGGAAGCACGGAGGAAAAAGAAGGAGGAAGTTAGAGGCAGAAAAATCTACTTGTGGGCAATGTCTGTATCCCATGCCCATGGGTTCTGGGCTTCTCCTGACCTTCCCATCCTTTCTGCCTTTCCTGTGGATTCTGAACTTGCTTAGTCAGCCCCCACATTTGCAAACACCAATTCCTTGTAATAAATCTCTTAATATACGATTTCCTACTGCTTCTATGTCTCTGGTTAAACTCCACTGCTTAACTTGTCCCTGATTTCAAAGTGCACTTTTTCAAACTGTTCTCTTCCTGCCTTAGGGTTTTATTTCTTTTTTCTTCTTTCTAAATTTTTTAATTTTTTTTTAATTTAATTACAAGTTAGTTAACATATAGTGTAATAATGATTTCAGGAATAGAATTTAGTGATTCATCACTTACATATAACATCCAGTGCTCATCCCAACAAATTGCCTCCTTAATGCCCATCACCCACTGAATACATCCCCCCACCCAACACCCCACCAGCAATCCTCAGTTTGTTGCCTGCATTTAAGAGTTTCTATGGTCCCCCTCCCTGTTTTTATCTTTTTCTTCCCTTCCCCTATGTTCATCTGTTTTGTTTTTTAAATTCCACATAGGAGTGAAATCATATGATACTGGTCTTTCTCTGACTTATTTTGCTTAGCATAATGCATTCATGTTGTTGCAGATGGCAAGATTTCATTCTTTTTGATTGCCAAGCAATATTCCATTGTGTGTATGTGTGTGTGTGTGTGTGTGTATACATACATATACATACACATACATACATACCACATCTTCATACATTCATCAGTCAATGGACATTTGGACTTTTTCCATACTTTGGCTAATGTCAATAGTGTTGCTATAAACATTGGGGTGCATGGGCCCCTTCGAATCAGCATTTTTGTATCCTTTGGATAAATACCTAGTAGTGTAACTGCTGGCTTATAGGATAGTTCTAGTTTTATTTTTTTGAGGAATTTCCATACTGTTTTCCAGAGTGGCTGCATCAGTTTGCATTCCCACCAGCAGTGCAAAAGGGTTCCTCTCTCTCTGCATCCTCACCAACATCTGTTGTTGCCATTCTGACAGGTGTGAGGTTGTATCTCATTGTGGTTTTGATTTGTCTATCCCTGATGATGAGTGATGTTGAGCATCTTTTCATGTGTCTATTAGCCACCTGGATGTCTTCTGTGGACAAGTGTCTATTCATGTGTTCTGCCCATTTCTTCACTGGATTATTTGGTTTTTGGGTGTTGAGTTTGGTTAGTTCTTTATAGATTTTGGAAACTAACCCTTTATCTGATATGTCATTTGCAAATATCTTCCCCCATTCCCTCAGTTGCCTTTTAGTTTTGCTGATTGTTTCTTTCACTGTGCAGAAACATTTTACCTTGATGAGGTCCCAATTCATTTTTGCTTTTATTTCTCTTGCCTCTGGAGATACGTCAAGTAAGAAGAAACTGTTCTCTTCCTTATGGCTTATGGCTCTGTTATATTTCTTGATTTATCTTTTAAGTGTTTTGAAAATTTTTGTTTAGCAGTCTTTCAAAAACAATTACCTTATTAGTACTTCTTGATTGCAAATTCTCCCATTTGTTTCATTGATATCTCTTTTTTCCTATGGAGCATAGTTTCGAGTATGAACTTAATGTCAGCAGTGGTTTTTTCTCTGTGGAGGTCTGTATGATTTGGGTTGGGGAAGTATCCTTTTGCTGCATTGTCTCTATAGTGAAGTTGTACCAGGGGCCCAATGAGTTGTCATCAGCTGTAGACTATTTCATGCTGATTTACTGCCCTTGAATGTCTGCACCTTGCAGATAGTATGAATTCAGATCCCTCACCCTTGTAGGGCACAAACCTAGCTTTTAATATTTATAGTGACTCTTTTCCCATTACATGGTCCCAAGCAGATTGGGAAGATTCCTTCCATCATCTTTCAGTCAGTGGACAGAATATTTCTCTTTTTTTAAAGTTTATTTATTTATTTTGAGAGAAAGAGAGCATGAGCAGTGGAGGGGAAGAGAGACAGGGAGAGAGAGAGAATCCCAAACAGGCTCCACACCATCAGCATGGAGCCCAATGTGGGTCTCAAACTCACAAACTGTGAGATCATGTCCTGAGCCAAAATCAAGAGTCAGACACTTAAACACTGAGCCACCAAGGTGCGCCTGGACAGAATATTTCTATTTGACATTCCTGAATGGGGCATACATGCTGTGACTCTCAGCTCAGGCAGCTCAGGTCTTGATCCAAGCAAACATAGAGGCTGGGGCTGGAATCCCTTTTTCAGAGTGCTAGAATCCCAGCCTAAGACATTATAGGCTAATCTGGTAACTCAGCTGTTTGGATCAGGCTTGTTCTCCCACCTCTAACTTCTAGGTCTTTCTTTCTTTCTTTCTTTCTTTTTCTTTCTTTCTTTCTTTCTTTCTTTCTTTCTTTCTTTCTTTCTTTCTTTCTTTCTTTCTTCTGTGAACGTTTATTTATTTCTGAGAGACAGACAGAGCATGAGCAGGGAGGGGCAGAGAGAGAGAGGGAGACACAGAATCTGAAGCAGGCTCCAGGCTCTGAGCTGTCAGCACAGAGCCCTACGCGGGGCTTAAACCTACAAACTGTGAGTTCATGACCTGAGCTGAAGTTGGAAGCTTAACCAATGGAGCACCCAGGCACCCCAGTTCATACTTTATTTCTGGTGTGGGATGGGTTATCTTTCTTGGTTTCAATCTTATTGTAATGCGGCATTTGAAGAGTAGAGAGATTTCCCTCATCAGTTTAATTCACCATATTGACTAGGAATGCCCTAAGTGTAGTTTAAGGAAAATTGCAATCCATCCTTAGCAAGTCATGTTCTTCATGTCCAGAGTCTCTAAACAGAGAATTCTCCATTTATTCTTAAAGACCACTTCAAAAGTTTCATTGGAGAAAGCTCTCCTCATTCCCCAGAGTCCACCTCTTCCTCCTTATACAATGCTTTTTTCATCCAGAATTTATGCATTATCCTCAGGTATGTACAGATTATTTTCTACAGTTGAGTATAATCTTCCTCTTGTTCCTTTTTCCCATTCCCCTTAAAACTGGGAAGGAGAAGTCAGTGCTCTGGTTGTTTGAAGAACTTAAGATTAATTTTATTCTGAGTGAGGAGGTCAGTTTTGATTCCGTGTCCCCTTTTGAGAGGACTGTAATTTTCTATATTTTCCTCTTTGCAAAGGCAATGGCAGGGGAGGAAATGTTGAGAAGACTAGATATTGGGGGAGAAGCTACTTCCATTCCTTTCCCCCTTTCTCCCCACCTGGATCTTACACTCTGCCTCATTCCCTGAATATAGACCCTCTCATGCCCAATGAGGCTCATCAAAGTGTAAGTGACTCGGCAGCCTTAAGTCCCAGAGAGATTTTCAGCCCTTCTGTTTATCCCCAAAGGGAGACTGTCACTTACAAAGGACATGGAGACTGGTGAGCCCTTAGAATATAACACAATGCAAGAAAGGAGATAGGTATTCTTAGTAAAATATTGCAGAAGATGTACAATGGTTTAGTCATCATAGCTGAAAAGTGTTAGTTGTCTTCTAGACACTTTATGTGAGGGCTTCACATGCTTCTCTCTACAGTTGAGGACATGAATTGACCCCTTCCCATTCTATCCATTAAGGGGCACCAGAGAAAACACAGAATACTTACAACTCACAAAACTCACAGAAAGGCAAGATCCAGTACCAAGGAGTGAGCACTTGAAGACATACCAAACAGGCTAGAAACGTCACCCAAAGACTTGACATGGTTAGGAAGTTTTCAATGGCTTCTCATCCATTGGACTGGCTGAACATTCTCTAGGATTGTGTGTGTGTACTTGACCAGCTGACAGTAAGGCTGTTTTGTTTTAGGTTTAGCCATGTCTCCCTTTACAGTAGAAAGCATACTGGCAGAGTTATAGTAGAAAATGAATGTCATGTGTCAGAGTAAAAACAGCCATAGTTCTGGAAGATTCCAATTTAATCACACTGCTTCTGATATTAAGGCCTCTTGATTCTCTCTATCCCCACCATCGACTGCAGCAAGTCAGATTTCATGGATATGAGCAACCAGCATTGAGCCATTCTTATGATTTATTAACTCACTGCACCTTCCAGCAGTATCATGAATAATTTGTGCTGCGCTTAACACATAGAGGAAAGAATGGAACAGTTCATTTTCCATCAGCCAAACCTAAGAATGACTTTTTGGCCAGTCAGTTATTATTTGATCAATTGACCCCTCAGTCAACCCTGCACCTGGATTAAAAGATAGTTGATGGTGAAATTAAATCGGACTGTTTCATGAATCAAGGCATTCACACTGAAGAAAAATATTCCTCTCACAAACTGCAAGGCTTTCATAAATTAGTACTGTGAAAATGGGTTCTTTTTAAATGATGTTTGGGGTTCCAGCTTAATTTTACACTTTTCTGTGCTGTTTTAAGGAAATGGTGCTTTGTTTACGCTGCTGGGCATAAAACTTTCCTGGCTTATCTGTAATGGCAGAATCTTGTTCTACTTTCTCAACCAAGTAAGGACAAGGATGATAAAGGCACAATGGGGAAATAACCAAAGACATCTGCTTATCAATTGGCCATTATTTTATAGGCACTGGCCTTGAAATTCGGTGGCAAATGGGAAGAGAGAACAAATGCTACTACTTTTGTGGAAGCTGATGCCTTTCTCTAGGAAGAGATGAAAAGTTAACTCTAGTGAAAACAGCAGTGACTAGAAGTCGGCCTGGTTTTAGGCCAGAGATCTACCACAAGCTGAAGTGCAGTCTTGGGGCAGGACGCTTCACTCCTCTGGATTTTGATTTTCTCAACTATACAGTGAGGGAACTTAGATGAGATCTAAGAATCCTTTCCCACTCTGACATTTTATAGTACTAATCAGTGATGATGATGATGATGATGATGATGATGATGATGATGATGTGTGTGCACGCTTCTATTCCCCAGCTCCTTCTTGACAAGATGGCATATAACCTCACTGTGGTAGGTGGCCTTTAAGATGGCCCTTGGTGGCCCTTGTCGGTGCAATTCATACCTTTGTGTAGTCCCTCCAGCCCTTGCCTTGGGTGTGGGCTAGACTTATCGATTCATTTCTAACAAATAGAAAACAGTGGAAGTGATGCGATACCCTTTCTGAGATTAGGTTACAAAAAGACTGTGGCTTCCATCTTGTTCACCTGCTCTGAGACAAGCCAACTGCCTTGTTGCAAGCTGCCCTAGGACAGGTTCATGTATGTGACAAGACCCCATGTGTCTGTCCAACAACCAGCAAGGACTGAGTTCTGCCAACAGCTATGTGAGTGAGCTTGTAGCAGATCCTCTAAGGGACACCTGGATTTCTGATCGCAAAAACTCTGTTAAATGTCCGTTGTTTAAAGACTCTAATTTTGGAGTAATTTTTTATGCATCATTAGCTAACTAACATACTCATCAAAGGCTTTGCCTTCTAACTTGACAAGCTTCTCTCGTTACCATTACTAATATTTTATTTTTCATCTTCAAATGAAGTTTATTTGGAGATTGGGGACAGTATTAGAAAGGGAAAAAAAACCATCCTTTCTTTGCCCTAAATGTTTAATGATTTATAATAATAGCTTACCTTTATTGAGCACTTTCTACCTAAGAATTATGCGCTAATGCTCACGGCAGTTCCTTGAGGGTCAGTATTATATTGTACAGATGTGGAAATTGAGACTTGGAGAGGGTAAATAATGCAGGATGGTAATAATGTAGTGGGTAAATAATACACATGAAGTGAACGACTGATGGAGATAGAGTGGTGTTGACAAGAGAAAGGATACTATCACTACACTGTTAAAGCTACAAAATGAGGGTTGAGTTCCAGTTGGAGCACCTCACATTAAAAAGGATTTTTGTATCCCTTAGCATAACACCATCCAGGTTCAGCATTGTTGCAAATGACAGGATTTCCATATTTTTAAGGCTGTATATGTACATAAAGGGTATAGACATACACAGATGCACACATACCACACACAATGGAATATCATTGCATTGTACTGTAGTATATATACTACATTTTCTTGATCCATTTATCCATTTACTGACACTTAGGTCATTATTATACCTGGGCTACTGTGAATAATGCTGCAATGAGCACAAAAGTTCAGATACCTCTTTGAGATCATGGTTTCCTTTCCTCTGAATATATACCCAGAAGTGAGGTTGCTGGATCATATGGTAGTTCTATTATTAATAGCTGAAGAAATCTCCATACTGTTTTCCATGGTGGCTGTACCAGTTTACATTCCCACCAATGGTGTGCAGGTTTGTTTGGTTGGTTTTTTCTCCACATCGTTGCCAGAATTATTATCTTTTGTATTTTTGTTAATAGCCATACGAACAGATGTGAGGAGACATCTCATTGTAGTTGTGATTTGCATTCCCCTGGTGATTAGTGATGTTGAACACCTTTTTATATGCCTTTTGGTCATTCATTGCATGTCTTCTTTAGAAAAATGTCTATTTGGGTCATTTGCCCATTTTTAAAAATTGGATTACTTGGTTTTTTTTGTTATTGGGTTGTATGAGTTCTTTGTTTATTTTTAATATTAATTTATTATTAGATATTTGGTTTGCAAATATTTTCCCCTATTCCCTAAATTGTTTTTTCATTTATTTGTGGTTTCCTTTGTGTGCAGAAGCCCTTTAGTTTGATATAGTCCCATGTATTTATTTTGCTTTTGGTGTCACATTAAAAAAGATTATCACCAAGACCACTGTCAAGGAGCTTAATCACTATGGTTTCTTTTAGGAATTTTGTAGGTTCAGGTTAAATCCACTTTGAATTGATTTTTGTGCACGGTGCAAGATGGGGCAAACAGAGAAAGACAAATGCTACATGGTATCACTTATATGTGAAAACTTCAAAGAAAAGTCAAACTGGGGCACCTGGGTGGCTCATTCAGTTAAGCGTCCAACTTTGGCTCTGGTCATGATCTCTTGGTTCATGAGTTTGAGCCCCACATCAGGCTCTGTGCTAACAGCTCAGAGCCTGAAGCCTGCTTCGGATTCTGTGTCTCCTCTCTCTTTGCCCTTCCCCCGCTCACACTCTGTCTCTTTGTGTCTCAAAAATTGTCATTGGGGCGCCTGGGTGGCTCAGTCACTTGGGCGTCCAACTTCGGCTCAGGTCGTGATACCATGGTTTGTGAGTTCGAGTCCCATGTTGGGCTCTGTGCTGACAGCTCAGAGCCTGAAGCCTGTTTCGGATTCTGTGTCTCATTCTCTCTCTGCCCCTCCCCCACTTGTTCCCTGTCTTTCTCTGTCTCTCAAGAATAAATAAGTATAAAAAAAATTAAAAAAAAAAACTGTCATAGACTCTGGGTCTGGAGTTCTCTGTTGTCCTGCAAGAGAACAGGATGCAGGATTGAAAATGCGAGAGAGGCTAATGTCTGGGAGGAGACAAGAGCTCTGAATAAGGGTCCTTGCTCTGTTCTTATTAAGATCAGAAGGCTTACAAATGTGACGGATGTGCACAAAGAGACAATGAAACTGTGAACATAAACTCATGGGCGTGGGACAAAGGGGGTTTTGAAGATATGTGGTCTTAAAGGTATGGGTCAATAGGAAACAAAATCCTGGCACCTGGCAGATGGTTGTTTATAGCAGACATGACGCCCTACCTGTGTTTACCTAAATTGGCCTAGGGGACAAGAAAAACAGCATGCTACCTCAGGGTCAACAAGGCATCGTTCTTTTGCTAATTAGCTCCGCTCTGGGCAACTTCACCTGGCTGCAGTCTATAGCACTATTTACCTGTTTACCTAATTTGGTCCTTCCTTCCTGTGAAAGCAGTTTTCTGCTATTGTCCCATACCTTTGTCCTATACTGGGGGCCTTTGTGCTGTTTAATGTTATTTACCTAATCTTGGATGTTTTTCATCCAGAGGTTTCCTATTCCTTTGTCCTGTACAAGGGGCCTTTGCCCCATTTACCTAATCTTGTTTACCCAAACTTGGGTGTGTTCATCCTATGGCTTTCTAATTCTTTATGCCTTGTTAACTCATCAGTGTAGACTCAGGGAATTCCTAAGCTTATTCCCCACGAAAAATAAATAAACATTAAAAAAATTTTTTTTGAAAAAATTAAACTCCTAGAAACAAAGGAATAAAAGTGATTTCGGGGTTGGGGGCAGGGAAGATTAGGGAGAGGATGGTAAAAGTATACAAACTTTCAGTTTTAAGATGAAAAAGACATGTGGAACTCATGTACAACACGTGACTATAGTTGATAACACTGTATTGTATCATTGAAATTTGCTAAGAGAGTAGAACTTAAATGTTCTCACCAAAAAAAAAAAAAAAAAAAAGTAAATAGGTGAGGTGATAGATATGTTAATTAACTAAAAACAACAACAACAACAACATGGGATGGTATCCCCATGGGGCTATGATTGAGCTTAAAGGAAAAATCCAGGAGAAATATGACATACCTGTGTGTAAGAGAGATTTGACTTGTGTGGGCTATAAGTAACAGTTTGAATCATCAGGTGGAACTTTCAAAAAAGGCAAGTGTCAGCTCATTATAGGGAGGAAGTCTGTAACAATAATAAGCATTTGGAACCAGTGGGTTACTTAAAAGAGTGAAAATATGTTTCCCCTTGGGTGCTCAGGCAAAGAAAGGCTTGGTGTCTATCTACTCTTCTAGGGTGGGTTACAAGAGATTTGGGCATTAGGCAAGGCTGGAATGAAAATTCCATGAGGAACTTTCCAACTGAGATTTCATGATTCTGGACATTGATCTGAATTCTGATAAAGAGCCCAGACCTCTTGGCCATTATCCAAGTGAACTATTTTGCCCTTCTTCATCTTTTCACGCTTCCATCCAGAACTCTTACTGAAGTGCCTAAACAAAATATCCTATCTGAAACAATTTTGTCTGTGTTCTGGGATGGTTCACATTCTCCTGGCTCTAGTACAAACCCAGATATGTGTCTGCAAAGAAATCCAGGACACCTCTTTTCTCCATGTCAGCCTGGGGCCACTTGTCAGTAATACATTTGAGGAAAAACAGAATATTCGTAAGACCATTGACTAATTTTATTCTTTTAAGCCAGTGTCCTTAGTCTCCCTCCCTCCCTCCCTCCCCACCCCCTTGCAGTGATATTGAGTTTTGGCCACACAATGGGACATGGAATTCTAAGGACTAAAAAAATATCAATAAATACTTGTTTAATGAATGAATAAATCCTTATCTTGACAGGACTGAGATTCCTTCTTTCTTCTTCCCACTAAATCCTCTTGTGAGCTATTGCTGGGCAAGGAAAGAGAGTAGGACAAAGTCTCTGTTTGCAAAAGCTCCCAAATGTTTTTGTGTACTAGGTAGTTCCATCAGCCTTTGGTTATTTGTAGCAAATATCAGAAATTATTTGACTATTTGACAGAATAAGTAGATGATTGAATTTTGATATCATATATCTTATAATTACCATGTGAGTGGTCACTTTTATGGTTCAGGTTTGGATTGCTGCCATTAAATGAATATTCTGGTTGATATGTTGTTCTTATTTAGAAGAGCCGGACTTCCAATTTTCTAAGAGTCATGCTATATTCAAATATACCAACTCCCAAACCATATTGAACAGCAGTTTTTCTTGATGATTCAGAAGACATTTTAGAACATACAGAACCACAGGAACAACATTATGAATGTGGACTTTTGTACTGTTGTAAATTTAAAGAGAAAAATAAGAATGAAGAGGAAATACAGATATGCCAGAGAGGCTCTTGGAAAACAGAGTGATGTGATAAAAGTTAATATCAATATTGAGATGAGGTCATAGGAAGAGCTCCAGGGTCCAGCCAGAATATAATGGATGATGTCAACATTTCCAAGAGAAAAAAATCTATCAACCAAAGGTATGTGATCAACATGAAACAGAAAACATCGCAGTGTCCGCTCAGCACTGGTCAGGGATACAAGATTGTGTGTAGGGGTGGTTGCAGGGAAGGAGAAACCTTTATGTGAAAGGACGGAATTGGACTGGTGTTAGCTGACAGAAATAGAATTATTAGAAATGAAAATGTAGATAAATGTTGAAAATTATAAGTCCAAGTTGGATTTTTACAGAAGGCTTTATGAAAGAAGATGAAAACTGGAAATATTTTAACATGAAGATGAGTTAATGCAAATAAAAATATAGCAGGAGAGAAATTTCAGTCAAATGTGCCCAGATAAGTCACATAACCAGTAAGATTCAGAAGATGGAGAGTTCCTTGTGTCTGCCTTCGTGAGACTTTAAGAGTGGGATAAGCCAGGGATGCTGACAGAGGTAGAGTGGGGTCTTGACCAAGACTGAATTTCAGCACATCACTTTCAGTTACCTAAGTAAATGGAACCCATAATTACATTATAAAAAGAAAATCATATTTAAGGGAACTAATTACAAGCTTCTTATATAACTTTTGAATGTCCGATAGCTATATTAAAAGAGTATAAAGAAACAGTTGAAATAAATGTTATAATATATTTTATTTAACCCACCATTTCCAAAAAAATATTCTCGTTTCAATATGTAATGAGTAAAAGCTATTGATGAAATAGCCCACATTCTTTCTTCCCACACTAAGCCTTCAAATTCCGGTGCATTTGACACAGCACATCTCAATCTGGAACAGCCATATGTCAATAGCGACACGTGGCTTGTGGTTAACATATTGAACAGTATTCCTCCAGAATAAAGCAGCTAAGTTCACACTATTGGAAAACTACGTCAGGAGTTTTGGGAACGTCTGAAGTCCATCCCTGAGAGGGGCTTCTAATCCCAGGTTATAATTCTTGCTCCTAAAATTCCTCCAGCTCCCAAAGGCTCTGATGTCCCTGTCTCCAGCAAACAATGATAAAGTGGCCTTTGCTTTTGTGGCTTACGTGGGGGAGGGTGGCACACTGAACTTTAAAATGTGTGTCTTTTGCTCTTTCTGCCTCTGAATTTTGGGCACTAACACCCCAACTCCATCACATGCTGTACTCTTCTGTTCTTTTTTTAATTTTTTTATTCAAGTTAATTAACCTACAGTGTAGTCTTGGCTTCAGGAGTAGAACCCAGTGATTTATCACTTACATATAACACCCAGCGCGCATCCCAACAGTGCCCTCCTTAATGCCCATCACCCATTTAGCCCATCCCCCCCACCTACCTCCCCTCCAGCACCCTCAGTTTGCTCTCTGTATTTAAGAGTCTCTTATGGTTTGCCTCCCCCTTTCTGTTTTTATCTTGTTTTTCCTTCCCTTCCCCTATGTTCATCTGTCGAGTTTCTCAGATTCCACATATGAATGAAACCACGTATCTGTTTTTCTCTGACTGGCTTATTTCGCTTAGCATAATGCGCTCTAGCTCCATCCGTATTGTTGCAAACGGCAAGATTTCATTCTTTTTCATAGCCGTGTAGTCTTCTGTTCTTAACTCCACTCTCAGTTGCTACAGGTGTGTGTTGAGTGGGGGAGGGGGAAGACAAATAAATAAAAAGAATTAAAATTAATGGAGACTTCTTGTTCTGGCCTGCCAGATAAGCCGGCATCACCCGTAGCAGGTGTCCTTTGTACTTCTGACAGGGGCTTATGAATAAGTAAGAAAGAGGATTTGTACTTAAATGTCAGGAACATTCTAATGCTTAGCCCAGCTATACCTCACTCTTTCATCGCTGGCATTGTCCTTCTCCAAATCATTTGTCCTCTGGTGGATCTTGACAAAGCGTCTGCACAAAACTAACAGGCGTGCAAAACCTGGACGAGCAAAATTGATTCGCCTATAATTTGTTTGTGAAGCGATCAGGCCGTGGTTGAAGTGATTTTAATTTCAGAGCCCGAGTCACCAGTCTGTCTTTTTGTCAGGCAATTAGTTCCACTGGCTGGGCAAGAATGCTGTGATGCAAGGGGCTGAGGGGAACTGGGCAAGTGGAAGTGGTCTACCCTTTCTTTTCGCTTCCCCTGAGTGTTCCTCATGCCAGGCTCCTTTTGTTTCTCTGGTTTATTCGAGGTAAAATTCCCTGCACACTCTGTGTGCCCCTGTCGACTTTGCTGGGCATCGTGCTGTGGATAAGTGCTCTGGATAAGGACCCAGAAGGAGGTAAACAGAGGAAACTCTAATAGTAGTTACAACTTTGGGACTGTCTGGCCATGTGTTAGACACTTCAACAAGTGATTTTATTTAATACACTCGACAACCTCCAATGACAGGTGTTAACATCTTCATTTTACTAATGGCAAAATCAAGGGGCAGAGAGGTTGGTTATTAACTAAAGTCGCACATCTAAGAAGTGGAGAGTCATGGCCGCAGCGTGGGTACTTTTAATCCCTGGACTGTGCTGCCCATTCAAGCCATTGCCTTTTGGACTTTGGGGAGGAACCATGTTTGGATTTAGAGGCCAGATAACAGTAACCTCAACAAGGCACTTCCACCTATGAGGGCAGGGACTTTGTTAGTGTCCTTCAAGCCCAGCTGAACCTGCTTCATCCTAGGCATATAGGAAGTGCACCCATATTTTTTCAGTGACTAAAATGCATTATCCCATCTGATTTTCACAATAAGAGGTAGCAAAGAAGGTATTATTATCGTTATTTATGATTATTTTACCTGAATGGAAAGGAATATCTCATATTCACAAAGTGATTCAAATAAATTTCTGAGGCATTTTAATTGTCAGGTTGACAACTTACCTATAAAGGTTAAAGGTCCCAGATGCAGGGACCACTTCCTGTACATTCTGTATCCCCTTCCCCATAGTGCAGAGTGCATTGCCATGGTCAAGGAAAGTTCTGTCAGACAGTGCTGCTCTAGAGGCAGGCAGAGGCTGGTTGGTGATGACCTAACATACTTCAGAGCCAGAGGTAGAACTTAATAATTTTTGAATGAATAAATGAATGAATACCATAACGGAACTCTTTCTTCATATAGACTAAGCTAATCACGGTGATCAGTCATAGGTCGAATTAATGCTTTCCAGGGTAGCTGACTCCATTTTTCAAAGTGAATCATCAAAAACTGCAAAACAACTCATTTCTTAAACGTGTCAAAATGCAATTTTAAATGTCATGCTAAGTAATGGCAAGATGCTGGAGTGGGTTAGTCAGTGATTACTGCTATTTAACAGTAATTTAAAAACAAGGCAAGAGCAATGTTTGTACCAATATGGCATCCAAATAGTCAAAACCAACTCTACTTAGATAATGAATTAATTCATATGTATTAATAATGTATTTCATTTATTTTATACCATTTTTCATGGAGTTTAAAACGAGTCATAGTTATTATGTTAGTTAGTATAATGTCATCTGTCTACACCAGAAGACTGGCATTGCCTTTTCAAAAAATGACAGAGAAATGACAAAAAAAATAAGGTTTTAATTTACCATGATGCTCAGCGGGTGTGATATCCTGAGTCCCCATTTCTTGCCCTGCGATTGTCTCACCTATATTTTGGGGGGGGCACTTGAATAAAAAAAGAATAGTAAAACAGATGCAGAAATGTTTGGCTTCTTATACTAAACTTCTCAGAAAGTGCAGATTATCTTAAATTGCTATATGCTTTAACCAGCCTCTTTGGGAAGAAGTGCCTTTGAGCAATTCAGCAAGTTGGTATTTTGTGGCAACATTTAATCCCTTATGTTCCTTACTTTAACCAATCTGATCTGGAAAAAAAAGCCTTAACTAAGATTGATCTAATACAGTTTGAGGGAGGGGCATATGTCCAGGGTAAAGCAACCCATTTATTTACTTATTGAATGTTTGCAAGTGCCAGACATGTGCTAGGAACCCAATGATAACTGGCACACAGTCCCGGCTCTCAAGGATCTCCTGGCCTACTGGGAACTCAGGCCAGTAAACTGGTCATTACCACGGAGGGTGACCAGTACTATAATGGGAGTAAGCAGAGTATTCTTAGGAAGCCACGTTTTTCAGCTTGGGGGAAAAGAAAAGATTTGCTGGGAAAATAGAAATAAATCATGTCATGATGCCTAGGTAATGGTTAGTCAGATGATGAGAGAGGCAAAGAGAATACAAGAAAGAGAGCACGTCTTGGTTGAAGAATTACAGGAAGTTGTAGTGTCGCTAAAGCACAGATTCAAGGGGCCACAGTTGGGTGGTATGGTGGAATGAGGCTCCAGGGCTGTGCTGTCCAATATGGTAGCCAATAGCCACAGGTGGCGATTTAAATTTCATTTCAAATCAATTAACAGTCAATAAAATTAGAAATGCAGTCCCTGAATGGCACTAGCCATATTTAAAGAGCTCAATAGCCACTGTGGCTACTGCGTTGCATGTGCAGATATAGAATATTTTCATCATCACAGAAGTTCTGTTGGATGGTGCTTCTGTAGAGCTAGACAGGGGCCAGTCAGCAACCAACTCTGGATGAACTCTGAATGACACGCAAAGGTACTTGGAGCTTATACTGAGAACAGTAAGATGCCATTGAAGTGTGTGTGTGTGTTTTTACATTTATTGATTGATTTTGAGAGAGAGGGAGCACGTGCATATTGGTGGGGAGGGGCAGAGAGAGAGAATCACAAGCAGGCTCTGCGCTGTCAGTGCAGAGCCCAAAGTGGGGCTTGATTTCATGAATCATGAGATCATGAACCTGAGCTGAAATCAAGAGTTGGACCCTTAACCGACTGAGCTACCTAGACACTCCACAACTGAAATGTTTTATACAGGAGAGTAGAATGATCACATTTATTTATTAAAAGTCACTCTGTAGGGCATAAAAGGAATTAGAAGCAAGACTTGGAGTTCGACCAGTGCAGAGAGAGACTCATTCATTTGGGCAGCTGGCTAATGATGGCACCATTAACCTCGACAGGGAACAAGGGAGAAGGAATAGATCTGGAGGAGAGAGATGATAAATTCAACTTTGTTCTTGAATTTGAAGTCAACAATGAGGCATCCAAGTGAGCTCACAGAAGGCATTTCGGAAGTCAGATCTGAAGGTCAGGGGACAAATCTGGGCTGGAGATAAAGATTTTTAAGCCAACACTGCATGGATGACATTTGAAGCCCAAGGAGTAGGTGAGGTCTCTGAGGGAGAGAGTATGGAATGAGATGCTAAGAAGGCCAAAGACTGAACACTGAGTGAGGAGACCAGCCTTGGAAGAGGTACCCAGAAAAGCAGCTGGTGAGGCAAAAAGAGAATGAGGAAACTGTATGGGATTCAAGTAAAGAGGATATTTCAGGAAAAAGGAGTGATCATCATGTCAAGTGCTGTAGAGATGTCCTCTCTGTAATCCCTGCGCCATTTCAAAATGTCTACCTCATATCAGACATACAGTAAAACCTTGGTTTGTGAACATAATTTGTTCCAGAAACATGCTGGTAATCCAAAGTGCTTGCATATCAAAGTGGATTTCAAGAACCACTGGTTCAGTTGTGATCATGCGACGTTCAGTGTCACATACTACTTGCGTTGCAAGGCATCGATTGTTTATCAAGTTAAAAATTTATTAGAAATGTTTGCTCATCTGCAGAACACTCACAGAACAAGTTAATTGCAATCCAAGGCTTTACTGTATTTGTAACCGCTCTTATTCTCTGTACTTCTCTAAGCACACTGGAAGTACACACTAAGTCTTCTATATTTTCATGTTCATTTTTCCCAGAGTAGGTCTTGCATATAGAAGGTGCTCTTTTGTTAGTCGTCTAATTATTTTCCAGCCTTAGAATTTGAGGCTTTTATTGGACTTAAATATATACGAAGTGTGTATCCTTTTCATGTGTTTTCCTCTTACGTCATTTTCTCTGATTGAATGAAAATGTCTTAGTTCCTGGTGAGGGTAAGGTCACGATAAACTCATAGCTTAGTAAAATCTCATGTTTTCAGGAAATTTTTCAAATTGGGGGGGAGGGGACAATTCCCTCTGAAACAGAAGAAACAGAACTAAGATGGATATGTTTTCATAAAAAATTTTTATTATGATCATTTACACCAGTTCCTTGATAAGCATATAAATGTAAACTTTTATCATTGGCATTGTTTCACATATGACTTATCCAAATTCAGAGTTAATATTGTCATTTGAGTGTACCGGTAGTGAGAAAATTCTATTATATTCACAGAATATACATACACGTGCATTCAAAATGGGTCCCTCCTTAAGCCAGTGGTATAGACACTGTCCCATTGGCCCTGCTTCTGCTCCGCAGATGTACATTGGAATCAGTAATGTCGTCCACATGCTCCTCGCTCTTCTTTTCCTTCAGGCTATTGATGAATCTGAGGGTAATTTCATCCCACTCCTCTGGCAAGAGCATCAGCAGAAACCCAATGCAGATGATGATTGTAGCGGCCAGGCGGACAACATTGAATATCACCTCCTGCTTCAGGAGATCCACAGCTAGGGAAGAAAAATCAAGCCGCAGTTTATGACTGTTTCGAAGCTTCTTTGAGAGCAAATGACCAAAGTCGTTGCTATTTCTAGAAATTTCTTTCTTTAATTTTTTAAAATTTGATGGGGGGGGGGGGGAGGCGAGGGGCAGAGAGAGAGAGAGAGAGAATCTTAAGCAGGTTCCGTACTGAATTCAGAGTGCAATGAGAGGCTTGATTCCACGACCCTGCGATTATGACCTGTGCCAAAATCAAGAGTCGGACACTCAACCGACTGAGCCCCCGCCCCAAGGTGCACCAACTACTTCTAGAAATTTCTAAAGTCTCCCTTATTCTTTCAAGCTCGTCTTTCCTTTCTCTATATCATTATATTGTTCCCTTTGTTTGCATTCTGTTCCTTCTCTCTAAATCAGATTTATCTTTCAAGGCTCATGTCATCTCATTTAATTACAACTCTGCAGTTTTTATTTCTTGAAACTTTTCTTCTGTGTCCCTTCACACTTCTCCAGTTTCATTGGCCGCTGAAGATTTTTTCAAATGAGCAAAGCTTTTTAATATATATGTCTTTACACATGCTGTTCTTAAAAATTTTTAATTGAGGTGGAATTCCTATCAATTAAAATTAACTATTTTTTTTAAAGCTTACTTATTTACTTTGAGAAGAGATGCTTTAAGAGATACTTTAAGAACTTTAAGAGATACTTTAAGAGATACTTTAAGAACACATGCTGTTCTTAAAAATTTTTAATTGAGGTGGAATTCCTATCAATTAAAATTAACTATTTTTTTTTAAAGCTTACTTATTTACTTTGAGAAGAGAAAGAGAGGAAGAGAGAGCGTGCATGTGCGTGAGCACCTGTGAGGTGGAGGGGGATCAAAGAAGGAGAGGCAGAATCCCAAGCAGGCTCCACACTGTCAGCACAGAACCTGATGTGGGGCTTGATCTCACAAAGCATGAGATCATGACCTGAGCTGAGATCAAGAGTCAGATGCTCAACTGACTGAGCCACCCAAGCACCCCTAAAATTAACTGTTTTATTTTATTTTATTTTATTATTTTATTTTATTTTTATTCATTTTTGAAAGAGAGCACAAGCAGGGGTGGGGTGGAAAGAGAGGGGGACACAGAATCAGAAGCAGGCTCCAGGCTGCTTCAAGCGGTCAGCAGAGAGCCCAGCGTGGGGCTCGAACCCACGAACCGCGAGATCATGACCTGAGCCGAAGTCGACGCTCAACCGACTGAGCCACCCAGACGCCCCTAAAATTAACTATTTTAAAATGAGTTTAGTGGTATTTTGTACATTCACAATGTTGTACAACCACCACCTTCATCTGGTTCCAAAACATCTCCATCACTTCAAAGTAAAACCCGTTAAGGGGCGCCTGGGTGGCTCAGTGGGTTAAGCGTTCGACTTTGGCTCAGGTCATGATCTCTCAGTTTGTGGGTTGGAGCCCTGCCTCGGGCTCTGTGCTGACAGCTCAGAGCCTGGGGCCTGCTTCCGATTCAGTGTCTCCCTCTCTCTCTGCCCCTCCCCCGCTTGTGCTCTGTCTCTATCAAAAGTAAATAAACGTAAAAAAAGAAATTAGAATCCGTTACCCATTTGTTTTGGGAATGGGAATCTGCTGTTTGGGAATACGCTGTTTGTTTCCATGGATTTCCCCATTTTAGGGATTTCGTATAAATGGCATCATACCATATGTGGCTTTTTGTGTGTGTGGTTTCTTTCACTTAACGTGAAGTTTTTGAGGTTCAACCATGTGGTAGCATGTATCCATACTTCGTGCCCTTTTATGGTTGAATGATGCCCCATTGTATCACAACTTGCTTATCAATTCATCTGTTGATGGACATTTGGGTGCTTTCACCTTTTGGCCATTGCGAGTATGCTGCAATGACCATTCATTTACAAGCATATTTTTGAGTCCCCGTTTTCAGTTTTTCGGCACACATAGCTAGCAGCGGAATGGTCAGTCATACATGTTGTGCTTTGTACAAGCAATGCCCTTTCCTTCTCATATCCACACCATCCAGCTAATCTCTCCAGTAGCTCTCCCTTTTGGCTTCTTGCAGGAAGCTGGCTGGATGCCCTTCCTGGGTGCTCTCAGAGCATGCATTACATACATTCCTCTATCAAAGCAATTCTGTCTCTACATCATATCTACTCAATTCCTTTTGTCTCCCTTTCTCCACCACATGGTCTTGAAAGCAGACAGTAGGTCTTATTCAGGATCTATCACCAGCATTAGGCACAGTTCCTGGAACATCCTAAGTGCTCAGCGATGCTTTATTGAATGAATGAATCCCTGGATGAATGAATGATCTTCCATGATAACTCCACTCCTTTCTGATATTTCTTTCTTCTGAATATCTTATAGTCCCAACAGTCTGTCTCACACAATTTGGCATTTACTAACAAATGGTACATGGAGTTGTAAGTTATTTCATACATATCGGTCTTACTTTCCAAATTCAGTGAAAGTTCCTTTGGGAATGTCCAGGGTGTTTTGTTGTTGTTGTTGTTTCTTTTACAGTCCTGCGCATAGTAAGTGCTCAGTGAACACTTGCTGATTGTCCTGGGGGCAAAGGAAGCTGGGTACCCGAGACTTGGAAAAATAGAATTTTACAGTTGGAAGGACTGTACAGTCTTCCAAATCACTCACTTTCATTACTTGTTCCACTGACAGCTTTCACTAAAAGATTACTCTGGAAAAACAGCTTCTCTTCTCATCCCTGAAGTGAGTCAAATTGCCTTTTCATGTATCTGTTCCAGAGGGCCATCTGCTCTGCCCCCAGGAGAAGCTTCTGCAGCTCCCCACGGATAGTCTGATGGGGAGCCAACACCCTGTACATTTCCTACACTTTCATTAGTGACGTTTACTTGAGAGTCCTATGCTGGGATGCCTTTTGTTTCCATAGGACTTCCTCTAAAAATACCACAAAATTAGGTTGTCAGGGAGATTACATGAAACCCAAATGATACATTTGGTGTTTAATTCTAAAAGCACGACCAAGAAAAAACAGTGTTTATAGCTGCAAATTTTAAATCTGCTGCATAGTTATTCTGTTGTCTGCCACCTTCATGATATTTAAAAACATCTTCTCAGGCAAAGGACATAATTCACAATTGCTCGAAGAAACAACTCGGGGTGTAAAAGGAACATAAGCAGAGACTTATTTGCACATGTCAAATCACACCAGTACCTGCATTTCCAGGAACGCTGAGCACTGTCCCAATGGAGATCAGGATTGGGTATGTCAGCACCACGCCGACATTCACCAGGATGTTGAAGGCTGTAAAATAATGGAGGATACAGAGGATGAAAGGAAATTGACACGCTGGGCTCTTTCCTTCTTAACATAATAGAACCGATGTTTTTGCTAAACGTGCCTTCTAAACTTGTCCTCACCTTTGGTCAATTAATCCTCTAATTTGGGAGATGGATGTAGGAGTTTCTCGACTGAAGTAGTCCTATTCTTTTTTCTCCTCTGCCACCTTGGCTGCCTGACCTCTTGCCACTTGGCTGGCAAAGGGTGTAGGAAGCAATTGCAAAGCAGTGAAATAACCAATTCACTCCACCGCTTATTAGCACTATAAAGGTAGGTTGGGGCCAGCCAGAGGTTGAAAACAGACTACTGATTGAGGTTTGGGCTTTCTCCCTTTAATGCTTTGCTCTATTATGCCACATTCCTGGATAACTAACAGGCTCTAGTGTTACTACCTAAAGGAAGATCTATCCAAGGATGGCCTATGCTGTTTTGTTCCCTCTCTCTTGCAGTGGGCATCACGCAGGCAAACAAAAGTGTATTCTGTGTAATGCACAGAACCTCAGGGACCCTTTCCGCATCCCAATTTGTGCACAGACTACCCAAGGGCAGGTCTGCAGAACCAAAGGAAGGTATAACTAGATACATCTAATTAATATCTTTGGGTCCGTTTAGTAAAATATAAAATCGGTTAAAATAATCCTCTACCTCCCACAAAAATGATCAAAACTCGAGGTTTTCAAAAGAAAAACAATGATAAGCCACATAGAACTGTTTTCATAGATTTCAATCCGGTGTTTGTTTTAGGGTTGAGAGAGGTGAGTGTTAACAAATACAAATTGTCCTCAGTTCAGAAAGATCTCTATGTAACTGACTCAACCATGTTGCCTGTATCTCTATAGAACCAAAGATGTTTCTAGAGCCACTCCAGTCAGGACAGCGTTTACTCTTCCATTGCTATCTATAATCCCTGCTTTAATTAAACCCACTAACTTGCTTCTCTGGAGTCACTTGGTAGTTGGAGACAGTGGGTTTGACTTTCATAAAACTTGGACTCCTTCATAGTTACCATACAAGAGTAGTGGCAGTCAAGGTGGAGGACCTTCCTACGTTAATAACTGCTCCTCCTTCCTGGCATAACCACAATGGGAATGACTATTCCAGTACCTCCACTCTCTCCTCAGACTCAGGGAATAAAATATAGCACGTTCTAGCAGGTCAGGAATTAAATTCTACACAGACGCTGCTGAACTCCTGAACTGCAATTTGTTTTGGCTGAACTGGATATTTCAGCAGATTGAAAGTATTGGTATTTGGGTGAGAACTGAGTCCTGCTCACTCAGCAAGAAGGAGGTGGTTTCACCAAAATGCGTGGTCTGTTTCTAATTTGTTCTTTAGGTAGCACACTTACTTTTCTGCCACCCTAAGGACAAGAATATATAAGTCAGTATGTTATCTGCAGCACGGGGCCCAGCCCAAGTTTACATGAGACTCAGACGTATCAGGTAAATTTGGGCGAAGGCACTCCCTGGCAGATAGGCCCAACTGTGAGAAGGAAGGAGGCACAGTGAGCCTAGGCGAATAAAAGCTGTAGTTACGGGCAATGTGGACGGGTCAGAGGACCGCCTGCTGTTCGTCCAGCCCAGCTCCAACCAGGTCGTATCTGGTTACCATGGAGAAGAGAGGGATCGAAGCAAAAGCTTAAGAACAGGAGCCGGGTGGCTCAATCAGTTAAGCATCTTGATTTCGGCGCAGCTCATGATCTCACAGTTCATGAGTTCAAGCCCTGCATCTGGCTCTGCGCTGACAGCGCGGAGCCTGCTTGGGATTTATTCATTCTCTCCCCCTCCCTGTCTTTCTGCCCCAACCCCGCTCATGCTGTCTCTCTCTCAAAATAAGTGAATTTTTTTTTTTTTTTTAAAGAAGAAGAACAGAATCAGTGAAGTTTGTAAAACACCTGGGGTGTGTAACACAGTCAGGAGAGAGGCTATCGCCTCATTTTGTCACAGAGCAGCTTTGGCACAGGGAGGACTGCAGGGCACTGGGGAAGGGCTGGGTGGAGCAGCTCTGGTTCCGGGTGATGCTCTACCTCGTGGAGTCTAGAGACCATGCTGCTTGGTGGAGACCTGGTATCCTGCCGGCCTGGGTGATACCCAGCCTGAGCCGGGCTTGTGTAGAAGCATGTGTTAGACATGCCAAGGGATATGTGTTGGTGAAGGGCAACTTGGCAGCAAGCTGGAGATATGTGTACACAGCTGGGGCCAAGAGTCAGTGAAATTTAGATTATGACTGTTCCCAGCTAGATTGTTTTGGGCCGGGAAATTATCTCGGCACTTTTAATTAGGATGCTTGGGTCTTATGGGAACACTGCTATTGATTTCTACTTAATTTAGCAGAGGTTATGGAAGGTCGTAACTCCACATTTTTGGACTTCAGAAGTAAAATTCAAAGGACCAACATGACTGATCGTTCTCTTATCTAAGACCTCCCCTTAGGGGCCTGGGCCAAAGTAGACCCAGTGTCTATGTGGGAATGAAAACCAGGTCATGTTTGTCTCCCGGGAGTTATAGTGCTGCTTCAGATTATGTCACCTTGACAAAGAAGGTCAGCTGAGGGTTGGCAGATGTCCTGCAGGTCAAGTGCGGTGGGTCAGTGGGGACTAGATGGAGGGGGCTGTCCTTAGGAAGGGTGAGGAGAGAGGAGCAGGATGAAAGCGATTTGGTTCTGAGTAAGGGGACACTGAGTCATTTAGCGGTTGCTGTTGTTCAACTGCTTGGGGCGGGAAGAGCAGGCTTGTTATTTTTCAGGTTCCTCTTAAGTCCAGTGACAGAAGCAACACAGCTAGAAAGTGGGAGCCCCCTGGTTGCTCAGGTGAAGCAGACTACCTTGAGTTTGGGGAGTTTTGAGAGAGAACATTAAAAAGTTCAAGTCAATTGGCCATTGACTAGGCACAGCCTCCTTAGCAGGGAGACCAAGTCTAATTCTGCCTTCTCCTCTTGCCTGCTGAGGGCTTCCGATCTCAAATTCATTCTCCACACCCAGCCAGCCTGTGTGTGACTAAAATGTAGATGTGCGCCTGTCACCTCTGCTTAAAGACCATTAACTGGATTTTAAATCCACTCCCCTCAATAGCTTTCCAGGCCCTTCATGACCTGCTTCCTTCCAGATGTCATCTTCTTCCTTCCTCCCCATTCTTCCTGTACTTGGTGCGTCAGCCATTTTGATCCATTCTGAGTTCCTTGAATACACCATCTGTTCTCTCCCTCTGCCTGATGCACCGTGATCCACCTGGGACACGGTAACATCATACGATATATCATGAAGGATGGACAAGGCTGCTTTAAGACCAGTGGTGATCAGAGTGCCCTGGGCCTCCAGCTCACGTCTTAACCCATGGGAGGCATGCCGGTTGAACAGCTCTGATCTAATCAAGCAATAGCCTGCAGAGAACCTTCTAACCATTAACCAACCTTAGATAAGTTTGGAAAATAGAGGACAAAGGTTCCCAAGGGAATAACCCTATTATGATCATTCATCTATCCAAGGAAAGGTCAAGTGACATAGGGAATGGAAGGCAAAACCTGGAGCCACTTACCCAGCCACAGCCCGGCCATCCCACAGAGATAGCCCCACGGCAGAGCTGCAAATGAGGACCAGTGTTCCACCTTGGTGAAATACAGGACGACCGGGGTGAAAGAGATGAAGATTAAATTGAAGAAACCCAACGTGGAGACAAAGTGTGCCGCTTCACCAAAGTTGGCACTTCCGAGAAACATCTTAAACAAAACCTGGATTGGGAGAGAAACCCCTTAGCCACACAGTTAGAGACTTTGCCAGAGCAGAAAGGCAAGTTCTATACAGTGAGCTAACCAGCTCAGAGTTTATCCTCTATTTCTCCTTATCCCACCACCTCCATGGCACAACATGGACTGTGAATAAGTGATTAAAATGCCCTGCAGTCTTCACATGAAACAGCAAATGCCATACAATGAACTCCTCATGCTGTTGGAAACTGCTGCAAGTCCTGTACTCTGTTAGCACCACCCTCAGTTACGGGTATAGGGTGAATAGTAAATAAGAGTGCACACGAGCCCAGGAGAATCTAGGATTGAGATGCCATCAATTCTTCCCTTCAGGCATGGGATGCATTTTACCCTTATTTCGACAGATACTGAAAACTAAATTAGACAGAGAGAGCCTGTCATTATGTTGTTGAGAGAATAATAATGGTGCCTTGGATTTATAAGCACTTTCCTCTCTGAGCTTAAAACACGTGCACAAATACTGTGTTTATTCTCCAGATTAAAACTATTTTTTTTTCTCTGGATATAAGTCTGTGTACAGGGGAAGAAGATAGCAAGGAGATGTCAATGGCTACCATCAAGTTACGTTGGGCTGAGGAGGGGCCGGGCCTCTAGTCCATACTTCCTGACTTTATAACCCTTCTGCTTCCTATGTGAATCCTCAAACAATGTTGAATGGAGCAGATCTTTCCGATGGTGCCCATATGGTTTTATGCATGTCAGCATATATTACCGCTCCAGAACGAACACCCCTGTAGCATGGTCAGGAGAATTGTCTCCATGAGATAGCCATCCCAGTGACACCGCAATTCCAGGCATGCTTTTAATGTCAACTGGACTTATTATTTTTGCTCATGAGAGACTTAAGAGGACTTGACCACGTGCTGTTCTTTGGTCACATCAGACACCTCAGTGGGGTCTCAGTTGGGGGCAAGTTAGACGCCAATGGCAATTGAGTGAAAACTTGTCAAGCTTGTCACAGAATCAGTGGGCCAGGAAATGTCAATATGGAAATAGACTCCGTGTCTTCAGAGCCGCGGTGTTGGCGAAGAATCAGAACAGGCATCCAGGAGGGATGCAAAGGGCGTTTTCTGCTTTTCACAGAGAATCTTCTCATTGAAACACCAAGAGAGGTGAAAGTGGAACAGTGCTTTAGCTACAACCCGAAAGCAGGCTCTGACAAGTGGAGCTTTGGGGATAACCTTTTAGATCTGCTCTCTCAGTCCTTGCTTCTGAAGTCAGGGGCAATGACTGAATAGATTTTCCAGGGATGGCAGGCGGCTCCAGTGGAGAATGAGTGGTAAGTACATAATGCAGACCAGGAGTATCCATCAGAGAGGAAAGGACGTCCTTCATTTCGCTAATAACCGGAGTTCCTGTGGCTTGGGGTTAATACATGGCAGTCGACTCTCAAGTGACAGCTTGTTTGTTCTTTTTAACACCTCATTGGAGTTAAAATAAGGACAGTGGTAGTTAAAGTAAAGAAATTTAAGAGCAGAATGGTCTTTCTCAGCCCCCGCTGCAACCAGTTGATTTCTGAGGGGCAGAGGCAGGGAGCATGGGCTTTGGAGGTGGCCAGTGGGAATTTAAATCTTGCTATCACTTCCCATCTGTGTGGCCTTGGGCAAGTTATTTAATCTTTTTTTTATTATTATTTATTTATTTTTATTTTTTATTTTTTTAAACTTAGATCCAAATTAGTCAGCATATAGTGCAACAATGATTTCAGGAGTACTCCTGAAATCAAGTTATTTAATCTTTCAAACCTCAGTTTCCTCATCTGGAAAGTGGGGATAAGTACCTGTGCCTCATAAGGGTGAGTTAACACAGGTGAAAATTTCTGGCAAGTACTCAGTAAATGGTACTTATTCTTATTTATTATTATTATTATTATTTTTACTTATTTTTATTTAAACCACTTCCCCCCCCCAGCCAAGACTTTCTTTGTCCTGCCTTCTTTTATGACTTAAGTCTAAGCTATGACTACACAAAAAAGTGCACGACATACCTTGTATAATGCAGACGTAGAGGCTGAACCCACTGCAAAGGCCACTCCTATGATCGAATCCGTGTGGAAATTATCTGCATATGCCATCATGACGATGCCGGTAATGGCCATTATTGCGGCAACTATCTGTCAAATAGAATGCAAAGGAATTAAAAAAAATTGATGCCTCCATATCTCAGAGCAAGCCATTGAAGACTTCATGAGAGTTGCTAAATGCTTCCTCAAACCCAATTACCTCTTGTACGTCGCTGTTTCAATGCGAGAAGGGTCAGTATTAACAAGAAATCAGTATGCTCCTGAGACATCCAGGCAGAGAATATAAAAGCTGCTCCCATTCTAATTAAGGGTTAGTAATTTTAGTGTAATTTTTTCGCTCAACTTCCCAGAGATTAATATCCGTGTTGGCGAAATGAATTTCACAGGAAATCACTCCAGAGCATTTTCGTCTATACTGTATGCTTTTTCTTCAAAACAATTCAGCATACATTTTAATCAGCTCCTTGGATCAATGCATGGTTTTGAAGATGGACACATAACCAGGACTTGATTAGGGAGACCTAACACTGATGCAGCTAAGAGGCAAAATTTAAGCCACGGGGCGGGGAGCGGGGGGCGGGGGGAAAGGAAAACAAATCATCTCTTATAGTGATTTACAAGGAGTGGGCAGAGTTTTCACTGGTACTTGGAATGCCACAGGGAGACTAGTTCTTCCTTCTTTTTACGTGCAAATTAAACCACAAAAAAGATAATTTCATCTCATTACTCTAGATCATTAACCGCACAAATTTGATTGAAATCATAATGGTACGATATTTCGATAGGATGCTTGAAATATTCAAAACAGGAGTCCACTCCCTTAGTGAAATGCTGATTTACATCTGTTTCTTAAATGATCTTGAACTGATTCTGCTGGAAAACATTTCAAACCTATAGTAAACAGTAAAATAACAGGCCCTGGAATAGGAAACAATACGTCATTTCCTTGTGAAATAGTCTCACTTTTAAATCAAGATGCAACTTTGCGAGAAATTTATAGGTTACGTGGCAGTTAATTTTGTTAGGTTTCAGTTCTGAGTATTCCCAAGTAAATCAGTTCCTCCGTAGATAGCTTTTCCACGTATGTGGGGTTTTTTTGGCCCTTCTGAATATTAGTGAATTATTTATTGCAACAAAATGTAGATCTTCAACATGTAACCATAGACTTGCTCCAGGCCAGCGCAGAGTATGGTGGCGATGACACGTTATCGTTTAGATGCTGCTAAAGCAATTCTTTTGTTAATGACCATGAAAAGCAAGTGAACTGTTGGTTTCAGACCTAGCTTCATACTAAAGCATCTTTTATGAAAAACAGCAGGAGTACTTGAGAACAGACGCTGACATGTCAGCAGTGAAAAACCGTCTTCATAAAGCGTTTTTCCGGGAGGCTGCTTGATGGGAGGCGTTTCTCTTGCTGAGTGAATATCGTATTCTCTACAGCTCCCAGGCACGTGTTCTAGTTAGACCATGCCTCAAACTAGAGGGAATAGAATCTAATACACACACCATGAGATGTCAAGGAAATTTTCCAAACAAGAAGTAATAGACTCATAAATAAACATGGTGTAGGGGTTATCTAGACTTAGAAATTGTGTGAGGGTTATCATTTTCTTTGATTTGGGGATTTATAGTTCAGCCAAGGACTTGCAACAATCCTTTGGGCAGTCTGATTTCAGACAAATGAAAAGTCATGTTAGACGCTGGCATTTTGTTTTTGTTCGTGTGTTTAAATAATATTCATGGGTTGAAGTCTTCAGGTGCACAAGTAGATTTCCCTCATAAGACTGAATTTGCAGGACAATAAACTTGAATTGGTATTTGTTTTCTTTCAGCCAAGCATCAGTTGTGTTTTCTTGTTCACATCAAGATGGGATTAATAGAATACAGTGTTAATTGCAATTAACTTTAACTTTGTCACTTTAACTGTAACTGTAACTTTAACATGATGTACTGTTTCATATTTAAAATTATCAAAATTATTGTATAATCCATAATATTTGGGTTTAGGCAACTGTGCATAATATATAATTCTGAGTTTAGGGAATTATGAAAACCAACAGCCTATACAAAATAAAATAAAACACAAAAACACTGTCTGGAAAGTGATGAACCTTTAACACTAATCACCCCCCGGCTACGACTTCAGTTAGGAGCACTTCCTTTTCTGAGTCAGCCTTTAGTAAAAATATATATGCTTAGTATGTCTACTATAAGTATTCCCAAGATAGAAATTGGGTATGGAGAAAGATGATAAATTTTATAGCAATTCAAAATTATAACTATGATGAGCCTCTTAAAGGTCTCCATTACATTTTATATTCAAGTGCTTGTGGAAATATTAGCCAGACCACTTAAATTGACATTATCAATTACACCAGTGTTTCTTTCAATTGCTTTCATGGAGAGAAGCATTTTTCATGTCGCAGGGCTGGACAATGTGGTTAGTTACGTTCTACAAGCGTGAAAATCTGAATATTTGAGATGTTAGAAAAATTCTTTTCTATGGTATGAACAGTAATTGATAGGTTATATAGGTTTGCTGTGGGGGGGAGAAGATAAGCTAAATTATTTTCCACATTTTTTTACTTAAATCTCACAGCTAATAGAACATTTTCTGTGGCTGCGTTTTAAGAAATGTTCAATGTGCTTCTTATCTACAGAGTTGGAACTAAAGGACGAGAGCTCAGCTAATCTAGGAAATGCAGGAAAATGCTGGATGGAAGGCTCAGTGGAGTGGTCATGCGGATGCTCCCACAGTGGCTCTCCTTGGCACCACTGGTTAATTGCAGAATAAATACTATTCAAATTTCCAGGGAACAAATAGCCTCAGCACAGATCTGAGTCTCAGACATCTTCAGAATTCAGCAGTTATCAAGGAAGGATGAATAGTCTATTCTTTTGAATAAAAGACATAAAATGACTCCTCTCGGGCTCAGGACACTGGAGATGTGCCTGCAGAAAGCCAGTGCCTTAAATACTGTGTCAGAAATGCGCGTGTGTGCACATCCACCTGGTGACAGCCACAAAAATGCCTTTGAGCCCATTAGCATCCGTATGAGGGACGCTTCTGCTGAAAACACACCATTTCATGGCGGCACCTGTTTGGCTTCAGAAAAACGTGGCTCTCCTCACAATCTATTCTAGTTCCAGCCCTCTAGCCAACCAGACTTGTTCTGAGTAAGACAGAAAACGCACCACTGCCACGACCTGAATCTGCTTTGGGTGAGAATGTTAGTAACCATAATGACCATAAAACTGCCAATGCCTCAGTTTCAACTTTGGAAACCTCTCAGTCCCCTCACATCATGGTGTGCCCATCTTGGGTGGGGGGCGGGGAGGGGAGTACCCTGTGGAAAAGAATTTATTTAGTCCATTTTCCCAGCCTACCTCTTCAGGGACATTTCTTCCTGAGCCAGCTACCTTCCTCTGCAGGCTCAGCCCCCAGTGAGAGCCTCCCATCAACTTTGAGGGCTGATCAGAGAGAGACCATGAGGCTGTTTGAGTGTGTTCCTAAAGCCCAAAGATGGCTTTCGAGTAAACATTTGATACTCTCACCGTGGTATATACCACATGCGACCCTGCAGGAAAGCTACGTTTCTGTCATCTTTCAAAGAATTCGTAGATAAATAGCTAGAGATAAAAGCCAGAGAAGCATCTGGCTTTTGACTGTTTTTATTTCCCTGTATCGTCATTTCTTTCCTTTTTCGCCTCGGGCCCTCAAAAACCACAGGCGTCTGGCCCTTCTCTTGATCTCCGTGAGGGTTTACCAGCCTCATTACTTCGCTGTGTTTCTCATTGACAAAATGGCTTCCAGAATTATTATTAGAGTAACAGTATGAGTTCTTCTAGGGTTCAGGGTATTGAGATGAAGCTTTAATTGCTTCTCTTTCTAATTGCAACTGGAATAGCTTTCCTCAAGCTGCCTTGTGGTTAACTCTGTTTCTAAGGCTGGGTGAGCATGGAGGTGTTTCACTGGCTCATGACGGACCCCTGAATCCCGAGACTACAGCAGCCTCTAGAATGGAGGGCCTCAAAACGACACTGCTGGCAGGATTGTTCTCAAGTTCAAGACTAAAGGTTGGCAGCTCAAGGTGGGTTACACGTTAATAGCTTGGCCAGTGAGACCTGCACTGATGATCATCCTTGTCCTCTCTGAGTACATTTTCTTTCTGTCTGTCTTTTAAAAAAATGTTTCTTTTTTACTTATTTTTGAGAGAGAATGTGTGAATGCAGGGAAGGGGCAGAAAGAGGAGAGCACAGAGGATCCAAAGCAGGCTCTGTGCTGACAGCAGAGAGCCTGATGAGGGGCTTCCCAAACTGCGAGATCATGACCTGAGTCGAAGTTGGATGCTTAACCCACGGAGCCACCCAGGCTCCCCAATAGAGTCCATTTTCAAGGAACTGGGACTATGCAGAATCCTTCAACTTGTCCGCATGCTACATTTAAGGTTCCATGAAGGTGAACCATCTGTTTTACTCAGATCCCGTGAAATTGGACAAGAGTTGAAGTGTGAGAAATGAAAGAGGTGGGCAGTATATAGCTGTACAGATTGTGTGTGTGTGTGTGTGTGTGTGTGTGTGTGTGTGTGTGAGGGTGGAGGGTGCCTGGGGACAGGTCCAACCCAAGGAGTTCAGAGCCCCAAACCAAGACTCCCACGCTCCACCCCCCTACACACACATCTATTTTTATATGAATAAAATCTGTCTGAAAATGATCTCAAAGGGAGACCAGGATGGAAAAGAGGGAAAGAGATGCCAGATGGAAAGACCTAACAGGCACATGTGGAGACTAGAGTAGATGTATTGATGACATCTTGTTAAGGGGTTATGGATTCCTTGTGTGCATAAAATTGGAGAGCCATTCCACCTCATCTTTTTCCTCTGTATTCACAAATTCTTCCCCCGCCAGGAGGGGGATGAAAAGGATGAGCCCAGCTACGCATCCTCTGGTGCCTCCTCCAGGAAGCATGAATGAAGGTTCTGGGTAGAAGATTCTGCACTGCACATGAATGTACAGCTGCTGCATCAATGTCAACCAAAGGCAAGATGTAAACAAAAGGTTATCTTGAATCTTATCTAAATATGTAATATTGGCACGAATCAGTACGAGCTCACCTCCAGGGCCCTGATTTAGGGCACTCTGGAGCCCAGTTTGAATTTGGAGAACGGCAGGTTGAGCAATGAAAGATTCAGTTTAACTGACATACTCCCGTCGGTCCTTGGCAGATCTTGGAAAGTGTCCAAACGAGGCACAGTTTGGAAAGTTAACTGCATAGGGACCCAATTACAGCTAGGAAATATGTGGGTGTCAAAGTGAAGAGACACAAATTCATTTCCTGAATCTGCTAAGGAAGTTTGGGGTCTGCTGAACCATTTACCACTGACCAATTTTCTCCCTACGTTCAAGGAAATTTAAAAATGAAAGAAAATTTTCAATCAATAATATAAAACGTAAAGGAGGGACAAGATCTGAAAGAGTTTCAACTTTCCAGTCTGACATTTACTTTTCAAATTTGAGTGAAACTGATACCAGAGACAGAGAAGAAAACCCCCAACCAGTGGCTCATTTTCTTTGAGGAGAACCTTTTTTTATTAATGCAATTTCTTTGGTTTTCATGAATTTAAGAACCGTAGCTAAACAAGACAGGTTCTTGAAGATGAGAACCTTGCAGGTTCCTCAAAGCTGAAAGAGCTGAATTCTCACCAATAGTTGTGCAATTAAAAAAGAAAGATCTTTTTAAAAAGTTTACTAATTTTCATGGGATGATCATATATCAGCCATAAGCAACTGGTCATGAAAGGGTTTTTAACACAACAATGTTTACCAGCAAATTGGCTGAAATGATTTTATGAAAGAAATATAATGGTACAACAAAATTACCTTTTCATCTGTAATTCAAATAATATTCCAAAAAACCACAAAATATTAACAAGTTATTCATAATATGTAATTAATTTTTCTGTGAGCATTGCTATTTCTAGCCAATTAGTGCTCCAGAGAAACACATATTTACTGGTTTTACAACTTAAAGCATCCTTCTTTCTGTCCGTGGTGTCATGTTTTAAAATGTTTATTTTGAGAGAGAGAGTGAGTGGGTGTGAGGGGGGGAGGGGCAGAGAGAGGCAGGGAGAAAATCTCAAATGGGATCCCACTGTCAGTACAGAGCCCAATGCGGGGCTTGATCCCACAAACCATGGCATCATGACCTGAGCCGAAATCGAGAGACACTTAACTGACTGAGTCACCCAGGCGCCCACATGATATCATTTTTGATGTGAAAAATAGAAGTAGGAAATGTGATCATCTTAAATGTGATCATTCTTGGGGTCAAATGAAAATTATAATCCAAAAACTGTCAATTTGTAAACCACTGAAGCCTCAGAATGAATCAAAAATACACATTTTAATCTGATGACTGAAAGCACCACTTTCAGGGGCACCTGGGTGGCTCAGTCGGTTAAGCCTCTGGCTTTGGCTCAGGTCATAATCTCACCATTCATGGGTTCGAGCCCCAGTTCAGGCTCTGTGCTATCAGCTCAGAGCCTGTAGCTTGCTTTGGATTCTGCGTCTCCCTCTCTCTCTGCCCCTCCCCTGCTCATACTCTGTGTGTCTGTCTCCCTCAAAAATAAATAAACATAAAACATTTTTTTAAAAAGAAAGCAACACTTTATAAAAAAAAGAGAATAGTCTAAGCGGAGTGGCTTTTGCAGGCCATGCTTTGATTACTTATGGACGTAGGCAATAAAACCTACATTTATGTTGTCAGTATTCGAATTGCCCTCTTTTAATTTCTCAAATGACCCAATTATACATGTTCTCAATATGTCTCATGAAAAAAAGAATGGCTGATACTGTCAAAAGGCAAAATGCTGAATATGTTTTGGTTCTTCTCATATTCCATGACCTGATTATGGGCATCATTAAAATTACACCTTGGCATGACATTAAACACTTCCTAATGTTTCACAGTGAGGAGTGAAGCATTTCCTGTCATTTAAGAAGAAAAACATGTGACTTCTACCAGCATGCTTGACATTGTTTACCATTTTGCCATCTATGATATCTTAATTTATGTATATAAATGTATGTGTATATTTATTAACAAGTGCTCATTGGCTATTTAACATTTTTTTTCTATTGGGTCTTATTACTTACAGAGGCTGTATTAGTTTCCTGAGGCTGCTGTAACAAATTACCACAAACCTGGTGACTAAAAACAACAGAAATTTATTTTCTCACAGTTCTGGAGGCCAGAAGTTCACAATCCAGCACACCCATGCTCCCAGCGGCAGCTCTAGGAGAGAAAGCATCCCTTGGCTCTTCCAGGTTCTGGTAGCTTCCCTGGCTTTCCTGGGCTTGTGGCCACAGCACTCCAATCTCTGTCTGTCTGGTCACATTGCCTTCTCCTCTTCTGTGTGTCTGTCCTGTGTGTTTGTCTTTTATAAGGATATCTGTTACTGGAATTAGGGCCACCTAAATACTCTAGGATGATCTCCTCTTTCTAAATCCTTATGTTAATTGTGCCTGCAAAGTGTTTTCAACAATAGCCAAATTATGGAAAGAACCCAAATGTCCATCAACTAATGGATAAAGAAGACATTGTTTATACATACAATAGAATACCACTTGGCAATGAGAAAGAATGAAATCATGCCATTTGCAGCAACATGGATGGAACTGGAAGGTGTTATGCTAAGTAAAATAAGTCAGAGAAAGAAGACATCATATGTTTTCACTCAAATGTGGATCTTGAGACTCTTAACAGAAGACCAGGGGGGAAGGGAAGGGGGAAAAATAGTTACAAAGAGAGGAAGGGAGGCAAACCATAAGAGACTCATAAATACAGAGAACAAACTGAGGGCAGATGGGGGCAGGGAGAGGGGAAAATGGGTGATGGGCACTGAGGAGGGCGCTTGTTGGGATGAGCATTGGGTGGTGTATGGCAGTAATGGACCATGGGAATCTACCCCAAAATTCAGGAGCACCCTTTACACACTATATGTTAGCCAACTTGACAATAAATCATATTCAAAAAAAGAAAAATAATACAAAATGAAAAAGAAAAGATAATAATTATGCCTTCAAATAAGGTCACATTCATAAGGACTGGGGATGAAGGTGTGGGCACCTTATTGAGGACCATCATTGAACCCACTATAGATGCCAATTTATTTTTTTTTTATTTGCGAGAGAGAGAGAGAGAGAGAGAGAGAGAGAATCTTAAGCAGACTCCACGCTTAGTGCAGAGCCTAATGTGGGGCTTGATCCATGGGCTGATCATGACCTGAGCCAAAATCAAGAGCTGGATACTCAACCAACTGGGCCACTCAGGTGCCCCTATAGATGCCAATTTTAAAATGGCGATGGTTTGTTGCCTCTTGGCAGATTTCCTAAATCTTTGGTTTAAATATAAGTTACACAGCTGAGTTTTTTAACTCTCAAACACAGAACCTCTTTTGATAGGACATCTTGCATCAGTAAGTTCCATGGTTAAATGCATTAATTCACTCTAAAACAACTGATTTTCTCACTGGTAAATCTAATAGTGAATGTATTGATTCCCTTTGAGTATTCAGATGCCATTGAAAAGGCAAAAAAAGACCCTATATCTCCTCTCTTTCCCCTTCTTCTGACAAGGCCTTCCAAACTCTCATGGATAATCCATGATGCTAGCAAATAGTAAAGAGTCCTCGTAAACATGAATTTATTTACTATATCCTCAAATATCTACTGAGCTCCATTTTGTCCCCTGCATTATTCTAGGTATTCGAGATAGAGGCAGAGCTGGCTTCATGGGCATATGGCCTGTGCAGATGCATAGGGCTTCATGATTAGAAGGGCCTTGCCCTTGGTTTCATGCTCTGTTGTTGCTGTCTCGAAATTATTGATAATGTTTTAAAGAGTGATCCCTGTGTTTGCTTCCACACTAGGTCCCACGAATTATATAGCCCATCCTGAATGGGGCAGCAAGCAGTGCAGGGAAGGTCCCCGCTCTCCAGGATTTGTCAGGGTACCTGATGGTAGGCAGCCAGCACGGGTGCTCGATGTGCAAAAACATGATGCTAAGCTTTCTGGATGTCAAATCTAACATTGGCTGGGGGAGAGTGTCGTACCATATCTGGGTATACTCTAATGCATCCTGGACTGATTCAGAGTTTATCTTATCTTCTTTTATTTATTTTTTATTTTTTATTATTTTGGGAGAGCACGGGTGGGGGAGGGGCAGAGAGAGGGGTACAGAGGATCTGAAGCAGGCTCTGTGCTGATAGGCTGACAGCAGTGAGTCCGATGTGGGGCTCAAACTCATGGACCGTGAGATCATGACCTGAGCCGAAGTCAACCTACAGAGCCACCCGGTTGCCCCTCTCATTTTGTCTTCTGTAGCTTTCTACTTCTCGTTCATGTCAAGCTTCCATTCTGAATTTCTGAGTAGCATCTCCCAAGACATAATCAGAATTTGCTATTAAAAAGAAGTTTTAAGGGTTAATGGCTGTCATCAACTCTCTTTCTAATATTAATTTCAGCAATTAGGGGGACAAGGACCCTGGGATCATTGCAGTAAGAACAATATTTTGATAGCAAAATATGTTTCACATCCAGTCTTGGACATCTCTTTCAGAGAAGAATTGTGTGATGTTTATCTTCTGGGAAAAGGCTTTTCATTTCATTTCTACTCTTTCTAAAGAATTATTTTCTCAATATTTTCGTCATGGTGACATTCCAGATACATGAATGAGATCTGGCTCCTGAAACCTCCATGACTTTCCATCAATCTAACAGAACAAGCATGCAAGATAAAATCTTTTAAGAAGTCCATATCACTTCTGAAAGGAATAAACTCAGAACTGAAGTGGTCGGTGGAAGTTTAATACAGTTCAATTGAGGATCTGTACCCCAAAGTACAAGTTGGTGCTTTTCGTTGCATTTCTGGATTAGTCACGCTAGATATATAGCCACTTTTAACAGCATTGTGCCATTACCAGTGACTTTAATTACTGTTTGGTAACCTTATCTACTTACACCAATGTTAATTAAATCCATCTCGGGCTGGGGGGAGGGAAAGCATGAGGGAATTGTCCAACGTATGGTGACTGGAAAAAAAAATCATAATCTTTGTTGTGACTAATTTTCCCAGACCCCTTCACCCTGAGGATAGAAGGAGTTGGTCACACCATTAATCCTAAAAAAAGAACTTATCTTCTCTGTTTTAGTGGCTCCTGTCGAAATCAGCCGACTGCCCAAGGGAGACCATCTCTGTCTTTTCATGATATTGTAACTGCCTGGGTGTTCTAATGCATCTTCAAATTCTAATTTGTACTCAGAACCAATGGGGAAAGTTTTACAGAAATTTCATGAAACAAAGCAGCACTCCTGATGCCAAGGATCTACAATTACGGGTGGCCTCACACATTGAATCAAGTGTGCCATTACCCTCACTCCCATGAACCTGTCTTTCAGCACGATCCACGACAGCAAGAAGACAAAGGCTTTGTTACAACAGAACAGAGCAGAGACATCCGTGGCTGTCAACTTCTTTAAAGCCAGTAAATACAGGTAATTAGTCAAAGTCCATAGAATAGAAAAGGGAGCAGTTCTTTTAAGGAAGAGCTTCAATGTCAGACCATCTTCACCAAAAATCCGACTGCATTCCCTAGGAAAGAAAAAAAGGTTGTCAGGTATTAATTGTGACATACTTTGTGTTGTCTAACTCTTGACGGTCATTTTCTGGCAAGAGCACAAACGCCAATGCCCATGATGCATCTGTGGAACTTACTGAACCCAGGCCTCCCATCTCTGGGCCACTACAGGGGCAGAGGGTTCCATGGAAAAGAGCCCATGTCTCTCCAGGCGCAGAGCAAAGGCCCTTTCCTATCTAGATATTCTCTCGAGATGGCTGGGACAGCCATTCTGCTGCTGAACATTCTCAGAGAAGCCTGGAGAAACAGGGAAATGAGTCATTTTCAGAGTTACTGTTAGAAGAGAGAGAAGGTTCTTTCCCAATGGGCAAATGCAATAGGACCAGGAGGGTCACTACTGTGTGAACAGGTATAGACAACTTGCAGCTTCACATATGGTGAAGAGCCACACACAGTTTGGAATTTTACTTTTCCTAAAAGACTACGCCTCTTCCTTATCTTTCTGCCCAGTTGAATAATTTGTTTTTCCTCTAGCATTTTTAAGACAGGAAAAAAAAAAATGAAGGAAGGTTCTGTGATGACCTCCAAATGGTAAATAAATAAATAATCAAATGCAAGTTGTATTTATATACACACAATTGGCTGTTTTGGAGGAATTACATGAATTTAATTGTATAAAAATAATCAGTTCCGTTAAATCTTTGATTTGATTTCTATTTGCTTATTTTTTTTATGCTTATTTTTGAGAAAGAGACAGACATAGCATGAGTGGGGCAGGGGCAGAGAGAGAGAGAGAGGGAGGGAGACACTGAATCCAAAGCATGCTTTAGGTTCTGAGCCGTCAGTACAGAGCCCAACACGGGGCTCAAACCCACGAACCGTGAGATCATTACCTGAGCCAAAGTCAGACGCTTAACCCACTGAGCCACCCAGGCACCCCTATTTGATGATTAAACCAAGGTGCCATTTCAATCAAAACGTTCAAACTAGTGATACAGACAAGCAATAATGATATGATAGAAAAACTTTATTTGACTATGGACTGAAAATAAGCTCGCCATTGGGTAACTCAGATTTATTTTATTTTTTTTATTCAGTTGTTCATGAACATCCAAGAATTTACTGGGCAACTATAATGTTCCAGGAAGTGTTTTCAAGAGTAGCATAAATATCTTGTTTAAGCAACAAGTTCCTAATGTTTGCATGGTTATAATGAAATTACGCGGTTCTAGTTGGTTATTAGCATTAGTTTTTCTTCTAAATTTTTCTGAAGAGAAACAGTTGTGCCTCAAAGTATTGCAAACCAAAGTGATCTCTAGCCAATGTCTGCCTCACACACATGAAGCAACTTACTCCACAGGAGGGCCACATGGAGGGAGGGAGTGACAAAGTGGTGAGGCTCTAAGCAGTGGAGTATGGCCTTCAATGTCAAGTCTCATGGCAAACGCTGCTTCCCAGCAGCTGAGAATTCTGGGAATTGTAGGCCAGCAAATCCAGGGAGGTTAAAAATGCATATTGCACATATAGAAACTTGTGTAATAGTTTTACTGTTTATGTGGGAGACAACGAAAAAGGAAGGATTGTTTTTAAATAAAAATGTGATTTAAGCATGGGACCCTTGATTTCGGCTGAGGTCATGATCTCACGGTTTTGTTCGTGGATTTGAGCCCCGAGACAGGCTCTGGGCTGACAGCAAGGAGCCTGCTTGGGATTCTCCCTCTCTCCCTCTTTCTGTGCTCTTCCCTCACTTGCCCTCATACATACTCATGTGCTGTCTCTCCCAAAATAAATAAACTTTTTAAAAAATGTGATTTCCTGAAGGTAAATTTTAATTTGAAAGAGACAAAACTTCAAGGAAGGGATGAAATAATCTAAAAACAAATTCTTTTGTAAACAGAAATCGCACACGCTCACACACACAGGGAAATGGACAGCATCTCTCAAGCCCTGCAGCCAAGGAGATACAGTGAATCAGAGCCACACACAGACCAAGCAGCAGTTTGCCCGGGACATCCTGGCATTTTCTGCATCCTCTTCGTTTTCTGCATTCTGGTCGTGCTCCCAAAGGGATCTGCCCTGTGAGAAAGTCTGCCAGAGAGAGCTGGCGTTCAGAGTCATGGGCTCATCCTGATATCTATAACTACTAAATGGCTTTTTATGTATTTAAAAAACTTTTAAATATTCCTTTATATGTATATTTTTTCAATGTTTATTTTTGAGAGAGCACGAGCCAGCAAGGGGGGGGGGAGGGGGGAGGGGAGGAGAGGGGTTCCGAAGCAGGCTTGCGCAGACAGCAGAGAACCCAGTGCTGTTACAAGTACCCCTGAGATCATGACCTAAGTCGAAGTGGGTCGCTCAACCCACGGAGCCACCCAGGAGCCCCCCAAATGGCTTTTTAAATACACATTTATGAAGAAACACAACAAACCCATTTCTGATGAAAGGATTTCTTTTCATATCATTGGCCCTGGCCAGTGATGGTTCTTCCTTCCCAGAGCCCACCGTCATGCTGGGTTCAGGGCTCTCAAGCAAAGACTTTGAATCCAGGAGAGCACACATTCTGAACCCACGGGGAGGCACAGGGACAGGGAGAGCCCCTCCCCCAAGGGGGTGGAGATTGTTCCTTTCACCTGGCTCATCCTGTCCCCCTCCCTGGTGTTGGCTTCCTTAGTGTTCCCCTCTTTCTCCCTCCTCTCACTGCCAACCTTCTTCTCCCTGTTTGTCACTGCTATAGCAGGAATTAAAAATGCTCTCCGCTCAAACGCCAGGTCACCTGTGTAGAACTTTTTGCTATTTAAGCATTATGTACTAAGAAATGGGAAAATTCAAAAAAAGAAAGGATTTCTTTCTATCAATAAGCAAGTAACTGGTCTCTCCTTGGAATGATGAGATCAGAATTTCTAGACAAGAGGCACTGATGGGTGGTGAAGCTTAGACTGAAGCTTAGAAGCTGGGGGACACTAATAATTTAATTATGTTCAACATTGTTATAGCACTCAGTAGTTACTGAACCCCTTCTGTATGTCAGATGACATCTTAAGCACATTTCATAGGTGTATGACATAGACAAATATATCTTTAGCTCTAGCTTCATGCTTTCTAGAGACTTTTTCCTTTAAGGAAACATCCCTGTCAAAATTATGGCTTATAAGTTTTTTCTTATTAAATTTAAAATTCATGTGATACAATTAAATTCTCTTCATGGTTTCTATGAAATGAATGTAATATCCAAAACAATTTCCAAATGCACAATTCCCACGATCTAGATCTGATACATTATTGAAAATTCTTTTGAGGTTAGTGATAAGAAAACCACTGAAAATGCTTTCATACCATTCAAAGAAAATGAGAAAATAGAGGGTCTGGCGCAACGGGACAAATTCTGTTTCCAGTCTCATACACTAAGTCTGTTTTCCCCGTGTTCTGCCACAAGAGCTTCGGGGAGGGCCTCCTTGGCAGATGGTGTTAATGAGTCTACAACGCAAAAAGATCAAGGATCTGAGGATTTTCTGGCAATGTTTACCTCTCATACGGAGGGGCCCTCTGGAGAATATTCTCTTCAAAGACAATGTTTTCTGCTTGACAATAAAAGCTCTTTGATTCGGCTTCAGAAATGGTCAAGTTCACTCTACCTGCACTAACAGGTGGAGGTGTCTTGTCAAATCACAGGTCTCACTAAATGTAGAGTTAGTCAGACATGAGAGATGTAGTGGAGATGAAACTCATTCCCAAAACAACATTTCTGTCAGCAGCAGCCTCTTGGTGTAAATGTGTTATCTTAAATAAAACCCACTTGGCTTGCTTTGAGGCGTTCTGAGGTACTACATCCCATACTAAACTTTTGTTGTTTTTATCAGTATGTGTGTCCAAACCCTAGGAGCGCCGGAGTAAAACATACATGCTATGGGTAAACTATTTTCAGACAGGGAGAATTTTAGTCTGATCATCATGTCCCCTGCAATCGCTTATTAAATATTGTTATTAAAAAGAACTTATGCCCCAGGGCGCCTGGGTGGCTCAGTCGGTTAAGCATCCAATTTCGGCTCAGGTCATGATCTCACGGTTTGTGAGTTTGAGCCCCGTATGGGACTCTGTTGCTGGCAGCTCAGAGTCTGGAGCCTGATTGCAATTTTGTATCTCCCTCTCTGCCCCTCTCTGGCTCGCCACCTTTCTCTCTCTCTCTCAATAAAAAAACATTTTAAACAAACAAACAAAAAAGACCTTATTCCCCAAGATCATGTCTATTTTGATGGGAATCAAATACAAAGTATCTTTAGCAGTCACAAATAGGTATAAGACTTATCTCTTTCCTTCAAACCAGAAAACATTTATTTTTTTATAAATTGGTTTTGTTTAATTTTAATTGAATTATCATGGATACCATGGAAAATCAGCTCACAGTGTGACTCTAATATTTCAGGGCACTTCCAAGCTGGTGACAGAAAATGGAAGTTGAAGGTACACGCTTTGCAGTTTGTCTGATAAATTCACTTCTTTTCAGTAAGTACGGGGGCAAGAAAGAAATGTTATTTCGGCTTCTGCAAAATGTATTTATTGCCATTCTACCAAGGAACAATAAGCTGGTGTGGACAACTGTCCCTCTCCCATTGGGTGCTGTGCAGGGCTGGTCCTGCCAGCTTCCTGAGCTTTCCAAGATGGTGCTGCAGAAGCCAAGTTCAGCACAGAGAAACTACTGGAACCATGGCACTACCAGGTTCAGAGCCGGCGAACCAACAGTAAAGGCCCCATGTGCTCCTAGCCAGCAAAGAATGACATCTTCTAAACCATCAGGGCCAAACTTCCTTTTGCATGAAACCAGGTCTCTTTATCTGCTTAGGCACCACAGCTTCCAGAATATTGAGCAAATGTTTTTATCACAATCTTATGAATACAGTTTTTTTTTTTTTCTGGGCCTGAGACACTAGGGTGTTCTTTTAAAACATGACTTTCAGAGATAATTCTGGATTGAAATCTGGGTCATTTGGAAGTATTGACCTTGGACAGGTCATGTAATCTTTCTAAACCTGTTTCCTCTTGTGTTAAAATGGGAATAATACCACCACCCTCAAAGGTAGATGTTACCACCAATGATGATTAAGATCTACAAAAGCACCAGCACAGCACCTGTCATGTAGTAGACATTCAATAATTTTTTTGGTGGGGGGCCCAGATTCTTCTTCCTAGTGCTCATGTATTCATTACCAACCCTAGATCCGAGCTCTCCACACTCCCCAAGTCAACTCAGTTCATATTCCAAAGAGATAAAGTGATGGATATTTTCATAAAGTTATTTTAAAACATCTCGTGTTGGCCATTTAACATGAAACCTACCTGAATTTTTTCATTGGAGACTGCTTTTCTTGAGCAGTGGCCAGATGACCAGAATAGTAGACTGGGAAAAACATAATGTTCCAGTTTGTTGAAAACCAAGTCATGAAAAATGGACAGTAGAAGTTCTTGTAAGTAATTTTTACAATCTGTGTGGTTCCAACCCAAGACGATGAGACTGACAAGATGATCAAAAGTCCCCAGACGGCCTTCAGAACCATGGACGTGCATGACCGGCAGCGAGCCTTGATTCTGTTTTCTTGGCTGCTGTTTTCAGGATGAGTCTGTGTTCCATCATCCCCTGAAAACAGGAAAGGAATACAAATGTGTGGAAATCAGGTTATAAAACAGTGACCAAAGAGGCACACAGTAGAATTACCAGTGTTTTTCTTTTTTTTCACCATCATTTAAAGAGACTGATAACTCTGGCTCACCTTCTCTCCAGAATCTCTGCTCTGTAAGGTACAGTATATATCTCATCCCCCATCCAAGCCATGACACTGCTCATGAACTTGGTGGATGCTACACTGCCCTTCCATGTATCCTACCCACTTTCTTGTAAAAGCATTACATATTTCAGCCCCAGAGACTTCGGCCTTGGCCACATGTCCTGCTTTGTCTAATCAAATGTGAGCAGGGAGGTGTGAGGTATGCCACGGCCCAGCAGAACTGTTAAGAGGCATGACAAGGCCCCACTAAACTCTCTTGCTCTTCTTCTCTGTCACTAGAATGGAAATTCCCAAATAGGAGCTGTCTTTTCAGTCTCTGTGGGAGAATGAGCAGAAGCCAACCAAGGCAGCCTTGTCTCTGCTGACATGAAAAGTAAGTGAGAAATAAATATTTGTTGTTAGACTCCACTAAAGTGTTTTTAATTTTGTTTTTGATTTTCTTAAAGTGCAGCAAAGCTGGCTCTTAAATTGAAGAGCAATGTGCCCCAAGAACAGGGCGAATCCTGACGACACAAAATCGTTTCCCACCCACCTCAGAACAAATTACTATTTAATGTATTTCTGGGAGCACAATGAGTTCAGCTTTGTATCTTTACATTTACTAAGAAAATTCAGCAGCAGTTTTTACATTAAAGTAGTCAAAACTTCCTGAAAGTGACGATCATAAAGGCCTTCTTCCTTGATAGAGAAAACAAGTTCAACACAATAACTTTATGCACCTCTCAGGAAACTAAAGGGGAGCAGAGGTCATCCTGAATCCCCAGGCTGAGATCCCAGGTGGTAGAATCCTGAGGGAAGGGAGGCAGAATTGCCTACAAGTTCTCTCCTGTCTCCAGGTACCTCCTTTGAGCACAAGGTTTATCCCGGGGGTTAAGAAAGTGGTGTGGTCCACAGATTGCAAGTGGGAGTGGATGGTAGTCATTTTACCTCTCCGGAACCTGCTGACTCTCTCGTGCTGAATGTGTTCCTCCTATTGCTTAATGAGCCAGGCGTGACTGCCCCGCTGGAGTAAAAACTTTCCCATAGCTAAGGCTTTCGGTTATAATTATCCGGGGAGGGGGGGTAGCAAGCCTTTAAGGTGAATTCTGAATTGGGGAATATAAACCAAGTAATGACAAACACAGCAATTACCACATGACTTCCGAGTCTTATAAACCGTACTGAATTCTCAGGGCCAAGGCCTCTAGAAGATGAAAACTGGTATTCTTTCATTTATATATTCAACAAAATACTTGGTAATCAATCAGATCACCAGGAGCTGGTTAGCTAGTTGGGTGCCAGGGGTTCAAAAGTGAAAGACGTGAGCTCACATCCCAGTGGAAAGCCAGAACACACATCCAACACAAGTGTGATAAGGGCCAAAGATGGTAGATACTAGGCCACATGGAGGCAGAGGAGCAGCACTGGTTAAGGGATGGGGTGGAAAGTGATTAGGAGAAACTTCCATGATGCAGTGACATTGAGTCTCGAAGTGTGAGCCAGCTAGCTCCCTTTACTGTGTATAGACAATACCTGCTCTTGATAAGAGTTCTGCAAATCCTCCCTACAACCATCTGACTTATGCAGAGAGTAGAGGGGAGAAAATGAGTAAGAGGGTAGAATAAGAGACTCTTGTCTTGGGAGGCTGGGAGAGAAACATTAACCTACTCAGTTAAATAGGTATTACCACTTCCATTTTACAGATGAAAAAACTGAGGCTTATGTGAAAGGCTGTCCAAGGTTGAACCCAAGTCAGCATGACTCTAGGCTCCAAATCTTTTATTCTGAACACTCCTTCTGTCTAGGTTTCAGGCTTGAGCTCTCCATTCAAGCACTGGAAGTTTCAGAAGGGATTTGGAGAAAAATTTCTGTTTCCTGATGGGAATGGTAGTCTTGTACAAAGTTTAAGAGGAGTGATGTCTAAGAGAAAGGTATACCTACATTTCAGATTATTAATTCTCAGGGACTATCTCATAAAGGAGGAATGATTCTACAGAGATTCTCAATATCCCTTTAAGTTGATATCTGCCTTCACTGTCACCTTCTCTGAAGGTCACTTGGTGCCACCATCATACCATGGACAGTACTTTGGATGACATTAGTCGTCACCTAAATCCCTCCATATCTTTGACCCATTCTTCTGCTAACCAGATGTAATTGTTGCCAATCTTTAATTTTACCGCCTATAGATACCCTAGAAAGACTGGGTCTACAGAGCTCTTTTATTTTTCTGGTCATTTAAAATTTTCGACAGTCCTGCTTAGCTTTATGGTTTTGTATGTATCCTTCAAACTGATATACCAGAAGTTCCATCCCTTACTACGAGCCTGGATTAGAGTCATTACTGGTAGAGGCCACTGGAATTTGGACACATGAGTAGAACCATTGTATGGCCTTGAGCACATGTCTGACTCTAGCTTAGCTTCTTCATCTGCCAAACAGTGATAATATTTGCCTCATGGGATTTGTTTTGAGGTTAAGTACATAGTATTCCTGAAAGCATGGTGAGCTGCTCTTCAGATTATTCTCCTTTTCTCATTTTTTATGGTGCCCTGGAATAACCCTAAGTGCCTTCTGAATCATCACAGAAAGAGTAAATTACATCCCATGTGATCTTTCATGGTATAGCCTTTGACATGTGTAGTTTGCATATGACAGATATGGCAAGTCTTTGTCAACCAGTATATTTAATTTGTAGTTTGCATATGATAGATAAAGCAAGTCCTTATTAACCAGAATACTTAATTAACTGGAACATTCTATTCTGCAGATAACTGGGATAATAGGAATATTACTGCAACTTATTAAAGCCAATTAAAATTTTCTGAAGACTTATGATGCCATTTTCTTCATTTTTTTAAAAAGAGCCTTAGCCTTAGGGTCAATAGTTGCTGATATAGTGTTTTAAAATATTGTCACTTTTTGAAAAAAATATCTTTTCTTATATAAAAAAAAACCCTCTTATCCAATTAGTAGTACCCTAGAAGAGGCTTTCATATTTCCTGTATACCTTTATTTACTGCCCCCCATCCCTAACTGAGTCCCCTGAATTTCCATTTCCCTTCTATTTATTTTTTTAGGCCAGTTTTCTCCAAGTTATGTTTTGTTTTCAACTAACCACTTATTTTGGATGGAGTATTTTGTTGTTGTTGTTTGCTGTTTGATTATTGTTTTTAAGGATGCAAGAGATTTTAAATATGTTACTGATAAAGCAGAAGGAATGAGTGGAAGGAGAGATTGCAAATGCAGGTGAAAAGTGATGGAGAGGAAGTGATCATGGACATAGCAAAAGGAGTTCACATCGGAATGACAGGAACACACACATTAAAGACGGTCCCAAAGTGATCGTCACTGGCAAACAAAAGAATGGAGACATTAAGGCAAAGAGGCAAGCGTCTGTTGGCATACAACTGTTTTGCTTTTTGCAGAAACGGAAGTGTGGTCATGTGACGAGAGGAAGTGAGTATGAACTGGGTACCTGAGCACATTCTCTGGGGAAGGCCATAAGATGTCCACCGCCAAGAAGTACTGGTGTGGGCAACAGCCTAGTGGACTCAGGTGCATTGGGAAATTACAAATTTGCTGGGAAACTCCTGGATCTAGTTATGAGATGTATCGAGCAATTCCAGTAACCCAAGTAACCCGGGAGTTGTTGAGTGTGGTCAAATGTATGTGAGGAAAGTGGAGAGGACTTGACTGATTAGTTAAATGCTGATCAGGGAAGCAGGCGGTGTCCTGAAGGTGCAAAACTGGGGAAACTAGAAGGGCTCCAAAGACCGGCAGTCCTGACGAGCACAAAAGCAGAGTCTGTGATTTTACTAACAGTGTTTTCATTCTTCTTAGAGTGGGAGTGTGCTACCACTGACTCCCAGGGCTAAGAGCAAAGATGCTGGCTTTTGACATCTTCAAGAAGCGGAAACTAGATACCCTGTAAACTTAATAGGGTGTCACCATTTATTTATTTATTTATTTATTTATTTATTTATTTATTTTTAACGTTTATTTTTGAGACAGAGAGAGACAGAGCATGAACGGGGGAGGGTCAGAGGGAGGGAGACACAGAATCTGAAACAGGCTCCAGGCTCTGAGCTGTCAGCACAGAGCCTGACGCGGGGCTCGAACTCACAGACTGCGAGATCATGACCTGAGCCGAAGTCAGACGCTTAACCGGCTGAGCCACCCAGGCGCCCTGGGTGTCACCATTTAATCATGTGTTAAGCCCTGCAACGGCAGGTTTTGGTATTTGGTTTCTCTGCTACACTGTACGTATCCCACTAACAGATCCCATCTATACATGTCCCTTCTTCCTTCTCCTCCCACTTGATAAACTCCCCACTCCCACTCCTCAGAGTCCATGTAACATCCCTGCGTTCTGGGCCAATGGTGTGATCTTTCACGGCTGGTTCGAAGGTTACCTAGGTGTACTGTTATTTAAGAGGAGGTCAGAGAGGGAGGGAGCCAAAACATAAGAGACTCTTAAAAACAGAACTGAGGGTTGATGGGGGGTAAGAGGGACAAGAGGGTGGGTGATGGGTACTGAGGAGGGCACCTGTTGGAATGAGCACTGGGTGTTGTATGGAAACCAATTTGACAATACATTTCATATTAAAAAAAAAAAAAAAAAGAGGAGGTCACCAGCTCACCTGATCTGTTCTGCCTTTCGACTCTATGTCCGCAAACTCCAGAAGATCCTCGGCTCTGAAGTTCAAGAATAGGAGCAGAAGAATCTTCGGTGACAGAAAGAGGGGACAGTTGCCTACTGATGCCACTGTGTGAACTGGGGCAGTTGGCTCCTGGTTTACATCGAGTAACTGATGATCTGGAGGTACCTGGGAAGAAAGAGTTCATACCAGTTTGAGAACCTTCCAAAAGAAAAACTGGAAACAGATTTTGTTCATTTGTATTATTTTTTTAAAGTAGGCTCCAATGCAGGGCTTGAACCCACAACCCTGAGGTCAAGACCTGAGATCAGGAACTGGACACGTAACCAAATGAGCCACCCAGGTACCCCTGGAACAAGATTTTAAATGCCCTGGCAGTAAAACACACAGCCCTGATGGAACCTTCCTTGAGCTCATTTCTAATTTTATCAGAGGGGCTCCTAAAAAGAAAAGTCTGCGTTGGCAAGGTCTGTGTCCCTAAGATGAAGGATCTTTTTAGATAACTCTGTCCACCAAAACTGAACTTTAGAAAATGGCGCTTGGTCTGATGCACCTGTTCTGAATTAGAACTGCTAACAACAGTCAAACAGTTTACCTCAAGGGAGGGAAACTGTGACGTCATGCTTGCATCCTCCTTATTCTTCCTAAGGTTGGCTGTTGAATTCCTAACTAGTGAAAGTGCCCACAGTGACTCCTGTCGAGTCCACCCTACGCTTTTCCATCGGACTGGTCACTAAAGTCCAATTTGGTTGTGTCTCCTCAATCACCTCTGGCCTCTACCCGCTCTTACAGATGAAAACGCAGGCCTCAGGATCCTCCACGGGTTAAGCCCCTCCCAATCCTGATTAATCTCCATGGACCCCCACCCAGGGTTGGCTTCATGGGCCTGGAGCCAGTGCAGTCACACGGGGTGCTGTGCTTCTTTGGAAGAACCTCACACACCCCACACCCCCTCCAAGGTCCAGGGTGCCACATGGAAATTCTTTTACATTTCAGTTTTTTTGTGTGTGACTTTTTTATTTACTTACTTATTTAATTTTATTTTTGAAAGAGAGAGGCACAGAGCATAGGTGGGGAAGGGGCAGAGAGAGAAGGAGACACAGAATCTGAAGCAGGCTCCGGGCTCTGAGCTGTCAGCTCAGTGCCCCATGCGGGGCTTGAACCCATGAACCACGAGATCATGACCTGTGCCGAAGTTGGATGCTTAACTGATCGAGCCACCCAAACTCCCCCTTCTTCTTTTTTTTTTAAAGTTTATTTACTTGAGAGAGACAGTGAGAGAGCGTGAGTGAGCATGAGCAGGGGAGGGGCAGAGAGAGAGGAGACAGAGAATCCCAAGCAGGCTCCATGTTGTCTATGCTGAGCCCGAGGCGGGCTTAAACTCACGAACTGCAAGTCATGACCCAAGACGAAACCCAGAGTGGGTCACTTAACCTACTGAGCCCCCCAGGTGCCCCTCTAAGTGACTTCTGATGGGATAATGGAGCACAAGCAGGGGGCTTGGAGCCTCAGCTCAGGCTTGATTTTGCCTCCTGTTGTCTCCCCACCTCCTGGGGTGGGTTTTCAGCCACCACACCTGAGTCCTTGGTTAACAACTGTACAGGGACCTGGGTACTGGTATGGGGAGTGCTGGGATCTCAGGGTGAGACTCCCAGTGCCTGCGGGGGGCCTGCATTCACCCAGCAAGCATCCCTCTGTCCAAGGGAGCAGATGTTAAATAGCAAATAAAAAATGCCATGGTGAGTAGAAAGAGAGGGAACGTAAGAAAGGAGAAAAACCATTTTCTGCTTTTTGAACAAGGAACTTGACATTTTCACTTGGCACCGGAACCTCAAATTACATAGCTAACCCTGCCCCCATCTGAATACTCCATTCCAGCGAGGCTGGTTCTGGCTGCGTTCTGACACCTCACTCTTAGTACTGATAGCTTTAAGCCTTTTACTGGGTTGTCCCTCTACCTGGAACATCCTGAATCTACCCAGGCCTTTAAACAGTAAGATCAAATCCTGATCGGTTCATTCAGTCTTTGCTGTTAAGTCACATGCATCGACACTTTCTTTGAACTTTCCCCGAAGGAGCTCATTTTGACGGTAGTCATGCACTGGCTTCCCCGGGGCTTCACTTTCTCACGTGTGAATGCTTCGACTCTGTCTGCAGAAGCTGCCTGCCTCTCCGTCTGTCGGAGACTGTTCTACACTCTCTCACCGTCCCTTGCTCTGAGTAAATGTTTAATTTTGAAATAATTTTATATTTACAGAACGGACGGAAAGATAGTCCAGAGAGTTCCCAGATGCTCTTTACCCAGGTTCCTTCAATGTCAACATCTTGCATCTTCTGGTGCATTTGTCAAAATGAAGAGATTAACGTTGGTAAGTACCACTGACCACATTCCAAATGTTCTTTGGAGGCCACTAGCTTTATCACTAGTGGCCTTTTCCTGGGCCAGGACTCCACCCAGAACACCACATTACATTCAGTCATCGTGTCTCCTTGGCTGCCTATGTTTGTTCACAGAGTACATTTATTTTTCCTTGTAAGTTAGGAGTGTCTCTATTTCCAGTAGATACTCTGCTCTGCAGAACAGAAGCTATCATCCTCTCTGGGTCACAGAGGTTATGTCTTGGCGTGGTGCTTTCTGAGATGGTAGAAAACCAACCAATGAAATGCAAAATCTTGAAATAGCAATGGCGTCTTGGCTTTAGTTTGGCTTTGAATAATCATGTCACGGACTGTGTGAGTAATCACGTAAAGCAATCTAATCAGAACTTTGAGAAGCAGTGGTGTCCAGAGAACGCTTGAATTCCTGAACCATCATCTCCCGCAAGAACAGAGCAGAACTGCAGAGCAACTTAGCTGTGAGTGTTCGTTCTGCGTTCCAGGCCTCCCCATCTATGACAAAAGTGTATCTTGTTTTCTTTCCTTTTCTATTTTTCTCAGTCTTGGGAAAAACAAGGAGAAGTCTATAAAAATGGAATTAGCTATAGCATCTATTATTAAGTGTCTCAAGTTGCCCTAATTAAAATGTATTATATAATCTTGCATTTAAAAGAATAAAAAATGTATGAGTACTCAAAAAAATCAATAGAAGAATTACAGACCAATTATTATGCCTAAATTAATGCTATATTAGTATTAGTACAAAAGTGTCAAAACACATAAGGTTTTTAGTGTACATATCCAAAATGTTTACTGTGACTTTCACAACTATGTTTCTTTTTTTTAAATTTTTTAAAATATTTATTTATTTTTGAGAGTATGAGTGGGGGAGGGGCAGAGAGAGGGAGACACAGAATCTGAAGCAGGCTCCAGGCTCCGAGCTGTCAGCACAGAGCCCCATGCTGGGCTTGAACTCACAAACTGCGAGATCACGACCTGAGCCAAAGTTTGCCACTTAGCTGACTGAACCACCCAGGCACCCATCCAACTATGTTTCTAATTGAGTATTTCAAATTCAATGAAAAGAGTCTGTTTAAAATCCAGTGAACTCTCATTTATGTTCTTCCAGAGGGGCTGACACTCAGATACTCCAGGAGTCATTTTTAATTTATCTTTCAAGTATTTTTCATTAGAGAGTTACGCCTTCTCATGTTTTCTTAGGGGAATATCAGGTTTCATTTTGTGATCATTTGGCAATTACAGGCCAAAAGGAGGAAGTCCAAAAATAGGTTGGGAAGCTAGTTGAGCAAGGATTGAGATAAAACATTGGCCATAGACACTAAGAAGTTGGTAAATCATGTGTATCTGGGAGCGTTGGATTTGTAAGCCAAACTAGTGATTTCTCCGGCTTCCTCGTTTTCACTAAATGTTATATCCTGGCTTCTGCACCTCCTGGTCCCTGTGCAATACAGCTCAACACCCATTTTCTGCTGCCTCACACTGGTTGATTTATGGACGAGATCCGGGAGCAGTTGAGCCACTGGAAACATTTAAGCCATTGTCCTAAAAAGGCACACTTTAAACTTCAGAGCCAGGCCCAGAGGCATGGTCAGGGCTTGGGCCATGAAACAGTCATCTCCAATCCTGGAAGTGAAAACACCACCCCATGCTACACAGTCTTGTGCCATTCACTTAATATAAAGCCAACTCTGACAAAAATCATATTCAGAATGTCACCTGGGATGCTAGGTGACATCATATCTATTTTCTATTGTCTATGCCACAATGAGTGCCTGGGCATCACAAATTCAGTTAGTGAAAAGTGTTTAGACTTTAATAAGTATTGAGAGTAAACTGTATTAGAAGTGATAGGTTGGAAGTCTCTCAGTAGTCACACCAGACGGCCCCCACTCTTCCTTGTAAAGACATCTGCTCACGTGAGCCATAGCAGTAGGGCCATCTTGTGTCATTTTTCATATTTGTCCATGCATAACGATATAATTTCTTCATTCACACTGGTTAGGCTCTGCATGTTCCCCAAATCAACTTAACTCAACAAATAGTTATTAAGCCACGATTCTAGGGCAGGTATTGTGTCAGGAACAGGAGTTAGATAATGAAGAATACACAGTCCCTGCCTGCATGGGGCCTTCAACATGGTATTGGGATCAGACTTGTAACCAATTAACCATAATTTAATGTGAATTGGAGAGCAAGAAGAAAGGGAGTGATTCATTCTGCCTGGAGCAGGGAAGTCTCTATGGGTTGCTACATCAAAGTTGGCTTTGAACGATGAGCAGGGCTTTGCCAGACAGAGTTCTAGGCTGAGGAATAGGCGATAGAGTCAGAGAAAACCACAGGAGCAAATACTCAGAGGGGTAAAGAGGACGCTATGAAACAATGGTGAGATGAGCAGCTCTAAGGTGCTGAATTCTGAGTACAAACAAGCATTGAAAATCCTTTCAGGAGTGTTGTTCAGATTAAATGGTCCACAGAACGTACGCAATCAATGTACACTATTATAAGGAAAAATAAGCAGCTAAACAAAAATGATCGTTAATGGTACTTTATCAGTGAGAACGTCTGACTTCAGATCATAGAATTCCAAACTCGATCAGTTTACACAAAAATGGGGAGTTTTTAGGAGCTTAGCAACCAAGGGACAGGGCAGCCAGGAACGTCCCTAAACCTCAGGAACACCTGGGACCTGGGGCAGCGTGTAGGCAGACAGTCCCCATCTCCCACTGCAGGTGCCAGATTCATGTCTTCTCACTTGGCCTCTGTTTGCCTTTCTCTGCAGAAAATTTAATCATTTGAAGCTCCCAGCTTTCCAGTCTTGTAGCTAGCCTCCTGGGAGAAATCTAGTTGCCCAGAGTCAAAAATCTCGAGGCAGGAAATTGTGTCTTACACTGATGCCTGGTACAATTTCTGTGGCCACAGATCACGGCGACAACACCAGGAAAGGGCAAGTGTGGCTGGGGTGACAGGGCCCTGGGCGTCCACTTAGAAACCTCAAAGCAAAAAGGGCAAAGAAATGCTGAGTAAAGCCTAATCAGAGTGTAAGGTGTAGGGTTCTCAGATGACAACTTGAAAAGCCGTGCGATAAAAAGTAACTAGGAAAAGGTCTTTGGAAAGTAGATGAGAAAGAAGCAATGTGTCAGGTAAGATTCTGTGTGAGCAAGCACAAGACGACTTGGAAGATAATGGACCAGACTCTAGACATCATTCTAATAAGAGCCCTGCCGTTGACTCTCATCTCTCATGAACACAAAAAATCAAGGACATATTTGGTTCTACTAAGCATTATACTGAACAGTGAGCTAGAGATCTTATCCTCACTTGCCCCAAGCTATGCCTCATACTTACCTGAAACACCACAGGTAGCCCTGATGCCCAAACATAAAGACACCGTCCTGGGGATGGGGGATGTGGGCGGGGGGTGTTGGGAAGGAAAGTGGGAGTCGGAGAGGTAGGGGCTGTACGACAAGAGGCAGCATAAAGTCCTGGAAAGACTTCCTGGAAGGGCAGGACACCGATTGTCTATGTCCTCTCAGGTAAATCACTTGACTTCTCTTTGTATTCTTTCATACTCTGAAATTTAGTGATTGAGCAAAATGATCTCCTAATTCCCTGTAGCTTTCTCTCCTTTGATTTAAAGATATTTCAAGCAAGTACCTGGAAATCATGTTTAACCATAAAACAAACTCTGTCAATTTTCAGCTAATTTTTTATACCCATTTATATTAGTCAAGGTTTCAGAAGGAAGGGAGAGCAAACTCAAAATTAGGATACTTTATTAGAAAGGTGCTCAAGGTTTAGGGCTATAAGGCTATATGGTTCCCTAAGCCGCCCACTGCAGCATCACCTGGGAGCTTGTTAGCAATGCAAATTCTTAGCGCACCTGGGTGGTTCAATGGGTTAACTGTCTGACTTTGACTCGGGTCATGATCTTGCGGTTCGTGGGTTCGAGCCATGAGCCATGCGCCATGCTGTAGGCCGGAGCCTTCTTTGGATTTTGTGTCTCCCGGTCTCTCCACCCCTCCCCCGCTCATGCTCTGTCTCTCAAATATAAACTTCAAAAAAGATTTTTTAAATGAAAATTCTCAGCAGCCACTTCAGACTATTAAATTAGAAACTGCGGTGGGGGTAACCTATGATTTAAGGAGCCCTCCAGGTGATTCCAATGCAAGTTAAAATTTTGAGAACCACTGTATGTAATACCACAGGGGGGAGGGAAGTACCCAGGTGTAACGAAGGCTCACTCTTACTATACTTAGGCCTGAAGGGACAAGGAGAGGGAGTGATTGGAAAAATCTGGAAGGAGAGGCTTGCCTGAGATGAGTTATGACTTTTCATTAAGGTAGGCATCCAGCTGGGAGTTCCTGAAAATAGTCCTTTCCTTTGATATCTCTTAGGGACCCCCCTTGATCAGTAAACCAAGGCCAGAGGGCAAGACAGCCTATTTCCGTAGTCCATACAGTTCAACTGCCACAAAGAAAGAGAAGTAGAGAAAGGTTGTGGGGCAGGTAGAAAAAGAATCTGGAGGGGCAAAGGTATCTATATACCATGTTTCTACAATAATATAATCACAGAATCAGGGCCTAGACCACAAGATCTCCTAGCTGTAAGCTTCTTTGATGAATGATTCTTCTTTGATGATTCTTCCAACCAATCTCTTGAAAGTCATACTTTAAGCATAAAACTAGCTTTGACTATTTTCAAATAATCTTTTATAAGTGTGTTGCTTTTAAATATGCATGATCTTTCCTGCCAAGATGTTACAATCACTGAAGAAACATCGAAGACAGAAATGCAATCCTGAATTTTGACTTGGAGTTGGTTGGAAGTTACAACAATCACTTTGACATTTTGTCTTATAAAAACAGGTAAGATGCCAACAATTCAACAAAAGTTTATGTAAAAAGCCATATTTCAGCTTATTTTTTTAAACTCATGTTCCATCAAATTACAATGGCAGAAAATATTCCTTGTAGTGAGGGAATATTTATTGTCATCAGTATTGGTTGAGTTTTCATTGAAGTCTATATGGAATTTGCAAAAAAGTTACTCACTTCTTAGGTAAACACTTAATCCTAGGATTATCGAAAGGGGTCAGCATGGTGGATGGTTAATACACAAGCAATATACCAACTTTCTGTTTCAATTCTGCACCGCCTTACTCTTTAAAGCCCAAGGTCTCCTGCACAACACTGTTTTACTTACTAGTATTATTCACTCTATGTAGCTCTGAACATTCTTGATTCATTTCACAGAGAAATATCTTTTAAAATAACCTAGTTGTTGGTTATATTATTATGCGTATTTTTTGTACCAAATTTTTTTCAAGACTTGCTAATTATCTTCTTGCTAACCATCTCATCTTATTCAAGATGTAAATATGAAATATTTGGGTACCTATATAGGCATATTAAAGTGACCTTTTAGGGGAGCCTGGGTGGCCCAGTCGGTTAAGCATCTGACTGTAGCTCAGGTCATGATCTCATGGTCCGTGAGTTCAAGCCCTGCATCGGGCTCTGTGCTGACAGCTCAGAGCCTGGAGCCTGCTTTGGATTCTGTGTCTCCCTCTCTCTCTGCCCCTCCCCTGCTTGTGCTCTGTGTCTCTCTCTCAAAAATAAATAAACATTAAAAAATTTTTTAAATAAAAAAATTAAAAAATCTTTTAAAACCTAGTTTTTATTTACCTAAAATGTGTAATTAGAAGAAAGGACTAATAATTGCTATATTTATGCTATATACATCTTGTTCCTAAAACAGTATTAATTTATTCTATCTGGAATAAGATTTATTTTCTCTATCTATAACTAACTTTAAAACTAAAAAAATATGTCACTTCTCCCTGTTTTTACAATGTAAAAATAAAAGCGTCTAGCACTTATTTAACACCTACCATGTGCCAAGAGCTTTACATATATGATCTCTAAACAACGCAACACTGTGGGGTGGACTTTACTATTCTTATTTTACAGAGAAGGAAAGTGGATCTTCAACAGCCCAAGTAAGGGTTTAAAAAGTCGAGTCCAGTTCCAAAGTCCATATTCTTTCCAATACGCTCTGTTGCCCTTTCCATTTCAGCTATTCAGCACTGTTGAGCTCTTTCTGTATGTAGGGGAAATAGTTCCATCGTACAGAAAATAAGGACAATTATTGTTCAGAGAGCAGAGAGATCAATTTCAGCCTGGACAGTTACAGAATACTTAGCAGAGGATGATGGGTTCCAGCAGATCCCAGAGCAGGGCAGGGTTTATATAGGAAGAGAGCCTGGAACAGCTTCCAACAAAGGAAAGTGGAGATTTTGCCTTTTTAGTTGTTGAGAGCAAAAGAGGCATTTTGAAGAGGGATGATGGGTTGGAAGCAGAGTCTCATGAAGGCAAATTTGGGAGAAGAGGGCAAGATGCACAGAACAAATAGACCCTGGAAGAAAGACATCTAATGGAAGTTGTTCAAGCAAAAACATGCTCTTTAAAGAGAGACAGGATTTCCCCTTTAGAAATGTGTATTGCAGTAGGACCCTTTTTCCCCCCAAATCCAGGCATTCACATGGTAAAAGTGGAAAGAACACGAATAATCATAGTTTCTTGTGCTTGGAAACTGGTCATACTTATTCTTCATGGTCATGACTGAACTCTTGTGTGATGCAACCAGAGCACCCCTTACCCCAGGTCTATGTCTGCCAGAGGGGCTCCATTCTTACTTAGGCAACCCATGTATCTGTCAAGCACATGTTCTGGATTTGTACTCTAAAGAAGATTTTGGGATTAACATGCATTTCTCCTGACTCCCTTCTCCCAAAGAACATATGATCCTTAACACTTGCTTGTTTAGATCATTTCTGGACCCATGTCTCCATCCGGTATCAAGCATTTATTTCCTCACTGCTGCTCAAAGTTGTCACCCTTCCCTCAACTATGGCTCCAAATCATGCCCATGTTTTATTAAGCCTACAGTTGTTTTCCTAATTCCAGCTACCTCTTATCTTGCCCATACTCAGCCTCTGACTACTCAGTCTTGTTACTCCTTACACCTTCTGTCATCTGGAGAGTTAGATTATAGGTTGACCTTGACGATTTTTGCTGAACATTCATAGAAATCTGAAATGGATTTTTAAGTATTCCCAATGTACGTAAGAAAGAATTTCAAATCTATTTGGCTGATCCTAGATATGAATCAGCAGAAATAGTATAAAATTGCCTTTGACATTTTTTTTTGATGATAGTCTCAGTCTTAAATAATTTCCCAGATGATAGAAAGTGTTTTTCACTGCAAAGAATAACAATTTTATTAAAAATCTCTAAGCCCCATTAACAACTCCTTGAATGTTTTTTTAATGTGATTACCTTAGGCCTCTGTCCTACTTTTAACTGCTCAGCACTCAACCCCCTTCCCATTTAGGGGGACCTTCCCCCCCAACTACATAAGTCTTGCTGGGAAAGTGTCCCATATCCCACAATGGAAGCCAAAAGAGGCTTTTTAAAAATTATTTACTACTACTACTATTATTATTATTATTATTATTATTATTAGAGAGCACAGGGAGAGGGGCGGGGGGAGGGGTGGGGGGGAAGAGAGAGAGGGAGGGGAGGGGAGGGGAGGGGAGCGGAGGGGAGGAGAGGAGAAGAGAGGAGAGGAGAGGAGAGGAGAGGAGAGGAGAGGAGAGGAGAGGAGAGGAGAGGAGAGGAAGAGAGAGAGACTCTTAAGCAGGCTCCATGCTCAGCACAGGGCCCAATCCCATGGCCCTGGGATCATGACCTTAGCCAAAATCAAGAGTTGAATGCTCAACTGACCAAGCCACCCAGGCATCCTCAAATGAAGCTCTTTAGGAAGCATAATGCTCTCCCTGCCCCTGACAATGGGGGGCAGACATGACTGGGTTTCACTCCATCAAAGCCCGGTATCCAAAACTATAAATCTCAAGAAACCAGGATGGTTAAAGTTTCATGAGCAACAGTGGCAGCCGGGTGTTGGGTTGTGATGGCAACAGCAGTATCCTGGAGGATGTCCCGGCTGCTCGGCTGTGAAGGCCCTCAGTTCCTGCACATTTTCCAAGGTTCTGTGAGCCTCCCTTCCCCAGTCCATCCACTAAATCTCCCTTTTGCTAACCAGCCATAACAGCTTTGGAGGCTCCCGGTCAAGAGCTCTAAGACCAACTCTCTAGGACTTTCATGTGCACCCAACCCCCGGTGGCCTCTTCTCATGTCCTTTCCCCTTTTCTCTAATGTCCTTACTTGCTACTTTTCTTGTATTGTGGCCCTATGAGTAGCACACTCTGTTCTCACGGAGGGCCCACTGAAAGATTTAGGAAGATTTAGAAAAGGTGTTTTGGAATTCTTGCCAGCTAAACTACACGAACCCAATGGCAGACATTCTCGAGGGGGTATAGTTGGCCGTTACCTTTGCTGAACACCTGGGCACAAGTTTTCCCCTGGAAGAGAGATGGCTGATTCCTGGGTGTAGGTGGAGAGGGAGAATCTCTATGATCACCAACCCCACTTCTCTCCCATGTCACTCAAGGCTCTGTGATGCCAAACAGCAGGCAGAGATCCATTGACCATACAGTAAAAAGGCCTGTCCTGATGGTTCTGAAATATTCACTTTAAGCCAGAAAAACCAAAAGACATTTAGGATCAACTTTAGAATATTTCCCACAGAGACCAGCTCAATAAATTGAAGCAAGAGAGATTAAGAGAATGCTGTGCCACATACCTGGTCTGGTATAAATCTACAGCTTGGTTACTCTGGAGTATTAAATGCAGTCCTGGAAATTGTGCCTTTGAATACCCACCCCTGTGTCTCAGTTGGTAAGACACTGTCATTAAGACTATACAACTATTTTCTTTTTATAATACCATACACCCTATTCCTAAAGCATATACAGATAACGTAATGGTATTAATCACATTTTACATGAATTGATTAATTTTACATTAATCATATTTCAGCTGTGGGCGGGAGTGTTTATGCTTGAAATAATAACTTCTTCTTAAAATAAGTAACTGATTCTAATTTGTTTTCTAAGTCCAGATTTTTATGTTGAGCTTGCTTCCTTGAATGATCTTGTTTGCTTTTCATTAAGCCTTCACGTTGACTTTCTTCGAGTTGAGCCTTTGTCTCTTCTTCCCCTAAAGTCTTCCTTTGCTTGTAATTTGAACTGGAGTATTTACCCACGTGCATGTGCACATGAAGGGAACTAAGATCCCTATGTACCTTACAACATCACTACCACCCTCCAGCAATGTCACTATTGCCCTGAAAATCTTGAAAAATATGCCCTACTGACTGTAGAAACCCTTTACTTACAAATTCCTTCCTGGTAGGTTCTCCTGGAATATACTTTTCCTTCCAAATGGCCCTGGTGAATTTCATAATTGATGGATTAGACAAAGCATTCACAAGGCAGTCTCATAATTTATTCTAGTCAAAAAACAATTCAGGATAACCCAAAAGACCTGTGGCTGTTGACCTAACTGTGTGATAACCCATTAATTAGAAGTTATTGATGCCTACTATGTGTCTGGCCCTCTGCTAAGTGCAAAGAAGACAAGAAGGCATGATGCTTACTCTCATTTTCTTATGGTCTAAGAGGGAAAAAGCCAATTACACAGAAATTTCTATAAACAGCACTGAATTCTGAATGGGTGGACAAGCCAGCTTTTCATCCCGGAGCCAAGGAATGGCTCAGCCCCTTGCAACTGCCAGTGGTCCACCAGTATCTTCTCATTTGGGACTTGCCTTTTAAACCAGAAGCTTATGGATCAGTTTACAAAATATTTATGCCTTATGCATGAGCAGAAAGAAAGAAATGGGTAGAAGAGCATGCCAGGGTACAGCTAATGCTGTTAGCATATACATTTGTCACTAGGGAGGAGGACAAGTCAGGAACTGGCAGAGGCAGCTGCTTAGGCAGCTCCACTGTGATTTAGGCCACAATCTAAACATAACACTTTGCAAGTTTCCGCCCTGGGGGATATGGGAAAAGCTACACGGTCAGCATCAGGTTATTTTCACAATTGTTATGGGTGGCCATACCTAGCAGGTGGGTGCACTGACATGGCCTTGAATCTAAACCTGCAAGGTTAAGTCCAAGCTCCACATTCATACAAGCCTCTTCCCCACTCACCTAGACTCTACTGTTCCTTCATTGTCCAGCTCAAGGCCTACCATCAGCTGTCTGGGTCCAATGTCTACTTCCAAGGGCACTTGCTACCACTGATGACCTAAGCAGGGAAATGGAGTGATCAGATTTGGGTTTTTCAAAGAGTGCTCTGTAATGTGGAGAATGGCTTGAGAGGGAGTAACACCAGAGATAGAATGACTTGTTAGGAAACCACTGGCGTGGTCTGGAGGAGAGATAATAGTGGCCTTGCAGAGGTGGTAGCAGTGAGGTCAAAGAGGAGGTTGATTTGAGAGCCACAGCACTGCCATAATTTGGTAAATGATTGGGCATTGTTGTAGGAATGAGGGTGAAGGAGTAGTCAAGAATAAGTATCAGTTTCTGTTCGGGACAACTGAATTGATAAGACACCATTCTTAGACATGTTAAGTGTAAGGTGCATGAAAATCATTCAAGGGAGATGGATGGTGGGCAACTGACACACAAGTCCAGAGTCCAGAAGACATTTTTGGGATGGAGACATAGACTGGAGAGTCAGCAGTATATGGACAAGTCATTAAAGCTATAGGAGATGTTATGGGTTGAATATATCCTACCCCGCCTCAGTTCACATATTGAAGTCCTAATCCCCGGTAGAGCAGAATGTGACCTTATTTGGAGACAGGATCTTTATAGAGGTAACCAAATTAAAATGAGGTCCTTAGGGTGGGCCCTAATTCCATAGGCCTGGTGTCCTTATAAAAAGGGGAAATTTGGACACAGACATACAAACAGGGAAAACACTATGCAAGATGAAGCCAGATACTGAGGTGTTGTTTCTAGGAGTCAAAGAATGCCAAGGGTCATCAATATATCACTAGGGACTGGGCAAGAAGCATAGAATAGATTCCCTCTCACTGGCCCCAGAAGGAAGAAACCATCCTAACACTGTGATCTCAGATTTCTAGCTTCTGGAACAATGAGACAATAAATTTCTGTTATAAGCCACTAAATTTGTGGGACTTCGTTATGGCAGCACTAGTAAACTCATACAGGCAGGAATGAGATCATCCAGAGAGAGAAGGCTAACTGAGAAACACAGATAACCAGGGCTGAGATGCAAGAAAACCAAGAATTAAAGGGGTATGAACCTATAAAAAATAAAGCAGCCAAAAAAGTGAGGGGAAGAAACAGGAGGATGCAACAATATGGAAGCCAGAGAAAGAGAGTGGGAGGAGAAGGCCATGGCACAAAGTTTGGCTTTAGTCATTGTTGACTGTGGAAAGAATACTGTTGGTGGAGTAGCAGGGGCAAAGGCGTGGAAGCTGAGAAAGCACAAGCAGGAAGTGTTGACAGCACACAAGTGCAAAGAGAAAGGCATTGTTTTCTACACAGATTGTGCAAATAAAGAAATGTTATGTTAAGGAGTAGACAAACCATTCCAAATCTGTTATGTAGAGGATGGGGATGGACACTTTATGCACATGGATGGATGGAGGGACCAGATCAAGTCTCTCTGCCTTAGTTCACAGTACACTGGGGCAAAGAGACCAGAAAACAGGTGAATTATAACCCAACATGCAAAGCCCCGGTATAGTGACAAATCCTGGGCTTGATGGAAATGAGAGTGGCAGGAAGCATGGGAAGGGAAAGGAAGATGACAGAGCCAGGTAATTCAGGGTAGTCTTGTTACAAGAAACATAACCCCTTATTCACGGTGCAAAAGATTCACAAAAATCATGCACGGTGCTGTGATCTAATAGGAGAAGACGTGAAATTTTCTTTAAGCTTCCTGAAACCTTCCTACCCAGAATTCAGGGGAACTGATTTGGCATGTTAATTGCCTCCCTGCCCCCCCACGGTCATTTCAAATGTTCCATCAAAACCCTTACTATCAAAGCCATTTCTTGGCCGGAGATGAGGAATCAATATTAAAGTGTTTGCTTTGTTTCTTTCTCTGGTAAGCAAATGAGAGTAAATGATCCTCTGGGAGTACTGTATTCACCCATGGGAGGCAAATCAGAGCAGCTAGGAAAGTACCGGAATGCGTACTGCACTGGTACTGATGGCTGAGCATAATAGATTTAAAAATTCTCTTGCAGAGGCAGCTCTTGCAGTCTGTTAGACACGCTCTCCTCTTGCAACCCTAAATTTATCTAATGGCGTGGAAGATACTTCCATGGTCTGGAGGATGACTTAAATTTACCGCATAGCCCTAGAATACGTTAAAGGGTCCTGTTGGCCTCACCCTCTAAACATTCCTTAAATCTAGATCCTCTTGCCATCCTGACCCCTAAAATTCCCCACATTATCCCTCCTTTGGCTATTTCTTGCATAACTGACTGCCACATGCTCCCAATCCCCAGGGTTGCACAGAGCAGCTGTCATGTGAGGATGGAAGTTATCTGCTATCAGGGAGAAAACTCCAGGTAAACCTTGACCCACACACCTATAGCCCAGAGACTAATTTTCCCGGCCCCTTGTTTTGGCTAGAGGAGATCTGGCAACTCTCATTCATTCATTCATTCATTCACTCTTACCGAGGGGTGTCCTGTGTGCCAGACGTTAAGCTAGGCTATATGGGCTTCAAAGAGGATGAAGACCAAGTCTCTCTGCTGTGGTTCAGAATATACTGGGGCAAAGAGGCTGGGAAACAGATGAATTATAACCTAACAAGGAAAACACTGATATGCTGACAAATCTTGGGCTTAATTAACATCAGGATCTTGAGGAACCTGAGCCTGGAGGGTCTGAGAAACTGCAAGATTCCAGAAGTAGGAACAATACTTAACAGGGCAGACGCTTCAGATGAAGAAGACAGGACTGGTCACACAGAGTGGAATCATTAACATAAAAGAGACAGAGGAAGGCAGGATGAGAAATTAATCATCTAAAGCTATGAACACAGAGCAGATGCCCAGAGGATCCAGGATGAACACTCCAGGGAAGAGTCCTGGGGACTCTATCAGGTGGTGGAGAGACTGAGGCCAGCAAACAAAATGAAGGAGGGTCAGAGGCAGAAGCAGAGTCACAGAGGTAAGAATTCAAGAGAAGAGAGTTTATAAAAGGAGATGCCATTAACCATTTCCAATACTACCAAGAGGTCAGGGAGACTGAAGGTGGAAGAAATGCCCACTAACTGTGGCTATCAGGGATGTCACAAGTGACTTATGAAGCAGTTTTTGTAGAGAGAGAGGAGATGAAGGAAGTGGAAGGAAGAGGAAAAAGAAGGCAGAGGTTTGAGAAAATTGCAAGGATTCAGCATCAGGGCCGAGTGAAGGGTTATTCAAGGTACGAGAAAGTTCTAGCTATGATGAAGTGGCTTGTACAGGACTAATCCTCCCTTCCACTGCAAATAAAATACAACTTGACAAACCGTAGGAGGCAACTGTTTCTAGGCACTGGCCAACAGGTGGCATGAGATTGCAATCTCTAAGAAAGGTCCTAAGGTCAGCCCCTTGATCTCCAGCTTTTCCTTGGGGACAGTTTCCTCCCCTTGGAGCACAAAGGGGAGTCTGAGCAGAGCCCTGAGGCACCACTGAGAGAAGGCAGAGATCAAAGTTTGGGGGCCCCCTGCAATTCATGGGGCAGTTGGAGAGAATGGGCCTGTGACCCCTGAGACTGTCACAAGCAAGTACAAGCTTGCCTTTTACCCCAGCCAAGCCGTTGACCACTTCTCCCCATCCAACCCCTGGGCCTGCATTCTGTGAACTCATATTTGAGCTTCAAGACTCCACTGAAACTCTGCGCACCCTCAATGGCATTCCGTGGCCATTTGCTTTCTGTGCCTGTTCCACTTACCTAATTACGCCATACTGTATGGCAATTTCTGGTCTACTTATTTTGCCCCCTGCCTGTTAGCTTTTTACTAGTATGGGCTCTATCTAGGCTATTTCTGTGTCCCTGGGCCTGGCACTCAGCAGCTTTTCATGAGCCTTTGTGGAGTTGCCTGGCCCTTACGGAGAAACTTAGGGGCACCTAATCATGCCTGTGTTCAGTAACTTTAATGTGTATATGTCTTATCACCTGAAACATGCTTAACAAATATACATTTCACGACTAAATGAATAAACTGGCAAGATTTAGAAAGGCCCTAATTGAGGATAAGAATTAACTTTTACTTGTTTTGAGTCTCTTATTCCTCTACCAAAGGATGTTAGGCACACGCCAACTATCCAATAACTACTTGTGAAACTGGTTTTTAGCAGGGAAGTCAATAAACTCCAGATACCTCAAGACTCCCTCCCCCCCACCTAGATGCAGCTTCTCGGCTCCTTTTGGTCTCTCTGGTCCAGCCTACTCATGTTGGCTCCAGCCTCCACCATGTCCATCAGAGTGACCCAGAAGTCCCACATGGGATCCACCTCTGGCCCCCCGGGGCCTTCAGCAGCTTCTCATACAAGTGTGTGTTGTGCCAAATCTGCTTCTAGGCTTTCTCCTGAGTGGGCAGCAGCTTCTGGGGTGGCCTGGACACCAGCATGAGTATGGTCTGGACATATGGCGGGTCTGGGGGTTTGGGGGGGGCGGGCATCACAGCTGTCTCCTGCAGCAGAAAACAGCTCAAAGCAACAAGAACAATGTGCTCAGGAGCTACATCAACAAGCTTTGCTGGCAGCCGGACACCGTGGTCCAGGAGAAGCTGAAGCTGGAGGCGGTGCTTGGCCATACGCAGGGGCTGACGGAGGACTTCAGAATAAATACAAGGAAGAGATCAAAGAGCGTGCAGAGATGGGGAATGCATTTGTCGTCAAGAAGGCTGTGGATGAAGCTTGCACGAACGAGACAGAGCTGGAGTCGGCCCGGAGGGGCTGGCCCACCAGATGGCCTTCCCCAGGTTGCAGTGTGAAGAGGAGAGCCGAGAGCTACGGCCACAGCTCTCCAACATCTCCACGGTCCTCCCCGGGGACAGCTGCTGCTCCCTGGACCAGACGGCATCATCACCAGGTGAAGGCTCAGTACGAGGAGATTGCTCAGATTGTCACGGGCCGAGATTGAAGGCTGTACCAGATCAAGTAGTAGGAACGCAGACATTGTCTGGGAAGCACGAAGATGGAGATTTCCTAGATGAGCCAGAACATCAGCCGACCCCTGGCTAAGATCCAGGGCCTCAAAGGCCAGAGGGCTTTGGTGGAGGCTGCCCTTGCTGATTGCTGGGAAGCGTCAGGAAGCGGGTGATTCAGGAAGCTGTTGTGACGGGCTGCGAGAATACCGGGAACACGTGAATGTCAGGCTGGTCCTGGACAGCGAGATCGCCACCTACCGAAGCTGCTGGAGTCTGGGACACAGAACATGTATATCCCTAATGGGACCACCAAGGGTACTCAGGTGGCCTGAGCTCGGCACACAGGGTCTCACCGGCCCTGGCATCCACTACGGTCTGGGCTCCTTCCAGTCCAGCTTAGGCTCTGGTGGGGGCTTGAACTCCTTCAGGCATGTCAACTCCACCAAGGCCGTGGTTGTGAAGAAGATTGAGACTCGCAACAGAAACTGGCACCCAAGTCCTGTGATGTCCTGTCCAAGTGAACAGCCACTGAGGTCCTTCCCAGTCTCCACCCTCCTGTGGCTGCCATAGAGCCTTTGGGGGAAGGAGCTGTGCAGGGGAGAGTGGGGAACAGAAGACCCACCTGAGGGTCAGCCCTGTCCCCAGCCTACCTTGGTGGGGAGTCTACTGCCCCGCCTACTCCATCTTGGCCATGCCCCCAACTAAAACGCCAATTCACGTGTCTTTTCCAAAATAAGCTTCAGCTGGTTTTGCTTCTAACCCCCAAAAGGGTTTCCTTATATTTGCATCTTTGAAATGTGAGCACGACATAGAAACTGCACTGGCAATTGCCTTTAGATCTCTCATGAATGCCAGGTGCAGTTGACTCTAAGGAGCTATCGTATTTAAGATCTGGACAGCAAGGACAGGATTGCTTTTGTGTCTCTGTTTCTATCTTCTGGATGAAAACCATTAACAGGCATGCTGAGCTGGTCAGATCAGCAGGTGCATAGAACAGACTCAGCTCTCCAGGATTTCTGGCCAATCTTAATAGAGTAATTATATAAAATATTACGTATCTGGTTCCATCAGGGGTTTAGATCAAAAGTGAAATATGTGAGGCTTGATACCTACAAAGTCTTATTGAGGGACAAAAGGAGAGGCTGTCATACACTCCCCCGAGAAGATGGCTGTTTATGACTCTCCCTGCATCCCCATCTCTCCTCACCAATAGAGTTACAAGCTCTAAGTCTCTCTGTCCTCCAGAGTCTCAGTTGTTCCAATGACACTTTCTGATACCCCAGTAACTTGGAATAACATTCACTAAGAGGCATTTCTATATAGCAACACTCAGAGGAAACTTGTTCCCATCTGAGATTTAACACGAATTCTTTTTCTGGAAGCTGCTGACAGCATAGCTTCCAAGGATTTTCTAAGGTCCAGCATGGCTCCCAGCATAGTCTCCTTAGAGTGTAATTTCTGCACTACAGCACAGATTCGGAAGTCAGATGACCCAGGATGGAATATCAGCTCTGCTTCTCACCACGTTGTGCTCTTCCCTCTCTAAGCTTCAGTTTCTTCACTGACAAGAAGGAGAGTGATATCTCCCTAGAAGGGATGTTGTAAGAATTAGCTGAGATAATGTACCTTGTTGTTGTCATTTTATTTGCAGAACATCATAGCACCTGGAATGGTGACTTTCACCCAGAAGAGCTCTCAAAAAATATGTACTAGGTCGCCTGGGTGGCTCAGTCAGTTGAGCGTCTGACTTAGGCTCAGGTCATGATCTCAAGGTTCGTGGGCTCGAGCCCCACGTTGGGCTCTGTGCTGACAGCTCGGAGCCTGGAGTGTGCTTTGGATTCTGTGTCTCCCTCTCTCTCTGCCCTTCCCCTGCTTGTGCTCTGTCTCTGTATGTCTCTCTATCAAAAATAAATAAACATTAGAAAAATGTTTTTTTAATGTACTGATTGAATTTTACTTAAGCTCAAAGCATATATCATAGGCAAAATTTGACTTATAAACTGGAGTTTTTCCCAACTCTAAATGCATTTCCCCGCATAAACAAAGTTATAAATTGTGGTTTGACCGAATATTGGTACTAAAATCCCATTTAATGCATAATGTTTTTAAAATACTGTACGTTTGCAGTGAGGAAGCACAGTCATTAAGCAGAACAAGACAACATTGAC